>NW_006399915.1:2552059-2552664 GCF_000299155.1 Elephantulus edwardii
AAGAAATCTGGAGAACGACCACTTGGCCAACTGACTGGAAGAGATCGATATTTGTTCCTATCCCAAAGTAAGGCGACCGAACCGAAAGTGGAAACTACAGAACAATTTCACTGATTTCACATGCAAGCAAGATTTTACTGAAGATTATCCAAAAACGAATGGACCAGCACATCAACAGAGAACTACCAGAAGTCCAGGCTGGTTTCAGAAGGGGTCGTGGTCTAGAGATATTGTAGCTGATGTTAGATGGATCTTGGCTGAAAGCAGGGATTACCAGAGGAATGTCTGTATGTGTTTCATTGACTATGCAAAGGCATTTGACTGTAGATCATAACAAACTGTGGCTGACTCTGAGAAGAATGTGAATCCCAGAACACTTGATCGTTCCAATGCGAAACTTATACTTGGACCAGGAGGCAGTCGTCAGAACAGAGCAAGGGTTCAAAATTGGGAAGGGAGTATGTCAGGGATGCATCCTATCTCCATACCTTTTCAACCTATATGCAGAATAGATTATCTGGGAGGCTGGGCTCTATGAGGAGAAATGTGGGGTCAAGTTTGGTGGACGAATTATCAACAATCTGCGTTATGCAGATGACACAACC
>NW_006399915.1:2552764-2563336 GCF_000299155.1 Elephantulus edwardii
TAATCCACACAGTCAAACGCTTTTGCATAATCAATGAAACACAGATAGACATTCTTCTGGTATTCACTGCTTTCAGCAAAGACCCATCTAACATTAGCTAAAATATCCCTAGTACCATGACCCCTTCTAAACCCAGCCTGAACTTCTGGTAGTTCTCTGCTGATGTGCTGTTCTATTCGTTTTTGGATAATCTTCAGTTGAATCATGCTTGCATGTGAAATCAATAAGATTGTTCAATAGTTTCCACACTCTGTTGGGTAACCTTTCTTTGGGATGGGAACAAATATAGGTCTCTTCCAGTCAGTTGGCCAAGTGGTTGTTCTGAGGATTTCTTAGCACAACTTGGTGAGCACATCCAGGGCAGCATCTGTCAGCTGAAATATGTCAATTGGTATACCTTCTATTTCTGGGGCCTTATTTTTTGCCATTTCCTTCAAAGCAGCCTGAACTTCTTCTTTCATCACCATAGACTCTTGCTCATATATTGTTTCATGAAATACTTCTGTGTCTACCATTTCCTTTCGATACTGTGATCCAATATATTCTTTCCATCTTCTTTTAATACTTTCTGGATCATTTACTGTTCTGCTTAAAGCATCCTTGATTATAGCAACTCGAGGTTTGAATTTGTTCTTCAGTTCATTGAGCTTAAGATATGCTAAGCGAGTTCGGCCCTTTTGATTTTCTGACTCCAAATCCTTGCACATTTCATTTTAATATTTTACTTTGTCATCTCATGCTGCCTTTGAAAATCTTCTATTCAACTCTTTAGTATCTTGAATTCTTCCTTGTGCTTTGGCTTCCCTGCGCTCCAGTGCAATTTTCAGAGTCTCTTCTGACATCCATTTTGGTCTTCTCTTACTCTTCTGTCTTTGCAATGACCGTTTGCACTCTTCCTGGATGATACTCTTGATATCCTCCCACAACTCGTCTGGTCTTCACTCATTAATGTTCAAGGCCTCAAACCTGTTCCTGAGATGGTTCTTAAATTCAGGTGGAATAGACTCAAAGCAGATGACATAACCCTGCTCCCTGAAACTGAGGAGGACCTGAAATACTTGCTGCAGAAGGTCAAGGACTGCAGCCTCCAATATGGACTGAGGCTCAATGTCAAGAAGACAAAGATTCTCACCACTGGGCCAATTGGCAGCATCAGGATGGATGATGAAGAGATTGAGATTTTTCACAGCTTTAGTTTGCTGGGGTCCACAGTCAACACTCTTGGCACCAGTAGCCGGGAACTTAAAAGGTGCATTGCCATGGGAATGTCGGCTATTAGGGACCTCTCCAAAGTACTGAGGAGCAATGGTGTCTCTCTGGAGACTAAGGTGCGTCTGATACAGACCATAGTCTTTGCAATCACTTGTTATGCGTCTGGGAGTTGGACAATGACCAAGGAGGATAGAAGGAGAATTGATGCCTTTGAGCTGTGGTGCTGGAGAAGAGTATTGAGAGTACCATGGATTGCTAGAAAAGCAAACAGATTTATCCTGGAAAGGGTTAAACCAGGTCTCTCCTTGGAAGCAAGATTCTGAGGCTCTGTCTAACATATTTTGGACATGTTGTATGGAGAGACTGCTCCTTGGAGAAGGATATCATGCTTGGGAGCCTGGAGGGACAGCGCAGGAGGAGAAGGCCCTCTATGAGGTGGATTGATTCAGTGACTGGAGTAATCAGGATGGGAGTGTAAGAGACAGTGCGACTAACACAGGACAGAGTAGAATTTAGGGCCCTTGTACATAGCGTCGCTAGGAATCGCAAGCAACTTGATGGCACATAACAACAACAACATCTTATGCTATTCTTCAGTTGTATTGAAAACTATGTGTTGATAAGGATGTCAGTTATTTCATGTGTTGTATCTGAGGGTTTCATTTTATATATGTCCTAATATCCTAAGTGTGCCAATTCTAATCTCATCACAGGTGTCTGTATTAGTCATAGTGATTTTTATCCCAATTTATTGAATATGGATGTATTTATATATAAGTTATATATAAATTTACATTATGGAATTAATTTCATTTCCTTAACATTAGGAACCTATAGATGATATATGATGTAGAGTTTAGAAAGTGAAGGAAACATCTAGCCACCCTATCTTTGGGAAATTAAGTTGAATTGGTGTTATTTTCCAATTCTTCTAGGATAGTTACTGTTAGCTGCTTTCCCATCAACTTTCTACTCATGGCAATACTGTGCACAGTGAAATCAAACCAGTCTAGTCCTGTGTTGTTTCCGTGATCAATTATGAGTCATCATTGTATTCCATAGAGTCATTGCACCTAGACCTTAGGAAGTAGTGCCACTGTTGTATATAGCAAAGATAAAGTTCACTCATGATTATCACTTATAGAATGTACTGCCCAATGGACAGGCCATCTTACTGTTGATGCTTCATTAGAGAATTGATAGAATCTCTTCAAATATTATAGAATTGATGTGTTACATGAATTTGACAAACTAAAAAAGATCTTCAAAAGCCATATATACCATCATCCTGCCCTCTGAAAGACTACAGAATGTCTCAGGCATTAAAAGAATTCTTAATAGTCTTCTTACTTAAACAGAAACTACCTAAAGCATATTCTGTGACCCCCCCAAAATCCATTGAATTTGAGATGCTTCCAAATACTAGCTATCTTTCATCGGGTTTCCAAGGCTTTAAACCTTTACAGAAGAAGAGTGCCTATTTTCTTTTCGTGGTTAGTAGCACAATGTTTTATACATTATGTCACCAAGGCTCTCTAGGAGGGAGAAATTCTGTCAGTTGTGTAAACAAATTCTTGGTGTGATGTTTTCTTGTGGAAAAATCAAATATAGCTTTATGTTCTCGGCCAATAAATAACAACGTCAAGTATATAAGTTAGAATGCTAGTAAATAAAGATTCTTATTATTTTCAGACTGTTTTGGCCCATGAGAAGTCTTTAAAGGTGCTATTTCAAGAGAGAAAATATGTGAATTTATTTTGTGATATAGGTTTTTTTCAAGAGTAAAAATGAAGTCCTTCTTTTTCAAACTGTTTTACTGGTATTATGTACTCATGAATCTTTCTCAAACAGAATAACTATATGTGTATATTGAACAGAAATGGGCTGAAAATAGACATTTGGGGTACATGTCAAGAAGAAACAAATTTCAACTGAAAAGAATAGAGGGTTCCTAAAAAAATTAAATTAGAGCAGGAGTCTGAAAACAGAGTCTAAAATATAATTACTTTTTGTCAATAGAATTATAGCATAATTATTGAAGGGCTATAATACCCTTTATACTGCTCAGTTAAAGCATTCTTTTAGACTGTACCCTTTAGAAGACTTACTGTACAAAACTCAGAAGAGATCACAATTCGTAGAGCTGAAAAATAAATGCATATACAATGCTATTAATAGTAAATAGAAAATGTTTCTAACTACACTCTTCAGAGAAGTTTAGTATCTCACTTGGTCCTTTTTTAGTTATGGAGAAGGACACAATGGTTGGAAGGGTGGTCGGTCATCTCAAGAGAGGATGATCCTGAATGAGATGAATTGACATAGTCACTGTTGCAATGGAATCAGTTGTTTCAGAAATGGAGAGATTGGCTAAAGATAAAGTTGAGAGCCATTGTTCTTAGAATCACTAAGTCATAGTTGACGCGATAACACATAACAACAACCATCTATATCCTAGCTTTGCCATGATTATATGAAATAGAGAATTTACTAATATATGTCATGCAAAACTGAACAATCCTATAATAAACTTTTGGGATTTTTTTTTTAGTTAAAGGATCTTAGAATCATCTAGATCTTTATGTTCACCAGCATTTTAAGTGAAAGTAAAATGAATAAATATGCTTATCAAATTTAAGTATGTGGTATTGACTATAAGTGCACTTAACTTTAAAATACAAGTTATTATCTCAGGTCTTAGCCATCCACTGAAATGACTAAATTCCATTATCAAGATTTATTACATATTACTTTTGAATCTTTAAAAATGCTCTTAGATGGGCACAAGATATGAATATATACATTAACAAAGAAGAAATTCAGATGACAAACATATGAAGAAATGTTCAAAATCCCTAGCTATCAGAGAAATACAAATTAAAACAATTATGTGATAGCATCTAATACTAGCAACAATAGCAAAGTTCAACAGGGAAGCAAATAATAAATGCTAGGAATTTTGTGAAGAGATTGGAACTCTTATTTACCTATGGTGGGAATATAAAATCATGTAACTATTGTGAAAGGCAGTCTGATTATTTCTCAAAAAGTTGAAAAAAAAAGTATCATTTGACCCAGCAATTTCACTACTGGAAATATACCCTAAAGAAACCAGAATCATAAATCAAACAGGTGTATGAACACGCATGTTTATTGTTTATTTATTCATAATAGCAAAAAGATGTAAGGAACCCAAGTGTTCATCAACAAATAAATGGATAGAGAAACTACAGTACCTTCAAACAATGAAATACTCTATAGCATTGAAAAAGGTTACACAATACGATGTGAGCTTTGAAGACATTATGCTAATTGAAATAGCTCAGGCACAAAAGGACAAATATTGCATAACCTAGTGTAATAAAATAGGATGGGCATGAGGGCATTGGAGAGGGAACAGGAAAAGAATGAATAGATAATGAACACTGCCTTTGAACAGATGTGGGGAAGAACTGTCTGAAAGGAATATATGATTATGCATTAGAACAATCTTGAACAAGAGGTGTGTTGCAGGGTAGGCTAGAGGAGGAGAAGGGGTGAAAGAAAATGTGCAACAATAAATAAAAACAATTAAAAAATACCTTTAGAAAAAAACCTAAAAAAGAAAAAAAAACCTGATTAAGATTTTAAACTGAAAAAAAAATGTTAAGCTTCCATATTCCAACAAGTAATTTTCCCTTGGAATAATTTCTCTCCCTTATCCATCCTATACATCTAAAATTGAAGCAGTTTGGTTTTGTATTATTTATAGAATCATCTTAAAGCCTAAGAAGGAACAAGATGCTATATAGCTATTTAAAATGCCAGATATTTTAGGACTCAAATATGAAAGAATTAATACATTTTAAGAAATAATATATTTATTTTTAAAATTTTGAACTCTTGCTTCTCATTTTTACAAATGTGTGATTCAATTACCAATTGGTTCTCACTTTCTTTCTCTCTATTATCCCTTGGGCAATATAAGTCATACAATATATTTTCTTTGTCCATCTTACATTTGTCTTAAATTCTCCTTTATATTATGTAACTCATTAGGAAGTTCTGATGGACTATTCCTTAAGGAGTTGCATTGCTAACTCAAAAGTCATGCTTCTCTTGCAATTTTAATAAGAAAGACAGTTTTTCCTCCTATGCCATTTACAGCCTCAGAAATCCAATGAAAAGTCATCTATGAGTCTGTTTTTACTTACACCATGGAAATTTGAGAAGTCATAGTAGGTCTGGGCCACATTCTAGACAGTATCTTCATGATGCCAATTTATCTTACTTTAGTTTTATACAGTTTTGGTATTTTTTTCCAGTTCAATAGGCAATTCATATCAAGTCTTTAATTATATTTGAGTGTGATTTTTTTATTTCATTGAACATTCTAAAGGCTCTTTTTAAAATTCTGGGTCTTATAACTCAAGTCTGTGTATTCATTCAGAATCTGCTTTTCTTAAATCAGTAGATTGTATTGAGATGTACTTATTTATGCTGGCTCTTCTTATGACTGTAGTTTTTAATTGTGAACTCAAGATTTCTGCAGCTTGCAATTTGTGAGAAATTTTTCCAAAGTCTTCTGGAAAAAAAAAACACCACAAAACACAATAAAAATTAATTATTTAACCCAACATTTCCAACAAATAGAAAAGGAACAATAAAACCTGACCAATTCCAAAAGAAAGGAAATGATAAAATTTAGGGCAAAGATAAAGGAATAGAAAATAGTAAAACAATTGAAACAATCAACAAGTCCAGGAATTGGTTCTTTGAAAAGGTCAATAAAATGGACAAACCACTAGCAAAACTAACAAAATAAAAGACATACATAATCTGAATAAGAGATGGAAGAGGTGATATCACAATAAAACTAACTGAAATAAAAAGGTTAACAATGAAATTTTATGAAAAACTATACTAAAATAAATATGAGGAAATGGAGAAATACTTAGAAACTCACAACCCATCTACACTGACAGAAACTAAAGTATAACACTTCAACACACCAATTAAGAAATAAGAAATTGAATAGGTCATAAAAACCAAACAAAAAACCATCCAAAAAACTTTCAATAAAGATGTCCTGGACCAGATGATTTTAGTAATGATTTTTTTCAAACATTCGTAGAAGAGCTGTCATTAGTTCTACAGAAAATATTTCAGAAAATAGAAAATGATTAAATACTTTTGTACTGATTCTATTAAACAAACAAATCCCTGATACCAAAGTCAGAAATTATAGATTAATACATCTCATGATCACAGATGCGAGAGTCCTCAACAAAATTCTTCTCAAAAGAATCTAACAATATGTTGAAAAAAGAATTCATGATAAACAAGTGGAATTCATAAAAGGTATGCAAGATAGGTTCAAAAAAAGAAAAACAATGCAAATAATCTCATTAGATTCAAAGGAACAAGGACCACATGATCCTATCAATTGATGCAGAAAACGCCTTTGACAAAATCTAACACCACTTCCTGATTAACAAATTCAACAAAATAGAGATAAAGGTGAATTTCCTCAGCAGAGTGAAAAACATATATGCAAAACCAAGAACCAACACCATTCTCAATGGAGAGAAAGGCATTCCCTTTAAGAACAGTAACTAGACAAAGATGTCCGCTATCACCATTGTTATTCAATATTGTATTGTAGTGTTTTTAATGAGAACAATTAAACAAAATTAGGAAATAAGAGGGACCCAAATTGACAAAGAGGAAGAAAACTATCTCTATATGCATGTAATATGATAGTATACTTAGAAAACCCTAAAGATTCAGCAAGAAAACTATTGGACATGGTAGACCAATTCACCAAAATAACAAGGTGAAAATCAACATACAAAAATGAAATGGATTTCTCTACAGAAACAAGGACCTAGAAATGGAGCTAAGGAAAACAGTATTAATTATGATTATTAATCACAAGATGAAACAGGAGCAAATCTAACTAGATATATAAAATCCTTATACAAAGAAAACTGCAAAGCATTACTGCAAAAAATCAAAAAGAGACACAAAGAAATGGAAGAGCTATTCAACTGAATGTGGAAATTTTTGAATGATCATTGACGTCACATGGCAGCAAAATACTGCTGAAGATCATTCAAAAAATGGCTGGTACAGTAGATAGACAAGGAACTGCCAGAAGGTCAATTGGGATTTAGAAGAGGCCATGGCATCAGGGATATCACTGCTGATGTCAAATGGATCCTGGTTGAAAGTACGGAATACTGTCTATTTTTGCTTTATTGACTATGCAAAGGTGTTCGACTGTGTGGATTGTGACAAGTTGTGGCTGACATTGAGAAGAATAAGACTACCAGAGAACTTGATTGTGCTCATGCAGAACCTATATAACTGGAACAAGAAGCTGTTCTGTAAACAGAGTAGGAGAGCACTGCATGGTTTGGAATTGGGAATGGGGTAAACCATGGTTGTAGTCTCTCTCCATACTTATTCAGTCTGTATGCAGAGCAAGTTATCTGAGAAGATGGACTCTGTGTAGAGTGTGATATCAGGATTGGAGAGAGACTCGTTAATAACCTGTGTTATACAGAAGACATCGCCTTGCTTGCTAAAAGTGAGGAGGACTTGAAGCACTAGTGCAGAAGATCAAGGAACGCAGCCTTCAGTATGGATTGCACTTAAATTGTCAGGAAACAAAGATTTTTACTGCTGGTTTGACAGGCAGTGTCATGATGGATGGAGAGGCAATTGAAACTGTCACCAGCTTCATCTTGCTTGCCTTGGTATCAGCAGTCAGGAAATAAGAAGACACATTGCGCTAGGAAAATCTATAGATAAGGACCTTTCCAAATAACTGAGGAGTAGTAATGTCAGTTTGAAAACTCAGGTGTGTCTGGTTCAGGTCACAGTCTTTCCAATTACCAGCTATACATCTAACAGATGAACAGTGAATAAGGATTTCAGAAAAAAGAATTGACAACTTTGAGCTTCAGTGTTAAAGAAGAGCACTGAACATCCCATGGAGAGCTAAGAGAATGAACAGATCTGTCTTGGAGAGAGTGCATCCAGAGTGCTATTTGAAGGCAAGAATTATGAGTTTTCACCTCACATACTTTGGATATGTTGCTGTTGTTGTTGTTGTTATGTGCCAGAGTCGCTTGCGACTCATAGCGACCCTATGTACAACAGCCCTAAACTCTGCTCTGTCCTGTGCCAATCGCACCAACTCTGATACACTCATCCCAATTGTCCCAGTCATTGAATCAGTCCACCTCATAGAGGGCCTTCCCATCCTGCGCTGGCCCTCCACCCTTCCAAGCATGATGTCCCTCTCCAAGGACTGGTCCCTCCATAGAACATTTCCAAAATATGTTAGATGAAGCCTCAGAATCCTTGCCTCCAAGAAGTCGCCTGGTTTAACCCTTTCCAGGATGAATCTGTTTGTTTTCCTAGCAGTCCATGGTACTCTCAATACTCTTCTCCAGTACCACAGCTAAAAAGCATCAATTCTCCTTCTATCTTCCTTGATCATTGTCCAACTCTTTGATGCAATACCAAGTGATTGCAAAGACCATGGACTGTATCAGACACACTTTATTCTCCAGAGGAACGCCATTGCTCTTCCGAAATTTGGAAACGTCCGTAGATCCCAGCCTCCCAGATAATCTGTTCTGCATATAGGTTGAAAAGGTATGGAGACAGGACACATCCCTGGAACATGCCCTTCCCAATTTTGAACCATGCAGTGTTTCCTTGCTCTGTTCTGACGACTGCCTCCTGGTCCAAGTGTAAGTTTCTCATTAGCACGATCAAGTGTTCTGGGATTCCCATTCTCTCAGAGTCAGCCACAATTTGTTATGATCCACACAGTCAAATGCATTTGCATAGTCAATGAAACACAGATAGACATTCCTCTAGTATTCCCTGCTTTCAGCCAAGATCCATCTAACATTAGCTACAATATCCCTAGTACCATGACCCCTTCTAAACCCATCCTGGACTTCTGGCAGTTCTCTGCTGATGTGTTGTTCCATTCGTTTTTGGAAGGACAATTCCATGGAGAAAGACGTGATGCTAGGAATGGTGGAGGATTGGCAAAGGAGAGACTGACACTATGCTGACACAGTGACTGGTGCAATGGGCTCTTGTGTGTCAGGAATTGTGAGGATGGCACAGGATAAAATAGGTTTCAGATATTTTGTTCATAGTGTTGTTATGAGTTGTGTTCAACTTGGTAGGTAGCACCAACCATTCTCATGGATAGCAAGACTCAATATCATGAAAATTGTAATTCTACCAAAAACAATCTACAAGTGCAAAACAATCTCAATACAGATACCAATACTGTTCTTTGGGATGGAAAAGGCTATTTCCAATTTTGCTTGAAATGGAAAGGCATCTTGACTAAGCAAAGCACTATTGAAAAGGAAAAAACCAAATAGGAGGCATCACAATCCCTAATCTTCCATCCTACTACACAGTTGTAGTGGTCAATACATCATAGTACTGATACAGCAACAGACACAGATCATGGAATAGAATTGAGAACCCAGACATCAACTTAGCTTTGACAAGGAGACTAACAACAGCCTCTAACCAATGGTGCTGGCAAAATTTCAAAACTGTCTGCAGAAAATTCATACCTCATGAGAACTGACACACAGAGACTTGTACACCAATGTTCATAGCAGTGTTATTCACCGTTGCAATAACATGGAAATAACCCAAATGTCTAACCACAATCAAATAGGTTGAGAAATTACAATACATTCCCACAATTGAATATTATGCAGCATGCAGGAACGATGATTTGGAAAATTATGACCTAACTTGGGAGGGACTGGAGAACATCACACTAAATGAACTAATTCAGTCCCATAAGGACAAATATTGTATGAGACCATTATTGCAGAATGCGTATGAGGGTACAAGGTGGTGGGGAGGATAGGAGCAGAGGGGTGAAGATGGGCAGGGGGGTGGGGTAGTTAAACATAGGTTCACACAATTTGATGTGTGGAGGGAGTGGTTGATAAAGGTAATGGGGAAGATCTAGTGGAAAAAAGAGAGTTTATGAACTTTGTAGGTGAATCAGTATAAAATAAACATTTTCTTTTAAACTTAAAAAAAATCCAAAATTCAAGGTATTATAGGAACCTAAGGGATATACCTTTAACTTGCTGGTCTGTCTAATACTTCTCTAAATCTGAACATTCACATTGAGACAGACTAGGAAGAAGGATTGGGGATTGGCCATCCACTTCCGAAATAGCAGGCCTCTGAAAACCCTATGTACAACAGAACACATTTAGATAACAGAAATGACAAAGGAGGTTGAGTTTTCAAGTATGGAAATACAAAGGAAGAGGAACAGTTGTAAGCAGACACTGGTGATTGGGACATGGA
>NW_006399915.1:2566218-2570680 GCF_000299155.1 Elephantulus edwardii
CGCTATGAGTTGCAGGCGACTCGACGGCACATAACAACAACAACAAGAAGAGTAAAAACTAAAGACTACAGCATTCATCAAAGAAAAGTTAGGAATGTTTCTTGAAGCCATATCCTGCAGTAAGAACAGACTTGTAAGCATAATAAACAACCTACAACCAGGATAAAATTAAATAAATAAATGGGACCTTTTAATAATCAAATTTCTATGCTCTTCATAAAGATTCTCTAAGAGGGTAAAAAAGGAGACACATAGACTAGGGAAAAATATCTATGTCAGTGACATATCTAATAAGGGATTCATTTCTAAAATTTATGGAATACTCTAACACTTCAAACAAGAAAAGGCAAACAACCCAATCATAAAATGGGTACAAGATATGAAAAGACATTTTACTGAAGAATTCAAGTGGCCTAAAAAACACATGAACAAATATTCAAAATCCCTTACTATCAGAGAGATGCAAATAAAATCTCTTATGATATATCATCTCACTCCAGCAACAATAACAAAGTTAAACAAGACAGGAAACAACGAATTCTGGCTAGGATATAGAGAGTTTGGAACTCTTATTCACTACTGGTAGGAATTGTACAATCATTATGAAAGGTGATCTGGCAAATTCTCAAAAAGTGGAAAGTAGAAATACCATTTGACCAAGCTATTTCGTTTTTTAGAATATACCCTAAAGAAATTAGAACTGCAACTCTAACAGATGTATCCGCATTCATGTTTACTACAGCATTATTCATAGTAGTGTAGAGATGGAAGCTGCCCAAGTGGCCATCAACAAATGAACAAATAGAAAAACTATAGTATATGTACATAATTGAATTTTATGCAGCACTGAAAAACAATGAACTTATAGACACTACACAACCTGGGTGAGCCTGAAAGACACTATGCTGAGTGAAATATCTCCGTTATAAAAGATCAAATTATCCATAAAACTCCTGTTCTAAAATGGGACTAAATTGGGGCATTAGGGAGAGAACAAGAACAAATAATAAACACTTCACTAATACAGATGAGGGGACTGTTAAAGGCAACCTATGATTGGGTTTTATATATGTGAAAATTGACAATCTGGAACAAGAGGTGCATTACAAAGTGAACTGGGGCAGGGGAAAGAAGAGGGAGGGAGGAAAATGTTCAACAATGAAAACCTAACCTTGCTGTAAACATATGTTAAAATCACAATTAAAAAATAAAAATTAAAAAAAAGAAAACGTGTGTGATTTCAGCCATGGTCTTATCAATTGCTTAATGTGCCACTGAAAGTTGGACAATAAATAAGGAAGATGGGGGGGAAAGCAATGCCTTTGAATTACATTGTTGGAGAAGAATACTGAATATTCCATGGACTACCAAAAGAACAAACAAATCTTTCTTGAAGGAAGTGCAACCGAGGTGTTCTTTAGAGGGAAGTATGTTGAAATTCTGTCTCACATGCTTTAGGTATGTTGTCAAGGGTCAGAAAAAGAGTGGAAGAATCTCAGTAAGATGGTTAAACACAGTAACTATAACAAGGATTGAAACATATCAGAGATTGTGGAGATGGTAGAGAATGCTCAGATCTGTAATAAATATAGGGTCACTATGAAGTGCAAAGATGTCAGTATAGACTCAAAGGTGAACTTGATTTAAGTGATGGTCTTCACAATTACTTGTTATTCACTAGAGAACTGTACAATGAATAAGAATGATAGAAGAAGAATTGATGCCTTTGAGTTGTGGTGCTGGAGAAGAATGTTGAACATACCATGGACTGCCAAGAGAACAGTCTATCCTAGAGAGGGTAAAATCAAGTAGCTCTCTGGAGGCAAGGATTTTGAAGCTCCTTCTTACATATTTTGGACTTGTTGCCAGCAGGGACCAGTCCTTGGAGAAGAATATCATGTTTGGAAAATTTGAAGGATGATGCAGGAGAGAAAGACTCTGGATGAGATGGATTGACACAGTGACTGGGGCAATTGGGATATGTGTGAAGATTGGCTCAGGATAGGACAAGGTTAAGAGCTATTGTGCATAGGGCTCCTATGAGTCATCGGCAACTAAATAACACAACAGTATGAATCATAATCAGCTTGATTGAACAACAATATTATATGTGCACATATCTTAAAAAGGCATCTTCGACATTTTCTAATATAATATGTAGTCATTGATTATTTTTGGATTGCCTTTTACAGCTAAATCATAAATTCTATGATTAAAGAACAGAGGAGGTATTTACTAAATAACTACTGAAAGAATGAAGAAAAATTTACCTAATAATGCAATATGTCAAAAGATAAGTATTTGTCATTATTTTCTTAAGTATAAATTTAGCATCTGTATACATTTTATAGGTAACAAGAACTATGTCAATACTTTCAAAACTTAAATTGTTCTCAAATTTAACTTTTATTTGATTCCTCAAATTAAATCTTTCACTTAGATCATTTTTCATTTAACTTTTCAAATATTTTTATAAAATAAATTCCTTAAAGTTAGGCTATAGAATTTATGCTTCTGAGAGTTTTTTGCCTTTAAAATTTATATTGTCTTCATGTTCTTATGATGGTGAATAATGTTGCTGTGAATATTCATGTAAAAATCTTGTTTGTGGCTCAGTTCTAATTTCCTTAGGTTATATGCCTAGTAGTAGAGTACCTGGGTCATAAGGAATTTTTTTTGTTCAGCTTTTCGAGGAAATACCAAAGGCACCAAAGTGCCTTCCATTTATTATCCCACCAACAATGCGTGACAGTTTTCACTTCTTCATATTCTCTCTAACAAATGTCTAACCACAACTAAATGTATTGAGAAATTGTGATACATCCATACAATGAAATACTATGTAGCACTTAAGAGGAACAAATTAGAAAATACTATATAACTTGGGTCGAGGACTCTCCTTCATAGGGTCGCTATGAGTTGCCTGCGATTCGATGGCACTTAACAACAACAACATATAACTTGGGAGAGACAGAAGACATTATGCTGAGTGAACTAACTCAGTTTCATAAAGACAAATACTCCATTAGACCATTACTGTAATAATAGAAGGATAACTAGTAAAACATGAATGGGGACTCAAAGGCAAAGGAATGGAAGCAAAGGAGTGAAGATGGGTAGGGGTGAAATCACAAGGTTGTACAATTTGGTGGCTGGAGGAAGGGGCAAAGGAAAGGAGAATTATCTAGCAGGAACATAAAAAGATGGGATAATGATGGGTGTGGTCCAATGGTGACTAATTTTATAAAGCAAACCCCATAGGTACAATTGTATGAAACATTTGAGTGGAGAATGGTGTGAAACACAACACATATGAACTTTGCAAGCAAACGAATATAAAATATATTTTTTTTTAAATCATGTCAAATTATATGCAATGGCACTGTTTATACAGTAGCTGGCAATGAAGAAATGTTTAGATTTTCACATTCCTGCCTTTGTTGGATACTCTAATTGTCTATATGTTTGCAAAATTTTATTCTAACTCAGTGTTGCAAAGTTCTTTGACATTGTTGACTTTTTTGTTTGTTGCCTATTATCTTTTTGTGTAAGTTGATTTTTTTCAATTCAGTTATTTTCTTATCAAACTTTACGTGTTAATTATACAAGGGATCATTTACTTGAGACAGCTTTTTTCTAGTGTGCTTGTAACAGATTTGAGTTTGTTGGTTCATTTAGCTTGACAATTTTCTACATCATGATGAACATGCTTTGTTATAAAAACCATTGTTATTGATCTGATTGTACCTCACAGGGACACTGTAGACCAGATTGAAGGGCCCTATCATTTTCCATGGCTGTAAATCTTTACCAAAGCAGCCTGCCACATCTTTTCTCCAAGGAGTAGCTAGTATGAATGAACTTCTGCAGTAACCATTTGGATTCTGTAACTTGAACACCACCAGAATTTAATACATATCTGTTATAGTGTCCAACAGCTAAACAAATATTTCTTTATTTTCTGTACACCACAGTAGAATAGTATCATTCAAATCTCTATTGATATAAAATATCATGATACTGCTGTTGTTCCTGTTGTGTGCTGTCTGTTTATAACCCACTCATAGGTGACCCTCCAGCAGGTTTTCAGAGGCAGTAAATAACACAGGAGATTGTCCATCATTCTACTGTAGAGCTGTTGGTGGATTTGAACTGCATGCCTTTCAGACCATAGCACAGCTTCTTACCACTAGGCCACCTAATTGCCAGATGGATGTGGAGATCTGTTATTCTGAGCTGCTAACAATCCCAAAGGCATGTGGTTCATATTGATTGGCTGCTCAGTAAGAGAAGGATGGGCACTCTCCTCCTGTGTGATTTACAGCCTCTGAAAACTCTCTGGAGGGTCAGCCACGGGACAATTCCAACTCAATAGTACATTACAACATCACTACCTTTAAACTAAATTCAGTGTCATTCAGAACCATCTCAGGAACAGATTTGAGGCTTTGAACACTAATGA
>NW_006399915.1:2572623-2585790 GCF_000299155.1 Elephantulus edwardii
GACTCGACAGCACATAACAACAACAACAACTCACAAAAACCCCATAGCACAGAATAAAACAAACTCATAGGCTTTCAAAGAACGTATGTTTTTATTGGAGCTGATTGACATATTCTTCTTCTAGGAAACAATTCGTATTTCAAAATGCCAATCTTCCAGTTAGGAGTTCAAAACTTAACCTGTTTTATCAATTAGCAGGATTCATAAAAGTACTTTCGTTTCTGTTGTTGTTGTTGCTATGTGTTGTTGAGTCAACAAGAAGGATGGATTTGAATTATGCCCTATTTTTTGCTGTCTTTATCATCTTTAATATACTAAAAGTCATTGCTGTAGTCACTGTATCAATCTATCTTGTGAAGGATTTTTCCTCTCTCTTGCTCACCTGACAACTTTCCAAGCAAGATATCTTATTCTAAGAACTGGCCCCTCCTAACAGAATATTCAAAATATTTGAATTGAAACTTCACCATCCTTGCCTCCAGAGAGCACTCTGGGTACAACTTCTCTAAGATATATTTGTTTTGTTTGTTCATTGGGCAGTCTATTTAATATGCAATCTTTTTCTCCAACACCACAACTCAAAGGTAGTGATTCTCCTTCTGTCATATGTAATTACCCAACTTTCAGACACAAGTAATTGAAAAGAGCATAACTGGCATTAGGAAAGACTTAGTCTTTAAACTGACATCATTCATGCTCCTTAACACATCGAAGAGGTCCTTGACAGCAGATTTTCCCAATTCTTTGAATTCTTTACTGCTAATAACAAGGATGTTGATTGTGAATCCAAACAAGAAGAAATCATTGACAAGTCAATCTTTTCTCCTCATTCATGAAGTTGTCAATAGGCAAAGGGATGAGCACTTCTGTTTTCTTGTTTCTGAGCTGTATTCTGTATTTCAAGTTGCAGTCTTTGATCTTCACCTCAAGTCCCCCTTACTTTCAGCAAGGAAGTTTGTATCATCCTGATAACTCAGGTTGTTGATGAGTCTTCCTCCACCTGAGCCTATATCCTTTTTCATATAGTCTACCACCTAGAATGATTTGCTCAGAATAGATTATATTTGTTTGGAGAAAGGATATAACCCAAATGCATATTTTTAAATTTTGAACCCTGCAGTGTTCCCTTGCTACGTTCACACAACTTCTTGATCTAAGTATAGGTTTCACATAAGCACAAGTAAGTTTTCTAGGATTCCCATTCTTCTTAATGTTAGCCATGATTTGTTATGATTCACATAGTCAGATGCCTTTACATAGTCAATAAAGAACAAATAAACATTCTACTTGTATTCTTTGTTTCAGTCAAGATCCATTTGACATCATCAATGATATCCCTAATACTATAGCCCTTATAAATCCAGCTTGAACTTATGACATGTCTCTATCTACTGTTCTAGATGATCTTTAATGATCATCAGCAGTATTTTTCTAGCATGTGATATTAATGATATTGTACTATAATTTCTAAATTCTATTGATCGCCATTCTTGGGAATGGGAAAAATATGGATCTCTTTCAGTCAGTGGACAGGCAGCTGCCATCAAAATTTTCTAGCATAGACTAGTAAGTATATCCAGGGCTGTTTTTGTAATTTAAAATATGTCAATTGAAATTCCATTGATTCTAGGGTCTTCCCCCCACCACCAATGCCCAAGACAGCTTGAACTTATTTGTTCATTACCATTGGCTCTTGATGATACTGTACTTCCTGAAATATGTGAGTCTTGACCAATTCATTTTGGTACAGTCCTAGTATTTATTCCTTCCATCATCTTTAAATGCTTCCAAAATCATTCAAGATTTTTCCCATAGCATCTCTCAGTTTTGCAATTAGAGGCTTGAATTTGGTTTTCAATTCTTTCAGCTTGAGAAATGCTAAATGAGTTTTTCCTTTTTTTTTCCCAATTCTCCAATTCTAGGTCTCTGCATGTTATTGTTTTGTACCATTGAGTTGGAATTGACTTATACATGACCCTTAGGCAGGCAAGTTTTCAGAGGCAGTTAATTGCATGGGAAGAGATTGCCAATCCTTCTCCCATGGAGCAGGCGGTGTACTTGAACCAAGAGTCTTTGGTATTGCAGTACAGTTTCTTGCCACTAGGCCACCATATTTGCTTATAATAGTTTTCTTTGTCTTCTCTCAAGCTGTCCTTTGAAATCTTTTGTTCAGCTCTTTTGCTTCAACATCTCTTCCTTTTGTTTGGACTGCAAAACACTCAAATGCAATTTTTTTTATCTCTTCTAATATTTGTTTTTGTTTTTTTCTTCCTTTTCTCACTTTGAATAATGTTTTGCCTTCTTCATAGATGATGCCCTTGATGTCATCCCATAACTCATCTGGTCTTTGATTTTCAGTGTTTAATGATTAAAAATTATTTCTAAGATAATTTTTTAAATTCAGGCAAGATTGACTCAAGATTATACTTTGTTTCTTATACACTTGTTTTCATTTTCTTCAGCCTCAATTTGAACTTGCACAGTAGTAATTGATAGTCTTTTCCACAATCAGCAACTAGCCTGGTTTTGACTACTGATATTATCACAACTTGACTAATAGGCAAAATCATGAAAAATGGAGAAAATATTGAAGTTGTCAAGAATTTCATAGCAATCCTAGAAGCATAGAAGGAAATTTTGCCTATTTTTAGGCCAACCTTACAATTACTATCATGTTTGACTCCTTTGTTGCAGCTATTGTGTAAATACATCCTTTTCAGAATCTTCTTATTTATCACTGACCTTCTAACAAGCATATTTTTCTTCAAGTATTAGTTCTTTCTGATAACATGACCAAAACCCACAAGACAGTGTTTCATATTTCAACTCCCAATCAACATTGTCCCAAGACAATATGTTTTTCAATTCTTGTTTTGTTTGTAAGTCTGAATATTGGTTTCAGTTCTATGTGAGCACAACTGAGTTTTATGGAGTATCCATTCCTCACAATCTTATTCTTATTTATTTGATTCATGCAGTCATAGTCAAATTTTATGCTCTACATTCAACCATGATCCATCTGATATTGACAATCATATTCCTTATGCCTTATCCTCTTGTGAATTTGACTTAAATTATTGACTGATCCCTTTTGATGTATTGTTGTAATATTTTTTTTTAAAAACAGCTTCAGCAAAATTTTACTAGCATATAGATTACTGGTAATATCACACAATTTCTGTATTCTGTTGAAACATCTCTCTTTGGGATAAATGTATCTCATCCAGTCAGGTTACCAGGAGTCTTTTAAATTTCTCAGTATAAACAAGTGAGTACTTGTAGCTCTCAGTTAGAATGCCATCAACTCCTAGAGGTTTGATTTTGCCTGTGCCTTCAGTACAACTTGGGCTCCTATTATCCTTGCATATAGAATGCTATCTCTGATAAATGAATTACTGGTGGTACAGTGACTGCATGTATATTCTCTTTTCCTCTCCTTATGCTTTATATCTCATTAAATATTTTGCTCATATAATTAATCTTTATTATAAGTCAGAGCTTGAATTTTTTTCTTCAGTTTTTCAGATGAGGAAATATCATTAATGTTCTTCCCTTTTAGTTTCCTTAATCAAGGCTTTTCACACATTACATCATGACTCTTTATCTTCTCAAGCTGCTGTTTAAAAAGTTCTATTCAGCTCTTTCACATTGTTTTTCTATTTGTTTTAGTTACTCAGTGTGCAAGAGTAATTTGTAGTTTCTTTTGACATTAAATTTTTTTTTCTTTTCCTTTTAATGTTCTTTTGCTTTCTTCAATTATGATATCCTTACTATCATCCCAAAGCAGTTTTATATTGACTTAATCAAGTGTGGAAATTATCAAACAATATTACTCATATCACACACAAGAAAAAAACCTGTATGTGAATGATTAAAATTGTAAAGATTATGCAGAAATGACTGTAACAGTACATTGATTGAGAACTGCCAGAAATAAATGCCAGTTTAAAAGAGCCCACGGCACCAGACATTATTGCTAGAGTCAGGTGAACCTTGGTTGAAAATAAAGAGTACCAGAAGAATGTCTGTCTGTGTTTCATTGACTGTGCACAGGTGTTTGACTGTGTGGATCACAATAAATTATGGCTAACTTTGAAATGAATGGGAATCCCAGAACATTTGATTGTGCTCGTGTGAAACCTATACTTGGGCCAGGAAAGACATACTTGGGAAGGGTGAAGGGGCAGTTCAGGAGAGGAAGTCCCTGGATGAGATGAATTGATGCAGTAACTGGAGTAATGAGATTAGGTGTGTTTGGGTCAGTAAGACTGACTCAGGATAGGGCAGGGCCCAGAACTATTGTACATAAGGAGCCTGTGAGTCACAGGTCACTCGATGGCTCATAATGACAACAACAAGGCTAAGCCAGTGTTGAGGAAAGCTTGGATTCCAGTTGGGGTCTAGGGTTACTGAGTAACACTCAACTGTAGACAATGCCGAAGTAGTACCTTACTAGGTGATGTGAATTTAAGCACCCATAGTCTTGCACTACATCTGGCATCAACTCCAGATGGAACACAGGCTGGCTCCAGTGTTGTAGTGCTGGTATCTTGCCATTGCTTGTCTTACAAGATCTGTGTGCTACCATCACCTCATAGACTTAATTCAAGGACATAGCTTTGAGATGTCCCCCTCACTTGGCCCCATCTCATGCACAGTCTTTGTGTTTATACTCAAAGAGAGAAATACTGAGGCTGGTTCTTAACTATGGGTTGTACTTACATCAGATCTTCACAACACATAGACTGCCTATACTCTTATTTTTAATACCATTTATAGTCAATTTTCAGATAGAAAAACCTTCATTAAAATATGTAACAGAACTCACAGAACCAAAAAAATATTTTAAGGGGTTGAAAAAAATTAAAAGAAATAAATAGCAAAGAAAAACTAAAACTAAACCAGTTGTCATTGGGTTTTCTTCATGATGACAATGTGTATGTCAGAGCAGAACCGTACTCTGTAGTGTGCAGTACATAGTTTAATAGCTGATTTGTTGGAAATAGATCTCTAGGTCTTCCTTTCAAGGTGCTTCTGAGGGAACTAAAACATCTAACCTTTCAAATATAGAGAAATATAGAGAAAGTTAACCACTTACACTATCCAGGTACTTCAATTAATGTTGAAATTTTAAAAATATTTAAATGTTTGGATAGCAAAAATAATTTGCTTATAATTCATCTCAGTGGTAGCAACATCCGTTTAAGGGTGCACACAAAAGTTACTTTTAATTTGTTTGATCACTCAGGCATGCACAAAAGCATTCTGTATAGTTTTCCATGAGTGATGTCTCCATAATTTCTGTGTCTATATTTCATTGCTGTGTCTACATACTGAGACGTTAAAATTGTCTTCATTTTAATAACAGAAAAATGTAAAATAAATTTCCTTAATTTAATAGAGAAAATGAGTAAGAAATGAAGCTTATGGGATATGAAATCTGATTTATGAAAAATATAATTTCTAATTTATTCAAATAGAGATAATTTGTTGAAAGTTTCTAATTTAAAAAATAATTTAAAATAATGAAAAATTTATTTGTTGACATTTTTATTTTGCAAAGATGAGAATCATCTATAAATGTTAAATTATTTTTTAAAAAATAATGATTTAGAATTGTGGGCCATTATAACAACAATTTTATAATTGGAACATTTAAAGTGTGGGAAATTTCAGTGATCGAACTTGTGAGCAAGTAGCCTTATTTGTATAGTTGATTATGTATTGCACTATTAAGTAAAAGGTCAGTATTTTAAATCTACCAGTCACTCCAAGGGACAAAGATGAGTAATTTCCTCTCATCAAGATTTACAGCTCCAGAAATCCAATGAGAGTTGGTCACTATAAATTGGAATATACCCAGTGGAAATGAATTGGCTTGTATACAAAAACATGTGATCTCCAGGAATATTGAGGGATCTTATTAATTTATCTGTATTTTTTGTATGCATTAAAATTATCAGTAATTTTAAATACTCAAAAGATACTTAACATTTTCTAGTAAATTGGTGCTATAAGAATTCTCTTTATCTGCAGTACAGAGATGAGAGAATTAAGACAGAGCAAAATAAATGCAGTCACTTGATGAAGATTTTAGAACGGGCAAGTAGCAGAGCCAAGTTTCCAACACATGAAATTTGGAATTGGTTAACCTTTACACTCTACTGCCTCTCACATGTAATTCCCTTGCTTAATGATGGAACAAACAATAGGCCTAAATTATCTCTTCTTTGTATTTTTTAAGTCTCATTTTATAGTCTTTACCTTATCAAATTTCAACAGGAACTTTGGTCTAGGTCAATAAAACATGTTCATCAAACTACAGTCTAATTTGTATGTTTATTTAAAGAATTCTCACTTATTCCTTTTATTTAAAGTTCTTTCATCAAGTTCCTCATTCATATGCATGTTTCACTGTAAGAAACTTTCTCAGAATTTCTATAAAAATAATTTTGTGGTACAGATCTCTAAAATGTGTTCTCAAATATTTGTCTCAAATACCCTTAAAGTATGCTCAAAATTTTAAAACTTAGGTCTTTAATAACTCAAGAATATAGACATATTAAGTTTTTAGTTAATAAATTACATATAAGTATATAAGCATATATTTGTTCTGGGATTGCATAAAAAATTAGCACACTCATGATGAATTCGATTTTATTAGTAACCGTAGGAAAGTTGTTCTCTGTCAGAGACCTCTCCAAAGTGCAAAAGAGCAATTATGTCAGTCTAAGACAAAGGCAGTCAGAGACTAAGGAGCACCTGATCTAGGTCATGGCCTTTGCAATTACTAGCTATTTATCAGAGAGTTGAACAATGTGTTGATGGAGATGAATATTGAACATACATACTTTGGACTGCCAGGAGAACAAATAGGTCTGTCTTGGAGAGGATGAAAACAAGTTTTTCCTTGAGGGCAAGAAGTTTGAAGCTCTGCTTCACATATTTTCAGCATGTGGCGAAGAGGGACCAGTCCTTGAAAGACATTATGCTTGGAAGAGTGGAGAGACAGAACAGGAGAGGAAGACTCCAGATGAGATGAATTAACACAGTAATGGGGGTAATGGGCTTAAGTACGTCTTTCCTCCACCTCTCATGTTCTGGAATTCTGATAGAACGTATGTTGTTGTGTTTAACATTATATCACATTATTCTAGTGTTTTCTTCATTTTCCTTCTGTTAATCTTTTTTTTTATTCCAGTAGGTTCTCATTGAGGTTCTTGTCTTCTAATTCAGTCTGTTCTATCTCATCTCTTCTGCTTTTTTATGTATCCAGAATGTTAAAAAAAAAAATCTTCCATTTTGTTCTTCATATTCTCAATTATATTTTTGTGCATTTAAGATTTTTTAGTATTGTGTTGGCTATACACTCTAAGTCTTGTGATTTTTAAAATATTCTTATACTTCATTATTCATGGTGTCAATTCTTACTTCCATCGTTTGTAATTTCTTTGATAGTTCATGTAACTGCATCTCAATATATTTCTTCTGCCTTCCTCTGTATTTCATATGTTCATTAGATCTGCAATCTGATCTGATTTTTCTAGGAGAATTTTTGTGTGTGTTTTTTTATATTTGAACCAGCCTGCTTCTTTCTTGTCAAGTTCTTCTTGTTATCTCAAGAAGTTTCTGTTGTGTCTGCATAGGTGGCTATCAGTTCCTTACCTTTATGATGCTATAAGTTACAAACTTAGTGTTTACTCCAATTCAGTGTCCCAGTCACAATCTGCCCCGTTAATTGTCTGTGGGTGACTCTGTTCCCCATTTCTTGTGGCAAGCTTTCTATGCCATTGTCCTTTGAGGATCAGGGAGCTAAGTTCTCTCTTTGTCCAGCTGTGGGAGGCTCATCTATCTGTATTTTCTTATAGTTTGATGAGAGGGGGTAGTTTCCCTCAGGAGTAGGCAAAACCTTAGAAGTGCTGCCCAGGATCTTATGCTCAGGGGAAAAATCCCAAGGAAGTGGCAGAGTCCTAAAAGTACAGTTTTTGAATCTCACTTGGTGCTGTTGGCTGATCCACACACTTATCTTCTCTTGTAAGGCCAGTCAGGAGGGACCTACCATTTCCTGGGCAGACATAGGCTTAGGAAACCAGCAAGGTCCCAACAGTGTAGTCTCAAGTCTCAGCTTGTGCTAATGGTCAATGCTTCTACCTGTGTCTTCTCCTGCAGCTGATTGGAGGAGGCTGTCCTTTTCTGGCCAGACAATAACCCAGGGAAGTGGCAAGGTACAAATAGTGCAGTCCCCAAGTCTCTGTTGGTGATAAGGGCCAATCAGTACACCTTATACTTCTCTCCTTTTCTGCAGTTTGCCAGGAGGGAGGCACACCTTCCTCACTCCTTCCTTAAGGCTGGTTGGTCTCTGTTTTAGCGTCTATCTACCTGGTTGCCTCCAGAGATCTGCTGCAGACCCACGACCCCACAGGCACAGCGTAAGTGGTTCACCTATCCTACTGATTGTCAGTGAAGATATATGCTCAGCCCTATTTATCATTAAGTTAATATTTTGTCTAGTTGTCTTTGTATTTTAAAAATGAACTTTAGAGTTTTCAGGTAAGTGTGAGCTGTCATCGTAAGACTATATAGTTAAATGGACTCTTAAGACTACTAAAATGCACAGAACCCACATTTTCCAACATCTAAACATGGTATAAACTAAGTGCATAATTAAGCTTTAAAATTTTTCTCTCATGTAAGATACTCTTTCTAATAAAAAAATATATCCATATGGGTCATAAATCATATCCTGCCATTTTGCTTATTAGGAAAAAAGGTGATTAGATTTGTTATTTCATGCCTATTTCCAATTAATATGTTATTAAAAAATGACAATGTAGCAAATCATAAGCAAAATGAGGCCATTTTAGGAGAGATTTTGACATTTAATAAATTTGTATAACATCTAGAATTACCACTGAAAAGATGTGGGCTATCAGTTACTATAAATTATACTAAATTTAATCTAAAAAATAGGCATTCTTAATCAGAAAAAAAGAACAACAAAATTGTTCTTGTTTGGTACCACTGAGTTGACTATGACTAATAGTGAGAGTTAAGTAGATGTATCATATTTTGTTTAGACTTTTTTGCAAGAATGTTCGTATTCTATAGCAACTTGGGACATGTGTTTGGATTTGCAATCTCAAAGAAGTGTAACAAAAGTGCGTCCATTGTCTAGCATGATATTGGGAAAAAGTGGCAGATCCAAAATTGGTCAAATTATCAGCACTAGGTACTGACTAAGCTGATTTTACAATTGGCATTTTGTTTCCAAGTCTCACCAGAAGTAGTAAGAAGAGTCTTAAAGATATTTTGATTATGAAAAGAAATAATTAAAACTTATTAAAAGCAGTATAATAAAATAAGCAAAAAGCATGCAAAAGGATACTACCTGTAATAAAAAAAACCTTTACAAACAGAAAATCCTAATTAATAAAACAAATTTATTTCAAAAGCAATAAATATTAAACAAAGGGCAAAATGTCATTAGCTTGACTACTAAGGAAAAGTTATTAAGTTCATATTGTTGTTGTTATATGCCATGAAGTTGCCTGTGACTCATTGTGACAATAGCCCTAACCCCTACTCTATCCTGTGCCAACCTCATTGTCTCTGACACACCTACCCCCATTACACCAGTCACTGAATCAATCAATCAATCAATCAATCAATCTCATCGAGGGTCTTCCTTTCCTGCTCTGTCTCTCCACCCTCCCAAGCATGATGTCCCTTTCCAATGACTGGTCCCTCCTTACAATATGTCCAAAGTATGTTAGACAAAGCTTCAGAATCTTTGCCTTCAAAGAGCAGCCTGGCTTCACCCTTTACAGGACAAACCTGTTCATTCTTTTAGCAATCCATGGTATATTCAATACTCTTCTCCAACACCACAGCTCAAAGACATCAATTCTCATTCTATCATCCCTAGTCATTGTCCAGTTTTCTGATGCATAGCAAGTGATTGCAAAGACCATGGCATGTATCAGGTGCACCTTAGTCTCCAGACTTACATCATTGCTCTTCAGTACTTTAGAGAGGTCTCTAACCACTGACTTTACCATCACAATATGTCTTTTTTTTATTCATTTTAATGAACGTTTATAGAGACTTTGGATTTCCATTCATCCATTGTTGTACATTTCTCCCTGCCCGAAATCTCCCCCAGTTCACTTTTCTCTTTGAAAAGTAAAAGAAAAATTATTTTATTGTTATGCAATACCTCCCCCCACCCAAGTCCACTCCACTATACAGCCTTTGTTTTGAAAAGTAAAAGAAGTTTTTCATTGTTATACAATCCCTACCCTAAGTCCACTCCACTATGCAGCCTTCGTTCTGGACTCCTGTCATGACAATAATACCTAACTCTGTGTTCTCTCCCTCATGTGTTTCAATGCAGTATACATAATTTATCTCATCTTTCTCAGTTTCCCCCGAACCTTGATGTCAGTCCCATTTTATAACAGTGGTCCTATGCATTATTTGTCATTTTGTGACTAACATATTTCACTCAGCATAATGACCTCCAAAGTCATCCATTTTACATAATATTTCATGAGTTTCTTGTTTTTAAATACAGTGTGGTTATTCCATTTTGTGAATATACCATAGCTTCTCTGTCTCTTCCTTTGTTGATGGGCACTTAGGTTGTTTCCAATTCTTTGCTATTATGAACAATGTTGCGATAAACATGGGTGTGCATGTATCTGCTTGGGTGGTGGTAGCAATATGTCTTTTCATTTCCTGGCTGTTGGTGCCAAGAGTGTTGATTGTGAAGCCAAGCAAACTAAAGCTGTGAACAAACTCAACCTTTTCCTATCCATCATGATGCTGCCAATTGGCCCGGTGGTGAGAATCTTTGTTTTCTTGATATTAAGCCTCAATCCATGTTGAAGGCTCCAGTCCCTAACTTTCCACAGCAAGAGCTTTAGGTCCTTCTCTGTTTAAGCAAGTAGGGCTGTGTCATCTACATAATGCAGATTGTGATGAGTCTTCCTCCAGTCCTGATGCCACATTTCTCCTCTTACAGCCCAGCCTCTCGGATAATTTGTTTTGCATAAAGATTGGAGAGGTATGGAGATAGGACACATCCCTGGAATACACCCTTCCCAATTTTGAACCGTGCAGAGTTTCCTTACTCTGTTCTAATAACTCCCTCCTGGTCCAACTATGGGTTTCACATTAACACGATCAAGTGTTCTGGGATTCCCATTCTTCTCAGAGTTAGCCACAGTTGGTTGTGATCCACACAGTCAAACGCCTTTGGATAATCAATGAAACACAGATAGAAATTCCTCTGGTACTCCCTGCTTTCAGCCAAGAGCCACCTAACATTAGCTATAATATCCCTAGTACCACGACCCCTTCTAAACCCAGCCTTCACTTCTGGCAGTTCTCTGTTGAGGTACTGTTCCAGTAATTTTTGGATAATCTTCAGCAGAATCTTGGTTGTATGTGATATTAATGATGTTGTTCAATAATTTCCACCCTCTGTCGGATCACCTGTCTTTGGAATTGGAATAAATACAGACCTCTTCCACTCAGTTGGCCAAGTGGTTTTCCTCCAGACTTTATATATTTAAAAAAATATTTAATAACGACATAAAGGTAAAATAATACAGTACAGTATATAAAGTCCAAGGATTCTGTCTCTGCTTATGTGATCTTCTTTTGCGGTCTTTGATTTTAGCAATTAACTGCTTTTCTAAATTATTTCTGGCAACAATAATATTAGAATGTCCATATTACGTCTTCTTCAGGGGGATAGAATTTATAAAATGATATTTCCTTCTTCAATTTGGTCAAATGAATCTAAGGCTTAACCTCTTATAAGTTAGAGGTACAAAGACTGGTTAAAAGTACTATATGATTTTAGTTAAAAGCACTGGATGCTTGTCCCCTTCCATTAGAACTAGAATGAAACTTTCTATTGTTTCAATTCTTGTATTTTCCAATATACATCATCTCCTGTGTTTATGTCTGACGGATTTTGCACAGAGAAAGCTAGATTATTTAAAGTTTCTTTGACTTTACAGTAATGTTATTTTTACTATTTGGCTAAATATGGACAATATGCAAAATCAATTTATGGAATATAAGCATCACTGTGAGCAAGGCAAAGAGGAAAGATCAAGCTCCCAGTAACAGTTTCCTAGGGTGAAAGCCTCTGCTATCTAAGCAGAGTGGATCTTAAGTTGAAAAGTACTGAGAGAAGATCTTTAGTTCAGGAGAAATTTAAATGTTCTCATAATTTGGATAGCTGAGGTTTATGATTACCTATGTTCTTTCTTCTGCTAGATCAGATTTCTGAAGATAGAGACAGTATATTAGTGATATATTAGGAAAATGTAACACAGTTCCTTTCCACATAAACAGTGAAATGAGTTTCTTGATCTCTTCAAAAAGTGGTTGTGGAACCTCAAGTGAGTATAATTTGATTATGTAATATCTTTGTCTCGAAAAAGCAATAGGTTCTGCATAGGAGAAATCTTCTACTGATTTGAGAAGCAACAGACCATGAAAAACGTATATTTACAATCATTGTGTACTTTTTTTGTGGTGATGTTGTTGTTGTCTGCTGTTGAGTTGGAACTGACTCATAGCTTAACTTCCAGTGGGTTTGCAGAGGCAGTAAATCACAAAGAAAGAGATTGCCTAGCCTTCTCTTACAAAGTAGCTCAAAGATTCAAACTACAAACCTTTGGGATTGCAGCAGAAGATCTTACTATTAGGCTGCCAGATGGAAATATTGTTGTGGTTGTTATGTGTAGTTAAGGTGGCTATAACTCATGAACACTCTGTGAACAACAGGTATGAACTTTAGCCTAAGCTACACCCTCTTGATGTTCTCCACCATGTTTCAGTTCACTGGAGGGTGAGTTATCAGCTGATTCTGACTCAAGGCCAATGAATTGTGTTATAAGGCAATAATTTAATGAAATATCTTAATCTTTCAACATAAGATCAAAGAATAGTATCGAGACTGACCCTTAAATTGCTTTCCTGGATTGCGCTGAGTGTATGTAGAACAATGAGAAGTTAGCATGTTCAAAGTTTCCTTCACTGTTATTTTCCCAACTCTTTATTTTTTAATTACTAAATTTTATTAATTTTAATGAACATTTACAGAGATTTTGGGTTTTCATTCATTCATTGTTGCATTATTTTCTCTAC
>NW_006399915.1:2587830-2589494 GCF_000299155.1 Elephantulus edwardii
TCTTGGAAAAGTAAAAGAAAAATTCTTTCATTGTTTTACAAACCCTCCCCCAGGTCCACTCCACCATGTAGCCATCGCTCTAGATGCCTGTCATGACAGAAATACCTAATCATATATCTCTTTTAAACAGTTTTCTCCCTCCTCTGTTTCAGTGCAGTATACATTATTGAACAAATCTTACTCAGTCTCTTCGCAACCCCAAAGTCAGTCCCATTCTACAACAGTGGCACCATGCAATATTTGTCCTTTTGTGACTGGGATATTTTACTCTGCATAACGTTCTCCAGAGTCAACCTTTTTGAATAGTATTGCATGAGTTCCTTGTTTTTCAATGCAGCATAGTATTCCATTGTGTGACTATACCACATCTTCTCTATCCATTTGTTTGTTGATGGGCACTTAGGTTGTTTCCAACTCTTGCTATTGTGAACAAAGCTGAAATATACATGGGTGTGCATATATCTGCTTGGATGTCAGTTTTGGTCTTTTGGGGGTATATTCCCAGTAGGGGAGTTGCTGGGTTAAATGGTATCTCTATTTGCAATTTTTTGAGAAAGCGCCATACCACTTTCCACAGGGGTTGCCCCATTTTACACTCCCACCAACAGTGAATAAGGGTTTCAGTCTCTCCACAACCTCGCCAGCATTTGACGCTTCCTGTTCTGCTAAATTTTGCTATTTTGACTGGGGTGAGATGATATCTCATAGTTGTTTTAATTTGCATCTCTCTTAGAGCTAGGGATTTTGATCATTTCTTCATGTGCTTGTTAGCCATCTGAATGTTGTCTTCCGTGAGGTGCCTATTCATATCCTGTGCCCATTTTTCTATTGGATTATTTACCTTTATCTTGTTGTGGCACTCAAGTATTTCATAAATTCTGGATATACGTCCCTTATCTGATATGTTATTACCAAATACTTTTTCCCAGTCAGTGGCTTTCCTTTTTACCCTGCTGGAGAAATTTTTGGATGTGCATAGGGATTTGAGTCTTGGAAGATCCCTTTCATTTACTTTATCTTCTCCTGGTTGTAAGTTTTTCAGGATACTTGGAAGACTTTTTTTGTTGTGGATTAGGACTTCTAGTGTTGTTCCTATCTTTTCTGTAATGAAGTTTATAATCCTTGGTTTTAGTCCTAGGTCCATGATCCACTTTGTGTTGTGTTTCGTGTATGGAGAGAGGTGTGGGTCTTGCTTGAGTCTTTTGCAGATACTTTTCCAATTTTGCCAACACCATTTATTAAAATGGCTGTCATTTCCCCAGTTGACTGATTTCATTTCCTTGTCAAAAATAAGTTGACGATATAGATGGGCTGATCTCCGGATTCTCAATTCTATTCCATTGATCTATGTCATTGTACCAGTACCATGCTGTCTTTACCACTACGGCAGTGTAGTAGTATTTGAAATCAGGGAGTGAGATACTTCCTACCATTCTTCTATTCTTAAGGAGTGCTTTGCTTATTCAGGGCTTCTTTCCATTCCAAACAAAACTGGAGATTGCCTTTTCCATCTCGTTGAAGAATAGGATTGGTATTTGTATTTGGATTGCATTAAATGTGTAAATTACCTTTGGTAGTATTGCCATTTTCACAACATTGAGTCTTCCTATCCATGAGCAAGGGATATTCTTCCACTTTTCAAGATCTCTTTTTGTTTCTTGTAG
>NW_006399915.1:2589903-2599232 GCF_000299155.1 Elephantulus edwardii
TTCTTGTTCTTCTCCTTGTTAATGTGATGAATTACATTAATTGTTTTCCTTATGCTGAACTATCCTTGCATACCTGTGATGAATCCCACTTGGTCATGGTGAATTATTCTTTGATTTATTGTTGGATTCTATTTGCCAGTATTTTATTAATGATTTTTGCATCAATGTTCATGAGAGATATTGGCCTATAGTTTTCAATTTTGGTGGTGTCTTTTCCTGGCTTTGGTATGAAAGATATGTTTGTTTCATAGAATGAATCTGGGAGGATTCCATCTTCTATTTTCTGAAATAAGTTCTGTAGAATTGGTAACAGTTCTTCTCTGAATGTTTGATAAAATTCACTTGTAAAACCATCTGGTCCAGGGCTTTTTTTTTTTTTTTTGGTTGTAAGTTGTTGTATTACCTTTTCAATTTCTTCTTTTTAATGGTCTGTTCAGATGTTCAATTTCAATTTGTGTCAGTTTAGGTAGGTTGTGTTTTTCTAAGTATTTGCCCGTTTCCTGTATATTTTCAAATTTTTTTAGTATAGTTTTTTCATAGTACTCTAATGTTAGCTTTTTTATTTTAGTTGGGTCCATTGTGTTGTTGCCTGATTCATCTCTAGTTTGGGTTATTTGTGTCTTCTCCCTCTTTTATTTTGTGAGTTTTGCTGGTGGTTTATCGATTTTTTTTACCTTTTCAAAGAACCAACTCCTAGATTTGTTGATAGTTTCAATTGTTTTTCTGTTTTCTATTTCATTTATTTCTGCTCTAATTTTCATAATTTCAGTTTTTTTAAAGGGTGTCGGGTTTTCTTGCTGTTCTTTTTCAATTTGCTGGAGATATTGGGTTAGAGAGTCAATAGTCTGCTTTTCCTGTCTTTTGATGTGTTTGCTTATTGCTGTAAATTGACCTCTGATTACTGCTTTGGCTGTTTCCCAGAGGTTTTGACAAGTGGTGTTTTCATTGTCATTAGTTTCAAGAAACTTTTTAATTTCATTTTTTTACTTCTTCTACTACCCAGTCATGTTCAAGCAAGGTGGTGTTCAGCTTTCAAATGTATGGTTTTTTCCTCCTTTATCATCCTATTATTAATTTCTAATTTTGTAGCATTATGGTCTGACAAGATGGTTTGCATTATTTCTATGTTTTTTAATCTATTGATGTTTGCCTTGTGATCTAGAATGTGATCTAGAGAATGTTCCATGCATATTGGAGAAGAAGGTATACTGTTCTTTTTGGGGTGCATTAGTCTAGAAATATCTATGAGGTCAATTTAACTTATTGTGTGGTTTAATTCTTCAGTATTCTATCTTTTCTTGAGAGGAGTGTATTGAAGTCTCCCAGCACTATCATAGTGTTGTCTATTTCCTTTTTCAGTTTTGTTGATGTTTGTTTTATGTATATTGCTGGTCTTTCATTTGGTGCGTAGATATTTATTATTGTTATGTCCTCTTGTTCTACTGACCCTTTCAGGATTATGTAGTGACCTTCCTTGTCCTTTGTGATGGTTTTTACATTGATATTTATTTTATCAGAGATTAATATGGCTACTCCTGTTTTTTTCTGGTTGCCATTTCCTTGGTATATTTTTCTCCATCCTTTTCTTTTTAGCCTGTCTTTATCTTCATTTTTCAGTTTTGTCTCTTGTAGACAACATTTTGATGGATTTTTGGGGTTTTTTTAATCCAATCTGCTACTCTCTTTCTCTTCAGTGGTGCATTTAAACCATTCATTTTCAGTGTGACTATTGAGAGGGTAGGTTTTATTGCTATCATTGTGTTGAGTTCTTTTTGATGTTGTTGCTAGTTACTTTGGACCATGGAGCTTTCTGTGGTATGTCTCTTAGAAGGACATCTCTGAGTGTCTCCTGCAATGCTGGTCTTGTTTTTACAAACTCTCTTAGGTTCTGCTTTTCTGGAAATATCTTGATCTGTCCTTCATATTTGATGGATAATTTTCCTGGGTACAGTGTTCTTGGTTGACAGTTGTGTTCTTTGAGTGTTTGACATATGTCCTTCCACTCTCTACTTGCCTGCATGGTTTTTGCTGAGAAGTCAGCACTTAGTCTTATCTGTTCTCCCTTATAGCTTACTCTTTCTTTCTCCCTTGCTGCTTTCAGGATTCTCTCCTTATCTTTGGTTCTGGCAAATTTAACTATGATATGCCTTGATTTTTTTCTTTTGGGCTGTAATCTATATGGTGCTCACTGAGATTCCTGAATACATGTTCTCTCATTCTTCATTATGCCTGGGAATTTTTCTTCTAGTAATTCTTCCACAACTTTTTCAGTGCCTTTACTTGCTTCTTCCTTTTCTGGGATTCCAATGATGTGCATGTTATTTTTCTTGATGGTGTCCCACATTATTTTTAGGTTTTCTCCAACTCTCTAGTATTTTTTCATATCCTTTATGAAAACTTCCTTGTAAGGCTTGCATCAATGGAGCATTCTAGAATATTAGGGAAGGTTTACATCAGGGTTCTATCCTTTCACAATATCTATTCAATATATATTCTGAAAAAATAATCTGAAAGGTTAGACCAAATGGAAAAATACTTAGAATCGAGAATGAAGAAAAATTCACCTACAACAGATGATATACAAATGACATAAATTCCGATTTAGCTGACTATTGCTATTTTTCCAGAAACTGTAGATTCAACTCAGTAAGTTTATATTTATTCATTAATATATCAGAGTCCTGTCTACTACTGGTTTTCTAGGGCAGGAAATGAACAAACTTGAGGTTCCAGTGAAAAAGTTCAAAGATTTCACCCTTCATGATGAATTATAATTTAATGTAAGGAAAGCAAAGATCCTCACAACTAGAACAAAAGAAAATATTACATGAAATGTAGAAAAGATTGAAGTTTTAAATTATATAATTTTACTTGGATTCACAATCAAAATTAATGGAAGCAGTAGTCAAGGAATCAAAAAAATTTTGCCCTGGGCAAGCCTACTTACTATTAAGAGCCTCTTTAGATTAATGAAGAGAAAGGATAGTAATGTAAGGATTAAGATGCTCCTGATCCAATCATTTTAAAAAATTGCTTTATGTTTTTGTCAAAGTTGTACGATGAATTAAAAACATTAGTGATGAACTGATGTCTTTGAATTATGATTTTGATGAGGAATATCAAATATTTCATGCACTGCCCAAAGAACAAATCTGTCTTGGAGAAAGTGCAACCAGGGTGCTTCTTAGAGCCAACAATGGTGAAACTAAGTCTCATTTAACTGGGAAATATTGTTCTGAAATAAAGGCATCATGATCGGGAAGAAAAGAGGATAAGTTAAAACAAGGAAAATTTTCAAAGAGGTGAATTGCAACAATTGGCATGAGCATGACAGAGAACGTGAAGTTGGTACAAGATAGTGTAAGATTTCTATCTGTAGGTTATTAGTACGAGCTTTACCTAACAACAACAGCCTAAAGAACAAGCAAAACTGTCTTGAAGGATGTATAGCCAGTGTGCTTCTTAAGGGCAAGAATAGTAAACATTTTATCAAATGCTTTGAGCATACTATTTGGAGGAGCCAGTCTTTGGAAAATGATTTCATGGTTGGAAAAGAAAAGAATCAGCAAAGGAAAGGAAGATCTTCCACAAGGTGAATGAATACATAACAACAATAGGCTTCCGTGCAGTGGAGATTGTGAAGCTGGCAAGGTTTTGATGCTTTGCTTAATTAGTTGGAGTTAACGTAACCTGAGAACAACAGCTGTTTATTAGGTCTGATCTATAAATGAGAATAAAGATGTTAATGATAGCCTTACATTTCCATATTTGTTTCATATACTAAAGCTAATTGTGTGTACACCAGGGATGTGTCCTATCTCCATACCTTTTCAATCTATAAGCAGAACAAATTATCTGGGAAAATGGACTGTATGAAAAGAAATGTGGCATCAGGGTTGGAGAAAGATTAATCAAAATCTGCATTAGGCAGATGACACAACCCTGCTTGCTGAAACTGAGGACTTGAAACACCTGCTGTGGAAGGTCAAAGACTGTAGCCTTCAATATGGATTGAGGCTAGATATCAAGAAAACAAAGATCCTCACCACTGGGCTAATTGGCAGCATGATGATAGATGGTGAAGAGGTTGAGATTGTTACAGCTTTAATTTGCTTGACTCTACAATCAACACTCTTGGCACGAGCAGCCATGAAATTAAAAGATGTATTGTGATGGGAAAGTCTGCTGTTAGACACCTTTCCAAAGTACTGAAGAGCAATGATGTCACTTGGGAGACTAAGGTGAGCCTGATGCAGGCCATGGTTTTTGCAATAACTTGCTATGTGTCAGAGAGCTGGACAATGACTAGGAAGGATTGAAGGAGAATTGATGCCTTGACCTGTGGTGTTGGAGAAGATTATTAAATATGCCAACAAACAGGTTCATCCTGGAGAGGGTGCAGCCAGGGTGCTCCTTGGAGGCAAGAATTCTGAAGCTTTGTCTGACATATTTTGGACATGTTGCAAAAAGGGACCAGTCCTTCGAAAGGGACATCATGCTTGTGAGTGTGGAGGGACAGCGCAGGAAAGGATGATCCACTATGATGTGGATTGATTCAATGACTAGTATAATGGGGGTAGGTGTGTCAGAGACAGTAAGATTGGCACAAGATAGAGCAGGGTATAGGATTGTTGTACATAGGATTGCTATGATTCACAGGCAACTCGATGGCACATAACAATGACAACAACAACATTCAAAAGTTACTTAGCTATATCTCCTGTCTGTTTTAAGATAATTGTGCCATTACCTCATATTGTGTTATGCTATTGAGACAGAACCAACTCATAGCTGACTGTCCTGTACTTTTGCATAGACAGTAAAATTGCATGGGAGAAAATCACATATTTTTCTCCCATGAGGCAGCTGGGATTCTAATAGTGTGCTTGTAGTATGTGATCTTCTGCAGCAAGTGTTTCAGGTTCTCTTGTCTAACAGTATTAATTTTTATTAACTGAAATTTATCAACTTTACATGTTTTATATATTTTAAATGTACACAATGACATTTTTGAAAATTATCTTGTAAATTTTTTAGAATCTTTTTCGGGAAATAAGAAATTTGTTTACATTATTCTGAAGTTGTGCTCTGTACTAGGAATAGAAAATAACCTGTGGAAGTTCACCTTTTTCTTCTGGGTAAACCATTTTTAAAGACATCTTATTTAAAATTTCATCTTTTTTTTATACGTTGGAGTAAAAATAGAATTCAAATCAGTAAATGTATAAGAACGTATCAAAGGATAAAACAGAGTTAGAGTCAATGGTGGAACAGAAGCTAGTTTTGGATCACGAGAATTGAAGACAAAAACGCAATAGGCATTTCAGCAGAGTTTTGACATTGTGTTTCTTTAACTTGCTTGCTTAATGTAGAAATGGTGATTTGCAGGTATGCAACCTTACTTTCCAGCTGCCATTTTAAAGCTTCTAGATTCCAATTAGAAATTAATCCTGTTTTATTCAAGAACATTTTCTTTCTAATTTACTGAGGAAAAAAAGTTAATTTGGCATGATTAAAAGATCCCCAAAGTGGCTAGCATGTAAGAAGGTTATTCCAGTAGTTGAAATATGAATATATTAAGGGACCAAAATACTTATTCATATGGTGAGTGGTAGTCCCTGAAGGAAACTTTCTGTTCTTCGACTTTGCACTCTGCATTCTTCTCATCAGAAGTAAATGTGTGCACAGAAAGAATTTTGAATGTGGAAAGCTCTCTTTAATTTCCCTGAGATCTGTGACAGTAATTTCCATAAAGTCAATTTGTGCACCAATCCTAGGTCAAACAAAAATTTAAAAAAATGTGTACTATATATGAAAGTTAATACTCAGTAAAGTATGGAAAGTATGAAAGTAAAGTATGCAAAGTTGTTTGTGTGGATCACAAGAAACTGTGGCTGACTCTGGGGAAAATGGGAATCCCAGAACACTTGATTATGCTAATGTCAAACCTATACTTCAACCAGAAAGCAGGTGTCAGAACAGAGCAAGGAAACAAACACTGCATGGTTCACAATTGGGAAGGGTGGCCAGGGATGTGTCCTATCTCCATACCTTTTCAACCTGTATGCAGAACAGTTTATCCGGGAGGCTGGGCTCTATGAGGAGAAATGTGGTGTCAGAGTTAGTGGAAGATTAAGCAACAGTCTGCGTTTTGCAGATGATACAACCCTGCTTGCTGAAACTGAGGAAGACCTGAAGCCCTTGCTGCAGAAGGTCAAGGACTGCAACCTTCAGGATGGATTGAGGCTCAATATAAAAAAGACAAAGGTTCTCTCCACTGGGCCAATTGGCAGCATCAGGATGGAGGGTGAAGAGATTGAGATTGTTCACAGATTTAGTTTGCTTGGCTCCACAGTCAACACTTTTGGCACCAGCAGCCAGGAAATTAAAAACCATATTGACATGGGAAAGTCTGCTGTTAGGGACCTTTCCAAAGTACTGAAGAGCAATGGTGTCACTCTGACTAAGGTGCACTTGATCAAGGCCATGGTCTTTGCAATCACTTGCTATGTGTCAGAGAGCTGAACAATGACTAGGGAAGATAGAAGGAAAATTGATGCCTTTGAACTGTGGTGTTGGAGAAGAATATTGAATATACCATGGACTGCTAAGAAAATGAACGGGTTCAGCCTGGAGTGGGTTAAACTAGGCTGCCCCTTGGAGGTAAGGATTCTGATACTGCGTCTGACATATTTTGGACATGTTTCAAGGAGGGACAAGTCCTTGGAGAGGATGTCATGCTTGGGAGGGTGGAGGGATACCACAGGAGAGGAACACCCTCTGTGAGGAGGATTGATTCAGTAACTGGGGTAGATGTGTTGGAGACAGTGAGATTGGCACAGGATAGAGCAGGGTTTAGGGCTATTGTACATAGTGTCGCTATGAGTAGCAGGTAACTCGAAGGCACATAACAACAACAAGAACAAAGTATGAAAACCTCTCCATGAAAATGTAGCACTCATATAGTAAAAAAGTTCACCTTAGTCACTCTCAAAGTGGCCTACAGAAATGGAGATTTTAACAGCTTCCCATTTGATACTCTTTCCTCATAAGATCCCCATGAGTTACCTAGGGAATAGTCCTTTGGATTTCAAGACTTACTATATAGCACAAACCCTGAAGTCTTCTTAGAATAAAAGCAAATAATTTTATTAAGGAATAAAACTAAATTCGTGAATTGGGAAACCAGTTAATGGTCTCAACACAGTATTCCACTGTCTCAATCAAGACATGCTTTTAGATATAAGGAAACAAAGGAAAGCTAGTTTGCTTGTTGATAAGAACAATTTAAGCTAAGTATGAAAGAAATTTATGGAAACACGAGGCTACAGTTTAAAAAAAATCTGTGCTGAAAATAAAAATGGAATCTGACAATGGACAATAACAAATTTCTTTAGTTTTAATTAAAAAATTCAACCCTATTGCCAAGGAGCACTGGTGGCCTAGTTACAAGAAGCTGTGCTGCAATTCCAAAGGCATTGCATTTGAATCCACAGGCTGTTCCACGTTAGAAGAATGGGCAGTCTCCTCCCATGCAATTAACTGCCTCTGAAAGCCCTCCAAAGAGTCAGCAATTTGTCCGTTTGACCCATTGGCACACAACCACCACCATAAGAACAGCTGTTAATGAGTCAGTTTCAACTCATAGTGAACTATCCTTTGATGTTCTGTGTTCTTAAATCTTTATGAGAGACATTGTTGTTGTTGTTTTTGTTGTTGTTAGGTGCCATCGAGTCAAGTATGACTCATAGCAACCCTACAAACAAAAGATTTGAACCTTGTTATGTCCTTTGCCATCCTCATACTTCCTGACACACAAAAACCCATTGTAATAATCACTGTATCAAACCACCTGGTTGAGGGTCATTCTCTCCCTCACTGGCCCTCCATTCTTCCCAAAATCATGTCCCTCTCCAAGGAATAGCACCTTCTAGTAACATGTCCAAAGTATGTGAGGCAAAGCCTTATCATTTTTTTCTCCAAAGAGGACTCTGGTTGCACCATCTCCAAGACATATCTGATTATTCTCTTTGCTATCCAAGGATGTTCAGTGCTCTTCTCCAATTCTTTTTCTTTAATCTTTATTCGTTGTCCAGGTTTTGGATGCATAGCTAGTAATCGGAACGTCTATGGCCTGAACCAGATACACCTTGGTCCTCAAACTGACTTCACTAGTCCTCAATAATCTGAGAAGACCTACAACCCTCAGGCCTGATATTGATTGTGTTTGGAGAGAACATTATTCTAAGTGGTGCAGCACTTGTCTGTCATTTTGCTGTACTGAGATTACTTGGGGCTGCTGTGATACTGAAATCGTAGCTTCAAATTTCAAAAGGATTTTTCATTGTGGATGGGTTTTGGTGGAGCTCCTCGATTAAGACAGAATAGAAAACAGGATGGGCTACCTACTCCTAAAACAAAGACTTTTGAAAACCCTATGAACACTAAACAAAGAGAAAAGGTATAGTACTGTAGTAGTAAAGCCCAGATTGGAAGTCAGATAAAATGAGAAAAATCAGTAATAAACATTGTTTAACAATTTCACATGCAATGTACATAGTTTGAATGTTTGAAGACCAGAAATTGTTAAAATGAAATAGAATGTATGAATATCAACATACTAGGCATTAGTGAGATGTGATGGACAAGCTATGGACCATTTTGAATCAGAAAATCATATGGTATGCTATGCAGGGCATGAAAATCATAGGAAGAATGGTTTCACATTCAAAGTCAAAAAGCCAATGTCAAGTTCTGTCCTGAAATACAATGCTGTGAGTTATAGGATAATAGCCATACACATACAATGAAGACTCTTTAAAACAAAGATTATTAAAATATATGTTCTTACATCTAGAGCCAAAGATGAAGAAATTGAGAATTATTTCCAAATCTTGCATTCTGAAATTGACTGAATATGGAATCAGATGCCTTAATGATAACTGGTGACTGGAATGCTAAAGTAGGAAACAGTGAAGAAGGAATGTTGTTGTTGATTACTTTCAAGTCAAGCACGACTAATGGAGACCTCATGAACAAAAGGCCTTGATCTCTTCCACTGTCATTGCTATTTATCAAAGTTCACAGAATTTCCAGAGACATGCTGTTTAGGAAGTGGATGCCACTCCTGCTTCCAAGTACAAAAGGAATAGTAGTTGGAAAACATAGGCTTGGTGATAGAAACAAAGCTGGAAATAGAATGGTTGAATTTTGTAATTACAATGATTTATTTATTTCTGCAAGTATTTTTTCTAAAGACACAAAAGATGACTTTACATGTGGATTTCACCTAATAGTCTGCATAGGAATCAGATTGACTGTATTTTTGG
>NW_006399915.1:2599332-2600534 GCF_000299155.1 Elephantulus edwardii
ATCCTGTGCCAATCTCATTGCCTCTGACACACCCATCCCGATTACCCCAGTCACTGAATCAATCCACCTCATAGAGGGTCTTCCCCTCCTGCACTGTTCCTCTACTCTACCCAGCATGATGTCCCTCTCTAAAGACCTGTCTCTCCTTACAACATGTCCAAAGTATATCAGACAAAGACCCAGAATCCTTGCCTCCAAGGAGCAGCCAGGTTTAATCCTCTCTACGATGAATCTGTTTGTTTTCTTGGCAGTCCATGGTGCACTCAATACTCTTCTCCAGGACCACAGCTCAAAGGCATCAATTCTCCTTCTATCCTCCCTAGTCATTGTCCAACTCTCTGATGCATAACCAAGTAGAGGCTCTAATAATGGCACAAATCAAGTTAGAGAGGGAAGGTAGTTCTTACAGTAAAAGGTCTTTGACTAGCATTTTGTCCATTATAATATAAAGGTTAGGAACCATAAGATGTAGAGGCTCAACTATGTCATTTTTTGTTCTTAAGTCCTGGACCAAATTCCATCTACCACTCGGTTGTTTTACAACTCGAAAGTCCACATGCAAGGCAGAGGTGAAGTAAGGAACTGCTTATAAGGTTTTCCGTAAATTCCAACAACTAAGAAATAGTGAGAAGAGTTGGGACCTCAGAAGGCTTTTAGGAACAAATAGTAGGCTCTTGTGTCCAGGAGAAAACAAATATACTTACCAATAATATTAATGCTCACCTACAGCTCTTCTGGGAGGATCTAAATCATTGAAGCATCCTCCTTTGTTTCCAGCTGGGAGCTGGGGTTTGTCAGTCCTGTCAGCCACGAGAACCTGATGTGGACCACCCTTGGCCAAGTGTCCTTCAGATCCACACTTAGAACAAGTGAGTGGGAGCTTCCTCTCTACTCCCTTGTCTATCTGCGGCTCTCATCTGTGACACTGTCTATTGAAGTAGCCCAGCTTTCCACAGTGGAAGCAGTTCTGACCTCCTTTATCACCTTTGGGTGGCACTGAATATGAGTAAGACTTCCTTTTCCTGACACAGGCCCTAAACTGGCAGCAATAGCTGCCCCAATAATTTTGGACATTCTCTGGTCTTTTCTCTTCCCTCTAGATCTCAGTTGTTAAAAGAGGGAAAAATTTAAATAAATGTATAACACATAATTTTGAACATTATAATCTTTTAAGCTTAAGGCTAGAAATCTTAACAATATGA
>NW_006399915.1:2605583-2606652 GCF_000299155.1 Elephantulus edwardii
TGACTTGTTTCAATTAACAGATACAGTCTAAGCCAGGAAATTTGGAGGATAACTCTCTGGCCCTTTTCCAAGAAAGGTGGCCCAACTGCATTTGGAAATTATCAACTGATATCATTGATATAACATGCAGGCAAAATACTGAGAGAAGGTAGCCTATCTTTATGCTTCAGAACAGCTGGTAGATTCTAACTCTTGACTTTTTAAATAGAAGTTGATATGTTAAGACATTTCTTCAACTCCAGTCAAGGATGCTTATAACTTAGAGCAAGCAAAGATTGGCAACAGAATAAAGTGTTTTCAACCCCTTCTCCACCACCTTTCTTCAGTTTGAACCTCCTTCACTCTTCAACTCCAGCCAGGGTAAGGTGTCTCCTTATTTCCTGACTGCTGTACCAAGGGTGATAATAATGTATCCAAGCAAGATGAAGCTGTTGACAGTTTCAGTTTCCTCTCTATTCATCATATTACCCATAAGTCCAGCAGTAAGAATCTTTATTTTCATGAGACTGAGATGCAATCTTTACCAAAGACAGCATTCCTTGATTTTCTGTAACAAAGGCTTTAAGTCCTCTTCACTTTCAGCAAGCAAGGTTGTGTCATCTGCATAGTGCAGGTTATTGATGGGTCTCCCTCCAATCCTGATGCCACATTTCTCTACATAGAGTCCAGCTTCTCAAATTATTTGCTCAGCATACAGATTGAATAGGTATGGAGAGAGAATAAAACTCTTATGCACTCTCTTCTCAATTTTAAACCATGTTGTGTTCCCCTGCTCTCTTTGTGCACCAGCCTCCTGGTCCGGGGAAAAGTTCCACATAAGTACAATTAAGTGCTCTGGGATGCTCATTCTTCTCAATATCAGCCACAACTTGTTATGATCCACACAGTCAAATGTATCTGCATAGTCAATAAAACACAGACATTCTTCTGGTATTCCTTACTTGCAGGCAGGATACATTTGACATCAGCAAAGATATCCCTGATGCCACAGGCTCCTGCTTGGAGCAGTTGGATTCTAGAGGGTAAGTTGTTTCGATTTACTTGAAAGTCTGGCATACACTGTTTGAAT
>NW_006399915.1:2607677-2614624 GCF_000299155.1 Elephantulus edwardii
TGAAGTAAAAGAGCTAAACCAAAGATTTCAAAGGGCAGCTCAAGTAGACAAAGCAAGACATAGTAACAGAATATGCAGAGAGCCAAAATGCAAAATTAAAAAGGGAAGAACTCACTCAGCATTTCTCAATCTCAAAAAATTGAGAAGCAAATTAAAGTCTCATGTTAAATTAGTGAGAGGTGTTGTGATAAAATCTTGAATGCCCCAGGAAATCACAAAAGATAGACAGTATACACAGAATCACTGTATCAAACACAATTTACTGAGATAGATCAGGAAATATATAATTAGATAATTAGGGAAGCTGGATGTTATTAGGAGCAATGTGGCATCAGGTTCAACAATCTACTTTATGCAGATGACACAACAAAGCTTACTGAACCTGAGGAAGACCTGAAGTGTTTGCTGCAAAAAGTCAAGGATGGTAGTCTTTAATATAGTTCAATATCAAGAAGACAAAGATTCTTACCACTGGACCAATTGGCAACACCATGATAGATGGATAAGAGATTGAAGTTGTTAACAGTTATGTGTTGCTTGGCTACACAATGAGCACTCTAGACACCAGCATTCAGGAAATCGAAAGAATTGCATAGGGAAATCTGTTATCAGGAAGCAATCCAAAGTGCTAAAGAGTAATGATATCAGTCTAGGGACTAAAGTACACCTGATCCAGGCAATGATCCTGAGATCATAAACTGAGAGCTAAACAATGACAAAGGATGGCAGAAGATGAAAAAGAGATGCCTTTGAGTTGTGGTGTTGGAGAAGAGTATTGAACATACCATGGGCCACCAAGAGTGTAAACAGATCTGTCTTGGAGAGGGTGAAGCCAAGACATCATACTTGAAAGGGACAGATCTGGAGAGAAAGACCCAGGATACAATGGATTGACACAGTAACTGGAGTATTGGGGTAGGTGTGTTGGAGTCAGAGAGACTGGCTCAGGATAGGACATAGGTCAGTGTTATTGCACATGGGATCACTATGCATCACAGATGACTCTATAACACATAACAAAAACAACATTAAGCAATCAGTCAAGAGCCACTGGTACTAATGAAGGGAGAAGTTCAAGTTGCACTGAATGCACTGGTGAAACATAAGGCCCCAGGAATTAATGGGATATCAACTGATAAGTTTCAATTATCATATACAGTCCTGGATGTGCTATGATGAGTAATTCAGAAAATAGCTACCTGACTGACTGTAAAACAACCATATTTGTTTCCATTCCCAAGAAAGGTGATCCAGCAGAATGTGAAAATTATTGAATGTTATTATTAACATTGCATACAAGCAAAATATTGCTGAAGATCATTCAAAAGTAGCTAGAATAGTACATTGTCAGAGAATTGTATTTAAAAGTGGTTGTGATACCAAGGATATCATAGCTAGTACTCTATGGATCTGGGCTGAAGCAAAAAATACCAGAAAAATGTCCATCTGTGCTTTATACACTATGTAAATGCATTTGAGTATGTGAATCATAACAAAGTATGACTAACATTGAGAAGAATTGGAATCTAAGAACACCTGATTGTGCTTATGTGGAATCTAAACCTAGTGGATGAAGGAAGTTATTAGACAAACAGAATGGGGAAACATTACATGGTTTAAAATTAAGAAATGTATGTGTTAGGGTTATATTCTTCCTCCATACCTATTCAATCTGTATGCTTAGAAATTATTTGAGATTGTACTCTGAAGAAGAATGTAGCATCATGACTGGGGGAAGACTCATCAATGAGTTGGTGTTAAGTGACACAACCTTACTTCTGAAAATGAGGAGGACTTAAAGCACTGCAGAAAATCAAAGACTACACTATTATGTGTGAATTGCCTCTCAACATCAAGAAAACATAAAATAGGTCATGATAGATGGAGAAAAGTTTCAAACTGTCAACAGCTTTATCTTATTTGAATCCACAGTCAATACACTTGGCATCAGCAGTCAGGAGATTAGAAGATATATTTCATTGCAAAAATGTGTGCTCAAGGTCTTCACCAAATCACTGAGAAGCAGTGTTGAACTAAATATGTCTAACTCAGGCTATGATTGTTCCATTACCTACCATGCCACTAAGACCTGAATGACAGATGAATTGACGCCTTTGTACTGTGGTGTTGGTGAAGAGTGTTATTCCATAGTCTGCCAAAAGAACACACAGATATGTCTTGGAAATGTGCAGCCATAGTGCTTCTTGGAGACAAAGATGGCAAAGATTCATCTCACACACTTTATTGCTTTATATTGCTAGGAGAAGCTATTCTTTGGAGAGGGGCACCTTGCTTGGAAAAGTGGAGGGATGGCCCAAGTAAAAAAGACTCTTAACCAGATGGATTGACACAGTGACAGCAGGAATGGTCTCAAGTATATCAGAGATTAAGAAGGCACAAGATAGGACAGTGTTCAGATCTGCTGTTAATGGGATCACAATGAGTAGTACTTTACTTGAGGGCACCTAACAACAACAATAAATTAATTTTATGTCATCTTACTTGTCAATGAATAGAAAGAATGACTAATTTGGAAAATCACTACCATTTCTTCTTATACTCCCACTTACCAAAGTTTGTCTTTTAAGGTAAATAGCATATTTAGTTAAAGGCTTCAAGGCTTACATTTAAACTTTTAAAATTGCTCATTATTAATCTCTCATTATCTGCCATATGTTGCAGAAAGTTTACAATGTTCATAATATTTTTGTCTGCCAAATAAAATAAATAAAATAAATTAGTAAAAATTTTGAGTGAGAAATTCAGCTGTAACATAGAAATTTATATCAAATTTTTCCTAGTTTCTCCTACAAGATTTTTTGTCTAATTTTTCTAGCCAGTGTTTTTATGTCCCCCCAAAAATCATCCAAATAACCCTTTTTGATGAAGTTTTATGTTACCTAATTTTCATTTTCATTTTCATTTATATTGGAGAAAAAAATAAATTTATGTTGACTTGAATTCACTTCCCACTTTTGTCTCCATCCTCTTTCATTTCATTTCTGTCAGGCTTTATAAACTGAAGTAGAATGATGGGTGAATTTGCTTCCACAGAAATTTCATGTCCATGGTAAGAATAAGCTACCCACATTTTATTTCACTGAACTATTATCTATTGATAGAGAAGAGATTTAGGTTGTTAATAATTTCAGCTTGCTCAGCTCCACAATCAACACTCTTGACACCTGCAGTCAGCACATCAAAAGACAAATTGCACTGAGAAAATCTCTGGTTGGTGACTTTTCCAAAGTACTGAGAAGCAACAATGAAATTCTAGAGACCAAGGTGCACTTTATCCAGACCATGGTTTTTGCAAGTACTTGCTATGTATCAGAGAACTGGACAATGACTAAGGATGGCAGAAATGATAACTTTGAGTTGTGGTGGTGGAGAAGAGTACTGAATATACCATGGACTGCCAAAAGAACAAACAAGTTGGTTTTGGAGGGGATCAAACCAAGTTTCTTCTTGGAGGCTGCAATTTTGAAGTTCTGTCTCACATACTTTAGGCACATGGCCAGGAGGGACCATTCCTTGGAAAAGGACATCATACTCAGAAGGATGGAGAGAAAGGAGAGAAAGACCTCAGATGAAATGGAATGATACAGTAACTGGAGTAATCAAGTTCGGTGAATTGGAGTGAATGAGACTAACTCAGGACAGAGCAAGCTTCAGAGCTATTGTATGGAGAGCTAGTTGAGTTGCAGGTAACTCAGTGGCACATAACAATAACATTGACTATTGAGCTCTGATGGCCTAATCCATAAGGGGATGCTCTGTTAATCCAAAGGCTGTCTTCTCTGGCAGTTTGAGTTGCTCAATGGCCACGAGGCAAGATGAGCAATCTCCTCCAATGTAATTTATAACCTCAGAAACTCACTGGAGGGTCTGCTGTGATTAATTTCCAGCTGAATGTCAATAAGTGAGTTCTGATGGGTGTTCTGTAGAGATGAGCTGCTAACTCAAAAACCACACCTCTCTAACTGTTCAAATCAACCAGTGGCTCTGCTTGCAAAACCTGAGAACCTCCTAATCAGTGATTTATAGCTTCAGTAAACCACATAAGACCTCATAACAGTCATTGTTGTTATGGAGCTCTGGTGGCCTAGCTGCAAGAAGTAAAGCTGCAAAGTTAAAGGATTGAAGTTCAAATCCAACAGCTGCTATGCAGAAGGATGTGCAATCTCCTCTGGTATGATTAACTGCCTTTGGAAACCCATTGGTTGTTCAGCTATGGGTCGTGGATCCAGCTCGTCAGTACAACAATAAACAACAAGCCAACAGTTACTATTGTTTTTATGTATAGCGATACTGTGCACAATAGCTCAGAACCCTGACCTATCTTGAGCCAGTATCACTGTCTCCGATTCACCAACCCCATTACTGCAGTCACTGTGCCAGTCCATCTCATCCAGGGTCTTCCTCTCCTGTACTGTCCCTCCACCCTTCCAAGCATGGTGTCCTTCCCCAAGCACCAGTCAACTCAGACTCCATGACACAGAGTCTGAGTTAATTGACTACTAGTTAGCACTGGAAAGTTTCTTACCCATCTGGTACATTAATTACCTATGCAGTGATTTTAAAAAGGATATTTATTTTATCTATCTAGGAATTGCAGTAGAGTTGTTAAGAAATCTCTGAAACTGAATACGGAGTTGTATTATAATGGCAGAATACAGCTGCTTTTCAATTTCCCCACTGTTTTACTAAGCTACCACCACCAATTGCCTTTGGATCAATTCTAACTCATGACAACTTTATGGTGTTAAATAGAACTGTGCTAATCTTGGGTTTCCAATGACTGGCTTTTTTGTAGAACAAGTCTCCAAGCCTATTTTCTAGGTATCTATATATAGAATAGAACCATCAAACTTCTCCAATTATAAAGCAGATGACTTGGCATCACACCTAGATTTTCTTGTTCATTTGGTCAAGGGCTGAGGCTAGGAATTTTCATTTCTATTAAATTCCCAGGTGATGCCAAAGTTTCTTGAGAAATATTGTGCTAGAGATGACAGAGTCTCAGAATAGAACTGCTTTACTCAGGTGAAATATTTCACAAGAGTAAATTTGCCAAATTGTCTAAATGTCTTGAAAGTGAACTATACATACTATTTTTTCATCATGTTAAAGTGTTTCAGTTCTCCTATTTGTAGCAATTATATTTGTTGTTGATGGTTCAATTTATATTCATTATAAGCATTTCTGCAAGTAAAGATCTATATTATAGAAAACTTAGATCTATTGTATTTAGATAAAAGTCTTATGTTTAACTTGTCAGACTAGATCTTATTTATGAATTTACATTGAATATGTCTGCATTCTAATATACAAGTTACCTTAGATTATAAAACAGTATTTCATTTCAACTCCACAATGCAGCAATAACTTGTGTTTCTCTACAGAATATTTTCACACTCTTTTGCTTCCTTTCACATAAAGATCATAGGGTATTATATGCTACAGTGGTGGCTTAGTGATAAGAAACTGAGCTGTAATGTCAAATGTACATGGTTCAAATCCACCAGCTACTCAATGGGAGAAGGAGAGTCAATCTCCTCTCATGCAATTTGCTGCTTCTGAAAACCCACTGGATAGTCAGATATGAGTCAGTTCTAACTTGATGGCACTCAACAATAAGTACAAATAAGTAAAGTAGAGGCTATTAATTAAGGATTATTTTTATTAAAAACACATTTAAAAAGTTACTTCCTTTAACACATTCATTTAGAACTATCTGCTAATTTAGACTTTTTACTTCACTTCTATCCTTATCAACCTTCTAATTCATAGATATATTTGAGTCCATGTTTGTGATTCTGAATGTACGCAAATGTTGTTGTTGTTGTTTAGTGCTATCAAGTCACTTGTAACTAATAGCAGCTCTATGTACAATAGCTCTGAATCCTGCTCTATTTTTGAGCCAACCTCATTGTCACTGACACGCTTTCCTCCATAACCCCAGCGGTTGAGTCAATCCATCTTATTGAGGGTCTTCTCTTGTGCTGTCCCTCCACCCTTCCAAGCAAGATATCCCTCTCTGGAGACTGGTCCCTCCTTGCAACATGCCCAAAGTATGTCAGACAAAGCTTCAAAATCCTTGCCTCAAGAAGCAACCTAGTTTCACCGTCTTCAGGACAAACCAGTTTGTTCTTCTAACAGTCCATGGTGTATTCAACATTCTTCTCTAGCACCACACCTCAAAGGCACCAGTTCTTCTATCATTCTCAGTCATTATTGTTCAGCTTTATGATGCATAGCAAGTAATTGTGAAGACCATGGCCTGGCTTAGGTGGACACATTTTTTTTTCTCTCTTACATGCACAAACACATGTTGAAGATATATATCCAGTTCAAATTTATATAGACATAGATGGACACACAATATTTAAAAATCACTATAATGATATTTGTGGGTAGGAGCCCATCAGTTCTCTATTCATTCTTTGAATTGGGGTTGTCTGTGGCATGGTACAGGGAGTTATGCAACTCACATTTCAGATGTAGTCAGGGTCACTCATAGTGGAAAGAATGCAGGTTAAGCAGAGGCTCCAGACTAAAGCACACTGGGAAGAAGGACCTTTCAAAACTCTGGTGGAGTGGGTGGCAATAAAAAAATTATGAAAATAAAAACATTATGAAAATAAGTAGAACTTTTATATGGTTCTAGAAAATTAACTTTTCAGACTAGAAGGCACTAAAAGCACAACTTGACAATAGCTGTCTTTTTTTTATTATTATACTAGTTTATTTACAAAATTCAAATACATTGTTTTCCTGAATGGATTCTTACAGTTTCCCTCACCCCTACCCACCCATCAAATTCCATAATTAATTGCCCCTCACCCTGCACATTCTCATCCCTCTTCTTTCACCTTACCCCCACCCCCCACATCCTTATAGTGATTATACAATAATGGTTTTATAAAATATTTGTCCTTGTGGGA
>NW_006399915.1:2615999-2640681 GCF_000299155.1 Elephantulus edwardii
ACTAGGACTTCTAGAGTTCTTCCAAGGTTTTCTTTAATGAAGTCTATAGTTCTTGATTGTAATCCTAGGTCCATGATGCACCTTGAGTTGGTTTTTGTGTATGGAGTGAGGTATGGATCTTGCTTGAATCTTCTGCAGATAGTTTTCCAATGTTGCCAATATTTAACTGATTTAATTTCCTTGTCAAAAAATCAGTTGACCATAGGTATGTTGGCTGATTTCCAGGTTCTCAATTCTATTCCATTGATATATGTGTCTGTCATTGTACCAGTACCATGCTGTCTTAACCACCATGGCAGCATAGTAGGATTTGAAATTAGGGAGTGATATGCCTCCTACCTTTTTTCTACTTTTTAAGGAGTGCTTTGCTTATTTGGGGTTTCTTTCCATTCCAAATGAAACTGGAGATTGCCTTTTCCATTTCGTTGAAGAATACGGTCAGCTTTTTGAGTAAGCACCAAACTGCTCTTCAGAATGGTTGCACTATTTTACAATCACACCAAAAATGTATAAGAGTTCCTTTCTTACCACATCCTCTCCACCATTTATTACTTGCCGCCCTGTTAAACTTTGCCACTGTTACTGAAGTGAAATGGTACTTCATTGAGGTTTTGATGTGTATCTCTCTTTTTTCCAGTGAAGAAGATAATCTGAATAAGAATTATTTATGAATGGGATCTTCTAAAGATTAAAACCATTGTACATCAAAAACTTTTCCCAACAGGGTGAAAAGAAAACTTACCAACTAGGAGCAAGCATTTGGTAATACCATCTCAGACAAGAATCTAATAACAAAAGTTTACAGAATACTCCTGGACCTCCACAAGATAAAACTGATTACCCAATTACAAAATGAGCAAAAGACATGGAAAGAATTTTCACTGAGGAAATAATCAAATGTCAAACAGATACATGAAGAAATTATCAAAATAGCTGCTTTCTTTAAGCAGATCTAGTCTTTAATGATATGGGTGACATAAAACAATGTCTTTATTTGCTGGTATGACAGAATTAAAAATTAAATGGAAGCAAATGTCCATTAATAATTAGAATATAGAGTGTATGGAAGTATAAATCTAGAAAATTTTAAGTTATCAAAATATTAAGTGGAATACACACATATCAGTAACCTAGGCATTAGTAAACCAAATTAGACTGAAATGAACTATTATAAACTAGGCAATTGTACAGCAAGAATCAGTCATTAAGGACATAGATATGACAGGTTTAAAATCAGGAAAAGTGTGTATCAGGGTTGTATCCTTTTAATCCTATTCAATATGTGTGTTAGGAAATAATTCAAGAAGCTAGACGGTACATAACAACAACAACACACTATATGAAGAAGTGTCACATTAATTTTGTAGGAAGACTCATCAACACTAACATTATGCAAATGACACAACTTTGCTACAGAAACTGAAGTACACTTGGAACATTTACTGAAGAAAATCAAAGCCTTAAGTGTAGATTACATCTCCATATCGAGAAAACAAAAAATATTCACCAATATATCAAGGTTGTTGTTGTGAGCCATCAAGTTGAAACCAACCTATAGCTGACCCTCTGAGATTTCAGAGGCAGTTAATCACACAGCAGAAGATTGTTCACCCTTTCATTGCAGAGCATCTGGTGGATTCAAACTGTGTGTCTTGGAAATTTCAGCACAGTTTCTTACCAGTAGGCCATAAGAGCTGCTCAATAGACCAAAAGGCAACATATTTTCATGACACAATTAAAAAAAACTCTCTGGTTTGAATCAGTTGCTCCTTAGTCCTTAAAGTGACATTCTTGCTCTTTAAAGAGGTCCTCCAGGTTTGCCCAATACAATCTGTTTCCCTGAGGAATGATTAAGGATTCATGTAAAATGAATCCTTGAAAACTTCAATCTTTCTACATTTACCAGGATGAAATTTGCTTCTTTCATTTTGAAGCCTTTTTTTATATTGAAGTATAATTAATATTGAAAACTATTATCGTCTTCAAGCTTCATTAGTAAGTTCTCTGAGTCAGTGGTTTATAGCCATCAGCCTCTCCCAGGAAAAAGATGGATGATCTTTTCTCCTAAAGATTTATAGACTTAAGAAATCCCTGGAGAGCTACCATGAGGATAAACTGACTCAACAAACTGCAGCGGTTTTGATTTTGTTGGAAAACCTAGATTATAACCATCACATCGTTATTTGTAAAACTGTTTTGTATTATCATTACTGTGGTAATTAAAAAATAATGGTGATCAGCAAGAAATATCTGTCAGGATAAGATGCTCTTGATGCAGGCCATGGTCTTCACATTACTTGTTATGCATCAGAGAGCTGGACAATGACTAAGGATGACAGAGGAAAAATTTATGCCTTTTGAGTTGTGATGCTGGAGAAGAGTCTTAAACATACTGTGGGCTACTAAAAGAAAAATCAGGTCTGTCTTGGAGATGGTGAAATCAGATTTCTCCTTGGAGGCTAGGATTTTGAAGCTCCATCTCATATACTTTGGGAACATGGCCAGGAAGGACCCATCCTTGTTACAGCACATAACAACAACAATAAATATCTGAATTTTATATTGGGGAAAAATGTCATGTATTTTTAATGTCTAGCCTCCATCATTACACTCTCTTGTTTGCACTTAGAGTTTGAATAGTTGAAAATTTAGAAGGGTCTATTGAAATTTTCTGGAGGGCAGTATGTACCAATGGTTTATCAAGAGATCCTTGTTGCTGTTGTGTGCCCTCAAGTCTAGTATGACCTACCGTGACCCAGTGGACAATAGATCTGAATTCTGTCCTAGCCTGCACCATCCTCATTACCGCTGACATATGTAAGGCCTTTGCTGTAATCACTATGGCAACCATCTCATTGAGGGTCTTTCTCTCTTTTGCTGACCTTCCACCTTTCCTGGCATCATGCCCCTTTGTGAAATAAACTCCTATCCTTCAACATTTTCTTTAATGTGAGATGAAACTTCATCCTTGCCTTTCAGCAAGACTGTGCCTTTTCCAAGACATAGCTGTACTTTTGGCTGTCCCGGGGTTTAGTCAGTACTCTTCACCAGTACAACAATTCAAAGGCACCAATTTTTCTTCTGTCATCCTTATTCATTGTGCAACTCTGAGACACATAGCAAGTGATCAAAAAGACTATTCAACTTTGCCTGTATGTGATATTAATTATATAGTTTCATAATTTCTACATTCTGTTGGATAACTTTTTTGGGACTGGAAACAAATATGGATCTCTTTCAATCAGTTGGCCAGGGAGCTGTCTTCTGAATTTCTTCGCATAGACCATTGAGCATATCCAGGGCTGTATCCATTAGTTGAAACATATCAGTTGATATCTCATCTTTCTCCCTAAATCACCAAAGCATACTAATAAATAAATATATCCACAAATTACAAAACTCATCAATCTAAAAATTAATCTACCTTGAAAAGTAGGTTTGTTTATTAGGTTCATGACATCATCTAGGTTTTGAACTCTCAGTAATATTCTTGTTGGTGGATACATATGTGAACAGATAGAATTTTTTTAATGTTTAAAAATTTGGTCTGATTATGACACACTTTTTAAAATAAAATTTTTATTTTATATTGGTTTACTTACAGAGTTCATATACATTGTTACTTCACACAGAATCTTTCCAATTTCCTTTACTCACCTCTCACTCTATGCATCACATCAAGCGACTCTATGATTACCCCCTACCTATCCTCACCTCTCTGCTCCTAGTCTCCCTTGGTTAGATCCTCATACACATTTTATTAGTTATCTATTTATACAATAATGATCTTGTTCAGTATTTGTCCTTATGACTCAGTTAGTTTTCTTAGAATAATGCTATCCAGTCCCTCCCAATGACACATTTCATTTTGTCTTAAAAAATGCACATCTACTGCTGTAAAATCAATTCTGACTCAAAGCAATTCTCCACTGGGTTTCCAAGTCTATAAACTTTTATCTGAGAAGACTACCATGAAGTAGTCAGTGGTTTTGAACCACTGATTTTTCAGTTAACAATATAATAGGAAAGGTGCTATGTCAACAGAGTGATAGTAAAATTCATCCAATCACATTGGGCTTATTAGTATACAGATACCATTGAATCAGAATTAACATCTAGCTGCCCCTCCAGTGGGTTTTCAGTCTTTAAAAAGCCCAGGTTGAGATTGTCTGCCCTTTCTCTGCAGTGTGGATGGTGAGTTAGAGCCTTGTACCTTTGGGTCAGCAGTACAACTCCTTACTCACTAGGCCACTAGAGCTCTGAATTAGGTTAGAAGTGGAAGATTTCCAGGTCAATATGCACTTTGATGAGGAGTATGATTTGATGCCGTGTCACAAACACTTAAAGTCAAAGTAAGCCTGACTTCTGATAAATCCCTGCTCTTCAGCGTCACCGCCTATACTTAGGCAGGAACATATTGTTTTTAGGTAGCTTCATATCTAAAATTGGGTGCTTCAGGTTCCAGAATATTAGATATTTTACCTTGCTTAATCAGTTTTAGAATTTTTAATACTTGTCTTTTTAAAAGTACTAGACATCTTAGACTATTAGCATTGCAAGAGATCTTTGAATATACATAGATCAACTTCGACTTCAAAATGGGGAAAGTCAAGGACCAGAGGAAAGCATGAGCCAGAAAAGATTTCACAATGATTCCTGGGAGAACTGAGAGTGGAACTTCTGCAGCTGATTTTCAGACTATTATGTCACAATTACTTTGATCAAGATAATTGAAACAGCTGGCTTTCAGTATTCTGTGGTTACCCATTATTCCTTTGAGTCAGTCTGACACTCACTAGTCAAATACTTCGAATCTCATACCCAGGGGGTTTACATTGTTCTATAACTTTCAATTCAATTCAAGATTTCTCTTATTTATTACAGCAGAAACTAAAAAGAAACTTCTTTTAATAATTAAAAAGCCAGGAAAAGTGTTAGTCCATTTGGAGAGTCTAAGACTGAATATATTTTGATCTATGAAAAGCAGCTTCCTCTTGGTTTAATAAAAAGGGTGAACTTTACAAGAGTCTGTAATTAAAAGCTAAATTCTCACTTAATTTTAAAACTGGAGGCCAAGAGATTTACTTTTAAAAACATCATTTAAGAAGTGCCTAAACTTATCTTTATACTATGTTGAATAATACCATTGACTACAGGTTTTCAAGTCTCTAACAACTCTTGAGATTTTGTCACATGATGAAGTTAAGGATGGGAAAGGAACTAGTAATGACTCTTTCCCATGATAGCAGGTGGAATACATTTCTTTAATTGAAGAAACATCATTGGACAAAATCTTGCATTTTAAAGAGATAAGGGCAAATTCACATATAATGTTTACCATCTAACTATCATAATAGAAGGAAAGTTAGAGTGAATAAACAACGGATTTCAATTTTCAAGTTGTCTTTTATAATTATAGTAAATTTAAGTGAGTCAATAAACTTCCCTGAGCCTCAGTTTTCTCATCTATAAAATGGATGCATATTCAAGTATGCATGTACTTAGTATTATTATGATTATAAAAGATTAAGTTAATTGTAAAAATACCTAGAATATATAATAAGCCATTTGATTGTTAAAATTTTACTTAAAATCCTTTGTATAAAACGAATGTTATAATATACACTTAGATATTACAAATTATTTGACTCTGTTTTTTAATATAATCATCCACATTTTAATTTGCTTATCAGATTATGGTCAAGCAACAGAACACATTTTGATGAGACTTATAATTACAGTCATTATAGCAATTGGTATAGGCATTTAATGAAATAGATATAGCATGTAAAAGCTATAGTGAAAATATCTTCTAGCAATTGCTTCTAACAATTTTAAAAATGTGTTCCAAAGTGGGATAAATTGGCTCTGGGATTTAATAAAAGGCAGACAATGGGGGAAAACCATATTATGAAAGAGGTGTAGGATTTTCTCTGCTTTGCAGTGTGCTGTGCCTATTTCAGTACAGATAGTGCTCTGTGAATGAAAGGTGTCACTGTAGCTTCATTCTGGGCAAAGTTCAATCACTGAAAGCTAACACAGGTATATGATGTCATCCTTGAACTAGATGTTTCTTTTTGAGCTTGATCATAGCTGTTTTATTTCATAGCAAATGAAAGGTCGACATAAGAACACTTCATCCTGTTCACTCTGATGCTGATGCTTAAACTGTAACAGAAGATAATCAATGGGAAGTGATATGTTCCTAGAAGATTCTAGTTTGTTAGTATAGATGCCTTGTGATACCATGAAAGTGAATTTTCAAAGCAACATTTTCTGATTATGTTCTCTTTTTTCGCCTGTGATTATACTGAAGTTATGTGTATGATTTCTTTTTTTAATCTTTAAATGGAGTGCAGTGAAATAATGGTGGTTGAAAAATAATCTCAACTTATATTTAACATATCAAGACTCTAGATTGTATTCCTCTAAATGCTTATCTAAATAGAAATGTTTTCCCACTAATCCAGTCTCAAAAATGATTTAAGATCTAAGACAGGAAAATCAGGAAAGAATGGGGAAATATATTGTTTGTTGTTCCATATTACTAGACTTCTAGGCTAATATTCTGTGTCTCTACATTCTTAAATATGTCTTGGGAAAAGTGCAGTTAGAGTGCTACTTGAAGACAAATATGGTAAAGATCTATATCACATATTATGGGTGTGTTGCTAGGATAGTGTATTCCTTGGGAAGGTGGAGGATGGGTCAAAGAGTGGAAGACTCTCAACAAGATGGACTGACACCATGACTGTATGTATAGGTTCAACTGTGTCAGAGAAACTTGACAAAGAGGGGGACCAACACTGAATCTGTTTGTTAGTTCTGTGATAGGGAAGTGTCCTTCATCTGCTCCTTTTGGTAAAGTGACTGTCAGATACTCTTCTAAAGCTTAGCATGCAAGGAAGAAGAATTTGCCATCTGCTTTCAAAATAACAGGTCATTGAAAACCCTATGTACAATTGAGCAAAACAAGAGCAGATGAGCAGGTAGGACACCTGAAGCTGAGCCTTCATATTAGGAAATACAACAGATAAGGAACAGTTGTAAGCTGATACTAATGATTTGGTCATGGAATATGAGAAGCATGAATGTAGAAAATTTGAGATTGTTAAGATAGAAATGGAACACATAAAGATCATCATACTAGACACTGTCAAAACGAGTGGATAGGCATTAACACATTTTGAGTCATACAATCACATGATCTTCTACACTGGAGATGAAAGGATGAGGAAAATCAGAGTCACAGTCATCATTGAAAATATGATCTCTAGATCTATCCTGAAAGACAAGGTTGTTAATGACAGGATAATATCAATACTTATATAAGGAAGTCTGGTGAATACCACTATCATTCAGATACATGCACAAACAATCAGAATCAGAGAAGAGGAAACATATTATTTCTATCAACTTTTGCAGTCAGAAATCTATCAAAGATGTAACCAAGATACATTAATAATAATGAGTGACTAGAATGCATAAGTTGGGAACAGGGAGGAAATCAGCAGTTGGAAAGCATGGGCTTAGGACAGAAATGAGGCTCGAGAAAGAATATATAATTTTGTACAATCAATTATTTTATTCATTGTAAATACCTTTTAAAATAAATATTAACTATATGCATGGACTTTCCATGATGATTCACTCTGGAGTCAGCTCAACTACATCTGTGAAAAGAATTACTGAAGAAGCTCAATATTGGTTTTGAAAACTAGACCAGATACTAACTCTGGAATAGACAAATCAACTACTCATATGCAAGTTCAAGCTAAAACTAAAGAAAATGAAATCAAATCTACAAGAACCAAAATTTGACCTTCAGTTTATCCCACATGAATTTAAAAATCACCTCAGGAACAGATTTGAGTCTTTAAGTTGTTAATGAACAAAGACCAGATGATCTCTAGGATGATATAAATCATAAAGAAAGCAAGAGGTCATCACAAAAACTGGAAAAAAAAGGAGGAAAAAAGGCCAAGATAAGATTCAGTAGAGACTCGAGTATTGCACTAGAGTTCCGAAAGCCTTAAGCAAAGGGAAGTAACCAGGAAGCTAAGGAGCTAAACAGAAGACTCCAAAGGGCAGCTCAGGAAGACAACACAAAGTATTATAATGAAATGTGCAGAGAGCTAGAGTCAGAAAATCAATAGGGCAGAACTCACTTGGCATTTCTTAAGTGGAAAGAACTGAAGAACAAATTCAAGCCTTGAGTTGCAATACTTAAGGTTGCTATGGGCAGAATACTGAATGGTCCAGGAAGCATTAAAAGAAAATGGAAGGAGCACACACAGTCACTGTACCAAAAATAATTGGCTGAACAGAAGAATTAGATGAAACAACATCTGATCAAGAGCCTATGGTAATGAAGGAGGAAGTTCAAGCTGCTCTGAAGGAGTTGGCAAAAAGAAGGCCCCATGAATTGAAGGACTATCAATTGACATATTTTAACAGACAGATACTGCCCTGGACGTGTTGACTAATTTGTACCAAGAAATTTGGAGGACAGCAGACCAAGTGACTGCAAGAGATCCTTATTTGTTCTCATTCCAAAAAATGGTTAACTCAAGAGAGTGTGCAAATTATCAAACAATTTCACTTACCTCACACACCAGCAAATCTGCTGAAGATTATCCATAAAAAATTGGAACAATACATCAACAGAGAACTACCAGAAATACAGGCCAGATCTGGAAGAGGCTGAAGCACCAGAGACATTATCAGCAATGTCGAATGGATCTTGGCTGAAAGCAGAGAGTATCAGAGGAATGCCTATCTGTATTTCATTGAATATGCAAAGGCATTTGTCTGCGTGGATCATAACAAATTGTGGGTAAACTTAAGAAGAATAGGAATCTTAGAACATTTGATTGTGCTCACCTAAAACTTATACTTGGTTGAGGAGGCAGTGCTCAGAACAGAACAACAACAACAAAAACACAGCCAAAAACAAACCCACTTCATAGTTCAAAATCAGGAAAGGAGTGTGTCAGAGATTCATCCTATCTCCATAACTTTATACGTGACACAGATCTTTCTGGAGGCTGAGCTTTACATGGAGAAGTGTGGCATCCAGATTGGAAGAAGACTCATCAACAACCTGTGTTATGCAGATGGCATACCCTGCTTGCCAAAACTGAGGAAGATCTGAAGAGTTTGCTGCAGAAGATCAAGGACTGCAGTCTTAAGCAGGGATTGAAGTTCAAAATTGAAAAATATAAAGATTCTAATGAGTGGGCTAATTGGCAGCATCATGATGGGGAAGAGTTTGAAGTTGTTAACAATTTCAGCTTGCTTGGCTCCACAATCAACACTCATGGCACTAGTAGTTAAGAAACCAAAAAACAAATTGCTCTAGGGAAACATCTGTCAGATTCAAGTCATGACCTTCAATTACTATACATCAGAGAGCTGGGCAATGAGCAAAGATGACAGAAAAATAATTGATGCCTTTGTGTTATGATGCTGGGGAAGAACATTGAACATACCATAGACTGCCAAGAGAACAAATAGGTTTTTCATAGAGAGTTTGAAACCAAGCTACTCCTTGGAGGTAAGAATTTTGAGGCTCTATTTCATATACTTTGGGCTTGTGCCCAGGAGAGACCAGTCCCTGAAGAAGGACATCATGTTTGGAAGAACTGCATAGGAGAGGAAATCAACAGATGAGATGGACTGACACAGTAATTGGAGTAATGGGGTTAGATGTGTCAGAGACAATGAGAATGGCTCAGAATAGAGCAGTGTTCAGAGCTATTGTACACAAAGTCACTGTGAGTCTCAGGTCCCTGGATGCCACTTAACAACAACAACAACATGTCAGAGATGAGGAAGAGGACAAAGGGTATGACAGGGTTCAAATCTGTTATTCATTGAGTCACTATGAGTTGTGTTTGACATAACAGCTCCTAACAATGACAGCCTCTTTGATATTTTAATAGATGTTTTTCTCATCTAAAATTACTGGATATAATCTTTTTTTAAATTTTTTTTCTATATTTTATTAATTTTCATAAACATTTACAGAGATTTTGGGTTTCCATTCATTCATTGTTGCACTATTCTCTCTACCCTCCTCCCAGTTTGTTCTTGTCCAAATGCCACAGTGCTTGTCAAAGCCAGTTCTGATTAATCTTCTTTGTCAGTGTGTCCTTTGCCATTCCCTATCACTCCTCCCTGAGAGAGACTTCACCCTGAGTCATAAGGAAAAGGGGATGGCGTATTCTCTTAGCTACTTCCTGCTGAAAAGGGACGCTGTGGGTTTCAGGGTATATAATCTAAATGAGACATCCTATGAACCCTCTGTACCAGTGGCTAGATCTGAAGTATTTTGAAGTTTGTAGGTTTAGTTTTTCAACATATGCTACAAACAATGATTCCTAAACACTACTTCATAGGTTGATGCCAGGTGGGGTTGTAAAATAACTTGGGCATATTTTTAGAAAACACGATATATTGGACTCTACTCGTAAGAAATATGTTTTAATTAGCCTAAGGTTGTCACTGTTTTCAAATGCCACTGAATTGACTAAAAATTATTGTTGTTGAGGGCCATCAAGTCCACTATGATTCATAGCAAGTTTGAACAACAGATCTGGAACTTGCTCTGTCAGGTACCACCCTTTTGATCTCTGTCTTGGTCGAGTTCATTGTGATAGTGACTATGTAGTCCATTTTGTTGAAGGTCTTTATCTCTTTTGCTGATGCTTTATGCTTTCCAGCATAATGTCTCTTTCAAGGAAAATATGCCCCAAGTAAGAAAGAGGAAAATTTCACCATCCTTTCTTCTGAAAATATGCCCAAAGTAGAAAAGGAAGTTTCAACATTCTTGTTTCTAAGGGGTTGTGTTGTTTCTAAGGATTGTGTTGTTGTTGTTGTGAAGTGCTGTCAAGCCGTAGATGACTCATAGCGACTCTACAAATAAAAGACCTGAACACTTGTATAACTGTCATAATTTCTTTAAGTTCATAGAGTTTCTGGAGGCAGGCTATTGCGGAAGTGGATGCTACTTCTGCTTCCAAGCTTGTTTTAATTTGGGAATTCCACTGTCCACCACAGGTAACCATTCTGACACTTGACACATCAGTGTCAGAGTGTTAAGCATCACAGCAACTACGAGTTACCTCTGTAGATCAAATTGACAGACCAGTGCTATACTACTTTGGACTGAAAACAAAACCAGGCCTAAGAGTCACAGGCAAAGGGACCAAATGCCTTTTTAAATATGAGGCCAAATCCAATCAGCTCATACTCAATTGCAAGCAAACAGTTCACACCCAAGCCTCAACCAAAACAGAAAACACACCTTTGTAGAATCCAGATGCTCCACTCATCTTCCCAAACTGGAAAGTAGCCAGCTGTGATTACAGTCTCATCAATAGTCTCTAAACTAACATCTTTTCACTCGAGAAATTTTGAGAGATCTTTGAAAACATATGTTTCCCAATGTAACACATCTTTTGATTTTTTTGGCTGCTGCTTTATGAGTACTGATAGTAGATCAAAATAAAATTAAACCACTGACAATGTAATTTTTTTTCTACACATATCATCATGTTGCCTATTGGACAACTGGTGAGGATTTTTATTTTTTTGAGACTGAGGTATAACTCATATTGAAGTCTGTAGTCTTTGATCTTCTAAGTGCATCAAGAGTTCTTCACTTTCTAGGAGAGGTTGTATTATCTGTGAAATGCATGTTTTTGATGATTCTTCTACAATCCTGAAGCCACTTCTCTTTAATATAGTTCTTTACTCAGCATACAATTTAGTATGAATAAAGAAAGATACCACCCTGACATACACCATTCCTAACTTTAAAGCATGTAGTATTTCCTTGTTCTGTTCAGACAATGTTTCTTTGTATAGATGTAGTTTCATAATGTTGTTATTGTTAGGTGTTGTCAAGTGTTGTACAACTCATAACAACTCTATAAACAAAAGATCTGAACTGTATTCTGTCCTGTGCCATCCTCTCATTTCTTGACTACAAGAGCCCATTGCAGTAGTCACTCTGTCAATACAAATTGTTGGGAGTCTTCTTCTCCTTTGCCAACCCTCCACCCTTCCCAAAATCACTATTGTCTCCAAGGAATCACACCTCCTAGGAACATGCCCCAAAATTTATGACTGAGGCCTCATCATTCTTACCTTTAAATGATATTCTGGAAGCACCCTCTTTAAGACATAATTGTTTTCTTGGCTGTCCATGGGATGCTTAGTGCTCTTCTCCAACACCACAGCCTAAAGGCATCAATTTTTTTCTGTTGTCCTTATTCATTTTTTAGCTTTTGGATACATAGCAAGTGATCAGAAATAATATGGCCTGAGTCATACGGACCTTAGTCCTCAAACTGACATCATTACTCCTCGATAATTTGTAAAGGTCCCTAACTGTACATTTTCCAGGTGCAGTGTATCTCCTTATTTTCTAACTGCTGATACCAAGGGTGTTAATCGTGGATCCAAGCAAGGTGAATCTGTTGAAAGTTTTGGTCTTCTCTTCATCCATCATGATACTGCCTATTGGTCCAGTAGTAAGAATTTTGTTTTCTTGACATTGAGTTGCAATCCATATCAAAGGCTGAATTCCTTGATTTTCTGCAACAAATATTTCAAATATTTTTCACTTTCACCTTTGTTACTATTAGTTCTTAATCATATGCTACCTCATGAAATGGTATAGAATATATTAATTCATTTTGGTACAGGGACTTTATGTATTCCTTCCATCTTCTTTTGATGCTCCCTGCATAATTCAAGATTTTACCCATAGAATCCTTCGCTGTTGCAACTTCAGGCTAGAATTTGTCCTTCAGTTCTTTCAGCTTGAGAAATGTTGAGTGTGTTCTTCCCTTTTGGTTTTCTAACTCTAGCTCCTTGCTTGTTTCATGATATTACTTTGTCTTTTTGAGAAGACTTTAGACATCTTCTCATTCTCTGTTCCAGTTTCTTATCTCAACATTCTTTCTCCTTGCTTTGGCTTCTTTTCATCCCAGTCTCATTTGATATTCATTTTGTTCTTTTCTTTCTTTCCTGTCTTTGTAATGTCTTTTTTTTTCTTTATGGATGATGTCACAACAATCCTATTAGTAACAAAAATCCTATCCTCTCTTTTGGCAATCTCATAACTTTTTACTTACTTAGTTCATTTTATAGTCACTGAATAAATTAATCTCATTGAGGTTCATCCTCTTTTACTAACTCACTACATTTCATAGGGTGAGATCTATTCCAAGACCTAGCTCCTTCTGATATATGCCCAAAGTATTTGAGATTATTCACCATCCTTGCACTAAGGAATACCCTGGCTCTGCTTCCTCCAAGATAGATTTGTTTGTTCTCTTGACAATTCTTGGTAAGCTTAATATTCTTTGCCAATACTGCAGTTAAAAAAAAAACGAAAACACAACCATTTCTTTTTCTTCAATATTCCACATTTATTGTCCAACTTTCAAAAAAAATACATACATATACACATACATACATACATATGTGTGTGTGTGTGTGTGTGTGTGTGTGTGTGTGTGTGTGTGTGTGTAATCAGTTGAAAATACCTATAGCTTGGATAAGGCATAGGTTAATTTAAATTGACTTCATTACACTTCTGCACTTTGGAGAGGTCCGTGATAGCAGATTTTTCCCAGTGAAATACAACTTTTGATTTCTTGGATGCTGTTGTGATGGTCATTAGTGTTGTACCAAAGCAAAATGAAGTCATTGACAATGTCAGTTATTTCTTCATCCATCATGATATTGGTTCAGTGCTGAAGACTTTTTGCTTCCTTGATGTTGAGATATAATTAATACTGAAAGCTGTAGTCTTTGACCTTAAATAAATGTTTTTAAATCTTTTTCCCTTTCTGTAATCAAAGGTGCAGAATCACCTTGAATACAACCTTGAATCTGCCCCAACTAAATTTAAAAACCATCTCAAGAATACACATATTCTTTCAACATCAATGACTAAAGACGAGATAGAGAAAGCAAAAAGTTAACACAAAAGAAGAAAGTGAAAAGAGACAAATATTAATGTCAGAAGAGTTTCTGAAACTTGCTCCTGAATGTATAAAGATTAAAATAAAGGGGGAAAATGCTGAAATAAAAGAATAAATAGAATTTCAAAGGACAGCTCTAGAAGATAAAGCAATGTACTATAACTAAATGTGCAGTAAACTGGCATTAGAAAACTGAAAGAGAACACATTCAGCCTTTCTATTTATTATTATTACTATTATTATTTTAAATTGTTTTGAAAAGTTCATATACATTGTGTTTCACACTATCCTTCATATTGTGTTTCATAAAAGCATTCTCATTCATTTTGTTTTATAAAATCAATCACCATTGAACTATGCCCACCATTACCCTGTCTTTCTAGATCCCCACCTGTTCTTTCCATTTCCTTTACCCACCTAATCCCAGATTGCATGAACCTATGAATTCCCTGACCTACCCTCACCCCTCTGTTTCCATATCTTCCCCCCTTGAATTTACATATATATTTTACTAGTTATCCTTCTGATTTTATAATAATGGTCCTATGCAGTATTTATTATGAGACTGTGTTTACTCTGTGTAATGTCCTCTAGTCTCTTCCAAGCTATGTAGTAATCTTCAAAATCATTGCTCCTGAGTGCTGTGTAGTATTCTATAATGTGAATGTAATGTAATACAATATCTCAATCCATTCAGTTGTGGATGGACATTTGGGCTGGTTCTATGTTCTCCTCCTTCCCCATGTTCTTGCAATTATGAATAATAGTGCTCTGAACACTGATGTACAAATCTCCTTTTGTGTCTCAGTTCTAATTTCTTTGGAGTACATTCCTATGAGTGGAATAGCTGGGCCATATGGAATTTCTATGTTCAGCTTTGTGAGGAAAAAACAACTGATTCCAGAGTCATTGTTCCATTTTACAATGCCACTAAAAATGAATGAGAGTTTCTATCTCTTCAAATCCTCTCCAATATTTATTGCTTCCTGTCCTATTAAACTTTGCTGCTGCTACTGGGATGAGATGGTATCTCATTGTGGTTTTGACTAGCATCTCTCATATTGTCAGTGATTTTAAGCATTTCTTAATTTGTCTGTTGGCCATCTAAATGCCTTTCTCCGTGAAAAGTCTTTACATGTCTTTTGCCCATTGTGCAATTGGGTTATCAGTCTTTTTCTTGTGGTGATCTTATGAATTCTGTAAACTTTTGTTATTAGACCCTTGTCTGAGATGGTATTGCTAAATGTATTTTCACAGTCAATAGGTTTTCTTTTCACTCTGTTGGAAAAAAAAGTTTGTGATGCACACAGTGATTTAATCTTTATAAAGTCCCATTGATCAAGTTTATCTTCTTTTAGTTGTGTATTTCTGGCTGTATTTGAGAGCCTCTTTATACGATGTATGAGTTCTTCTAAGCTTGCTTCCATTTTGTGTCTTATGATGTTTATGGTTTGCGGTTTTACACACAGGTCTTGCTTCTATCTTGAGCTGATTTTTGTGTATGGTGAGAGATGTGGATTCTCCTTCAGTTTTTGCAGATAGCAGTCCAATTTGCCAGCACCATTTGTTTAATAAGTTATCATTTCTCCATTTGATAGATTTTGTTATCTTGTTAAATATGAGTTGACCACAGATAGATGAATCCATTTCTGGGTTCTTGATTCTGTTCCATTGGGCTATGTGCCTGTCATTGTACCAATACCACACTGTTTTGATTATTACAGCTATATATTAAGTTTTGAGTCCATTGTCTTTGCAATTACTTGCTATACATCAGAAAGCTGTACAATAATTAAGGATGACAGAAGAAGAATTGATGCCTTTTAAATATGGTGCTTAAGAAGAGCATTGAACATATCACGGACCACCAAGAAAACACATATATATGTCTTAAAGAGAGTGAAATAAAGTTTCTCCTTGGAGGCTAGAAATTTTGAAGCTCTGTCTCACATACTTTGGGGATGTGGCCAGGAGGGACCAGTCCTTGGAGGAAGATATCATGCTTGGAAAGGTGTAGGGACAGCACAGGACAGATGGATTGACACAATAACTGGAGCAATGAAGGTGGGAGTGTCAGAGTCAATGAAACTGGTTCTAGATAGGGCAGGGTTCTGAGCTGTTGTACATAAGATCACTATGAGTCACAGACAAAATCAACAGAGTAGCTTTTGAGTCAACATGTTGTAAGCTGAAATAACTGAAGAACAAATTCAAGCCTCAAGTTGCCATGCTGAAGTAAATGAAGCATCCAAAGACGATCAAAGGCATATACAGTATCACTGTGGCAAAAAACATTGGTTAACACTGAAACACGTCAGAAAATAGCATATGATCTAGATAAAGGTAAAGTCCTTGTAATTTCTATTTTTTCCCCCAAATGTATAGTTACATGTATATTAATGTGGTCAAATGTTTTTGGTTCTGGTGACCTCATGAAAAAGAGTTATGCTGCTTACTCAAAAAATGCTAACCATATGGTATATTCACACAATGGAATACCATGCTGCACTGAAAAGCAAGAAACTCATGCAATATTATTCAATGGGTGACTCTGGAGGACATTATGCTGAGTGAAGTATCTCAGCCACAAAAGGACAGATACTGCATGGTGCCACTGTTGTAAAACAGGACTGACGATGGGTTTGGAGAGAGACTGAGAAAGATGGGTTCAATAATGTATATTGCATTGAAACAGATGAGCGAGAAAACTATTTAAAAGGGATATGTGATTAGGTATTTTTGTCATGACAGGAGTCTAGTGGATCTGGGGGAGGGTTTGTAAAACAATGAAATAATTTTTCTTTTACTTTTTCCAAGAGGGTGGTGTACTAGGGAGGAGGGCTGGGAGGGGAGAGAAGTGCAACAATGAATGAATGAAAATCCAAAGTCTCTGTAAATTTTTACTGAAATTAATAAGAAACAAAAAAATTTTGCCATTATTAAAAATTTATTTATTTATTAAAAATTATTTGCAATGAATAAATTATTGAACATAGAAAATATTGCTAACCCTTGGATGATTGGAATGCACCACCAATGTTCATGGGGGGGGGAAGCTGGATAATCTCCTTCTGTATGATTTGTAGATTCTGAAAACCCACTGGAGGGTCAGCTATGAGTTGGTTCTGACTCAATGACAATGAGAGAATTTTTTTTTTAGAGGAAGCTTTCCTTTAATTAATCCAAATAGTGATGATACAGATTTACATGCAAGATTTATGTTGTAAATCTTGTTTCATGTTCTAATAAGAATAAACAGAAATTCCATTTTGTTTAAGCTAAACACTGAATTATGCTTAATTGTGCAAACTCCTTTTTAGAGGAATTTTTTAAAGACTTGCACTAAATCTAACAGTGGGCAGGGTCTAAAAGAAAAGTTTCTCAGTGCTGTCAATCTTATTAGGTGTCGTGAAGACAGCTACAACTCGCAGAGATCTTATCCTCTGCTATATCATCCTCACTATCTCTGATACCATCTTCCTGATGTTCAAGCTCATTCTTACAATCAAACAAGGTTATATGATCAAAATATACTTAAACTTTCAGCATTTTCTATTATAGTGGTAGGCTGTTATATGGGAAAGTGTTAACAATTTTAGGATATAGATATACTAGATATATTTAAGTCAATAATAATCTTTGTACTTATTTCTATTGGAGACTTCACCTTAATGAAAAACTTATTCCTTCTATTTCAATTGATAACAAGATCATATGTATTTCAATTTATTATTTTTTTCTTTAAATAATTTTTTAATTCAGTCATTATTGTATATTTCTTCCCTTCTACTCCCTTCTTGAAATTTTTAATATGCAATCCTGAAGTTCTTATTTCATTAACATTCTATTTAGATATAAAGAGGATAAAAAAATATGATAAATCATTCTATCTTTTTTATTCTTTCATAACTTTTATAAAGCACTTATTCACTACTTCTTTATATACCTGAACAAGTGATTTGGCTAATCACTGAACAGATGACAAATGAACCACAATTCATGAGCAATATTTTTTTATTTTAATACTGGAGAATAAAAAATCATCTCTTGAAGCTATTGCTTCAAATCAGAGCAAGCTTTTAAAAAATCTGACATGATGTTATCAATCAAAAATTTAGGCAAACATAAAATAGGGAGAAATATTTTCAAAAAGAAAATTATAAATTGCTTCACATATTTTGAAATGGCATCAGAATAAAGGCAAACTGCATCTCTCAAACCAGCCTTTACTTAAATTTCTAAATCTAGAATTTGAATTGTAGATTAAATGAAACATTGTAAATGGGCTTCAGATGTAATCACCTCATACATTGGATACAAACTTTAGTAGCATTTTCATCAAGTGCTAACCAACCTTGTTACTTGGTTTTGTTGGTTCTGGAGACTAGCCAGCAGGGCAATCAGTGTGGAGTAAATGAAAACAAAAATACCAAAAGATTGTCAGGGGGAAAAACAATTAAACTTGCAGAAATTTAGGGATATTATATATCTAAATCCAAAGAACATTTTGTGATCTTATTTTAATGTATAAAAAGATACATTGCTACATTAAAGAAAAATAAAAACTAGAGCACAATATAGACAGCCCATTAACAAGTAATGGTATATTTGATTAGCTATTCAATTTTCCAGAAACAAGTTTCCTGTGTAATGTTGGCTTGCTGCTAATCAAAAGGTCAGTGGTTGAAATCTACCAGCAGCTCTGTAGAGAAAAATGATAAGCAGTCTCCTCTCATAATGTTTTATGCTTCAGAAAGTTGATGGAAGGTCACCTTGAATCAGAGTCAACCAGGCAGTGGGTGGATCTATTTAGTGGTAATAATATTCTAGGATTTTAAAATATGAAAATATGTAAGAAACATCTTTAAAAGTTATATTTTTATATTGTTTATGCACCAGAAATTATTTGGCAGCAAAACTGGCTCTAAACTAATTAAGAAGTATTTTGTGGTTTTCACTTATCCCATATAATTGCATACTTTTTTTCAACAAAACACTAATATGTTAAACAATTTCCATATTCTCTTATGCACTTAATGGATAAAATAAGAGATACTGCAACACGGTGATGGCTGAATCTTATCTCTACTAACTCCACAAGAGGGAACTGACCCCATCGACAACATTTACAGTTTAAAACTGATTCCTATAATGTTGGCAGCCATGGTCCTCTAAGCTCTAACATTTATTTCTATTAATCACTGGGTCAGATAGTCACTATTTCAAATAACCACACAGACTTGACATTACATGTGAGAGACAGATGGGAGGGCCACAAATGATATTACATGATTAATGTCTGGATTCAGTCAAGAAACACAAATGCAAGAAAGCCTGTACAGTTAGCAGCTTCTTTCCCACTAGCAAAATCTCTGATTCTGGCTCTTTCTCAGGGCTCTGGCCCTGGATCTGTCTCAAGGGCTCTGTCCCTGGCTCCCTCTGTTTCTGTTAGGATATGCCTTGTTACAGTCTTCTTCTAGAATGATTAGCTCCCTGTCTTATGTTACTCACATAGCTGTTGAAGGTTGAGATTGCTGATTCATAGTTGAGGCAATTGGAAACTATGCCTTCAGGAGAGATAAGGGTGGTGGTGGAGTCTCAAATATTTGTTTTACTTACATATTCCTACCCGGTCAGGTTTAAGGCAATGGACAAAATAGTAATTCTTATAAAATCCTGACACCACAATGGGCTTCAAAGGAGAATGATAAATGAATTATTATTTATATTTGGTAAAACAAATAAAGAAAAGTAAATAAGACAAATGCTCTTAAGCCTTTGCCTAAGGTGGAAGTCTGCTCAAAGGCGAGGCTTTAAAACCCTGCAGGGTTTAATTTTTTAAAATTTGTTGATTTTAAAATGAATATTCCTTAAATGAAACAGCAAACTTTTGCCTATTTGCTGAAATGAATAACTTGGTGTTGTGATGTTGGACACTGTTCTTGCCAAATACCATAATGGTTATCCATTATGATTTATGCTGGGAAGCAAGAGTGACATCCACTTCCTAAACTAGATGCCTCTGGAAACTCTGCAAACTCTCTAAACTTTACAAAGTCTCTAAACTCTATAAATGTACAGAATTGATGGCAGTTATAGAACAGAGTTCTGTACAGCAATGTTAGTTATAGAATAGAGTTCAGGTCTTTTGTGCAAAATTTATTCTCAGTTGTATTCAACTTGACAACACTTAACCACTGCTAAATGAAACTAGTGCTTTTATATCTGGAGGAAGACTCTTCAACTTTTTTACATCACTCTTTGTCCATGTGCAGTATGATGTAACCTGGGCTGCTGTGATGCTGAACCTTGTACCACTGAGGTATCAAATACCAGAATGGTTTCCCATTGTGGACAGTGTTTGATGGAGCTCCCAGTTGTAAAACAGGTTTGGAAACAGGAGTGGCATCGATTTCCTAAACCACATGCCTCTGGAAACTCTATGAACTTGTCATTGATGATAGTTATGGAAAGGCATTAGGTCTTTTGTTCATAAAGTCACTATGAGTTGTCCTTGATTCGACAGCAATCAACAACAACAAGAATGCTTTTAAATCTATTTTGCCTCGTGCGGATCTTCTATTTGGTTCCTGAGGCTATAAATCTTAATGAGATTGGATTGCCTCACCTTTTTTGGTACCAAGCAAGAGTTTGCTTGAGCTTTTACTTAACAATTCAACATATAACCTACCATATCACTAGGGATTCTTTTTTTTTTTTTTTGCACTTTATCAACACACTAAACTGAATGAGTTTATTATTTGCAAACTTTAAAGCTTCCAATAGCAAAAGAATTTAAACCAATTTGAAGACATTTAATTCATTCTATGGAATAAGTGAGAGTACTTGAGTGATGATTTAAGCATAATTTCACATATGCAATAGGACATCCTTTCCAAGTGCAAAACCAGTTATCTATGGTTGTTGTTGTTGTTATGTGTCATCGAGTCACCTGCAATTCATAGTGACCCTATTTACAACATCCGTATACCCTGCTCTATCCTGTGTCAATCTTATTGTCGCTGACACACCTACCGCCATTACCCCCCTTGCTAAATCAATTAATCTTATTGACGGTCTTCCTCTCCTGTGCTGACTTTCCACTCTCCCAAGCATGATGTCCCTCTCCAAGGACTGATTCCACCTTGTGACATGTCCAAAGTATGTCAAACAAAACTTCAGAATATTTGCCTCCAAGGGGCAGCCTGTTTTAACCCTCTCTAGGATGAACCTGTTTGTTCTCTTAGCATTCCATGGTATATTCAATACTGTTGTGCACCACCACAGCTCAAAGACATCAATTCTCCTTCCATCATCCCTAGTCATTGTCTAGCTCTCTGATGCATAGCAAGTTTTGCAAAGACCATGGCCTGTGTCAGGCACACCTTAGTCTCCAGACTGACATCGTAGCTCTTTAGTACTTTGGAGAGATCTCTGACAGCAGACTTTCCCAACACAATAGTCTTTTTTATTTCCTGGCTGCTGGTGCCAAGAGTGTTGATTGTGGAGCCAAACAAATGTACATGTATAAGAAATCTGTCACAATGTATCAATTAACAAAATCCTGTTTGTTAATGGCAATTTTTTTGTATGACAATTCTATCTCCCTCAGTCTTTGTCCTTTAATGAAGTGCACCTACAGCCTTACACAACTGTAGTGTTAGGACTCTTTACTTTTGATCAATGCTGTTGCTCTTATAACATTATATTGTTAATAAAAATACCTGAATGTATCGAAAGTTGAAGATTACAAAACACTAATATATTTTAAACCCAGGAACAACTTTATAGGATAATAGAGGACCTATCGTTTTTAATATCAACTTTTACAAAAGTTTAGCATAAATAATTAATTTTTGCTAGATAAATAATTTATCTATTTAAAATATGTATTATGATGTACTTCTGCTTTAAAATAGCATCTCAAGAGTGAAAGCTACACCTGGAATACACTTGTTAATATCTCTAAACCCAGATAAAAGTGCAGAGAGCCTTACTTTCCCTCATTTGAAGACAGTTGGGGTTCCCCTCATCTTCTTTGTTAGCATACATTATCTATATTGGTAAGAAAAATAGCCTAGCCTTAAATTCTCTAAAGTAGATGAACAGCTTCTTTGAAAAGATAATTTCAAATTCATGACACACTTAACCCCATGGCATTTTATCTAGTTCTGTGAGTTGAAATACCCTTTACACTTTTTAGAGCTATTTTTTTGCTAGAAATCAATATAAATTATCTAATATCCTGAATCTTTTAATCAAACACAGAGAGTCCAGTATTATACTTTATTGGACAAATCTATAAGGGTAAACATATTAACTAAAAACTACAAAATAATTGTTGTTGTAACTAAAAATTGTTGATGTATTCCTTTTGTGAGTTTCATGAGACCTAGACTTTGCTGAGATTTTCTATTTTATAACAACATTCAGCATGTAGCTTTACTTCAATATTCATGTTCAAGTCACTGCTTTTATTGATTCTCTATCCCATGACTTTTTAAAATGGGGAGTATAAATGAAATACATTATCTACTATATTAGAATTCACGCTCTGGTAGGGTTAATAAAACAGAATCATGAAGCATAAAGGAAATATGTAGTTTAAGAGATACATAAATAACTATTTAGATATAAAGATTATGTGCCTGAGCTTGATTATTTAATAAGGCTGAGAGGCATATAATTTAATTACCTTCACCAGTGGTGCAATTGGTAGCACCATGACAAATGGAGAAGAGATTGAGATTGTTAACAATTGGACAATCAACACTCTTGGTACCTGCAGTCAGGGAATCAAAAGACAAATTGCACTAGGAAAATCTGCTATCAGGAACCTCTCCAGAAGCAACAATGTCAATCTAGAGACTACAGTGCACCTGATCCATGCCATGGTCTTCGCAATTACTTACTATGCATCAGAGAGCTGGACAAGACTAAGGATAACAGAAGAAGAATTGATGCCTTTGAGTTGTGGTGCTGGAGAAGAGTCTTAAACATACCACAGACAGCCAAGAAAACAAATAAGTCTGTCTTGGAGAGGGTGAAACCAACTTTCTCCTTGGAGGCTAGAATTTTGAAGCTCCATCACAAATACTTTGGGCATGTAGCCAGGAGGGACCAGTCCTTGAAGAAGGACATCATGCTCAGAAGTGTCAAAGGGTAGCACAGGAGAGGAAAGCCCCAGGTGAGATGGATTGAGACAGTCCCTGGGGCAATGGAGGTAGGTGTGTCAGAGTCAGTGAGACTGGTTCAGAACAGAACAGGCTTCAGAGCTGCTGTACATAGAGTTGCTATGAGTTACTGGCAACTCAATGACTCATAACAACAAATAACAAGAACAAATTAGAGAGTGTTTAAGAGAACTTCTAAGAAGGAAGAAAGGAAGCAAAGTATTCTAGAAAAATGGGGAGTGAAGGGACAAAAGGAAAGTGCAGTATATAGGTACCACAACGTTTTTGGAAGAGCAGAGTATATGAAATATGCTAATGAAAAAGTTGAAAGGTATTATGAAAATTTCTACGTTGTTTTTGGCCATCAAATCAGAGCCTACTCATAGCTGACCCTCCAGTGGGTTTTCAGAGGATGCTAATTGTACTGAAGGAAATTATCCATCTTTCTCCTGCATAGCATCTAGCAGATTTGAACCAAATATCTTTGATATTGTAGCACAGTTTCTAACCACAAGACCACAAGAACTCCCAAGGGCATACTAGCTGATGGTATATATAAAGGAAATGAAACATAAAGTTTTCGTTTTGAGCCTACAAACTTCTGTAAAACGGTATAAAATGTCATTTGTAGCTTAAAAAAACAAAACCAAAAACTCCCTCTAAACTCACTGTTGTCCAGTAGGATAATATAACTATTGTCCAGTAGGACTCGTAGCTGGAAGAAACTTCACTGGGCTTCTGAGGCTGTAAATTGCACAGGAGGAGGAGATGGAAATATTTAGTGAAGACACTGCTGGTGGATTTGATAGCCAGAGAGGACTATTTTTGGATTAACAGTGCAACTCTCTAATTGCAACAAACATTTGTAGAAATAGATATATAATCAAAGGGGGCTTTTCTTGGTTATTTTTTCTTAACACACATGCAGAATAAGAACATACTGGACAGCGGACTTTTTCCTGTAGTATGTTGTATGTTGCAAGATAGAGCAAGTTTCAGATGTCTTGTTCAGAGTTGCTATGAGTCGTAGTCAACTCTACTGCACATACAACAGCAAGAAGTTATGTTTATTTATGCTAGAGTTTGCCTTGAGAAAAAAAAAAGAAATCTGAACTCTAAATATTTCAATAAAGAATTTGATAAAATATAAATAGCACTGTTTTTATCTTCTCTTAATATTTTGTAAGTAATAAACTGTGTACTTTTTTTTTATTCTTATGGTATCTTTTTCCTAGCTCTACTATTTAGCTTTTTTGCACTGTAATTTTTGTTATCTCATTTTTAGTAAAGTTTAAAGGAAAAAAGAATAGAAGAAAGAAATGAAAGGAGGGAGATAAGAAGAAAGTGAACAGGAAAGTGAACAGGGAGGAGGATATCTGAGAATGATAAAACTAGATTTAGGGAAAAAAGAACTTAAAATAGGCTTTAAGAATTTAGAACTCTCTTTTCATTATATGTATGATCTGTCTGTTGCATAGATCATGCTTATTTATATCATGTAATATATTT
>NW_006399915.1:2640821-2657703 GCF_000299155.1 Elephantulus edwardii
TATGTGTATATGTATGTCTACATATGTATGCCCATCTAAATACACATGTATAGTCATATACATGTAAATACATATATACACACACACATACACACATCTGTGGCCTAAAAGTAAGGAGCTGCATTGCAATCTCAAAGTCACATGATTTGAATCCTGTGGGTGCTCTGTAGGAGACTTATGGGCAATATATACACTATATGTAGGTGTGGAACCTTGGTGACTTCTTCTTGTGTACTAATGAGTTGGACTGACACACAGCTGACCTTCTGGTGGTTTTTCAGAGGTGAAATCAGTGGAGAAAATTGCCTGTTTTCTCAGGCAGAGCAGCTGGTGGATTCGAACCATCAGGGATTGCCACACAGCTCCTTACCATTAGGCCACTTTAGCTAAGGAATTGTGCTGCCCATACAAAGGCAAGCAATTCTAATCTACTTACTGTTCCATGGGAGAGAGAAAGGCAATTTCATCCCGTACAATTTACAGCCTCTAAAAATCACTGAAGAGTCAGTTATGGGTCAGTTGCAACTCAATGGTACATAACAACAACAACATTCTCTGTATTTATATGCTCACCCTCTCTCTGTACATATATATATATACAATTTGTTGTTGTTCTGTGCCATCATGTCACCTGTAACTCATAACAATCCTGGGCTGAGCCAGTCTCTATGACTCCTACACACCTACCCCCCTGGCCCCAGTTACTGTACCAATCCATCTCTTCCAAGCATGACGTCCTTCTCCAAGGACTAGTCCTTCCTGACCACCTGTCTACAGTATATGAGATGCAGCTTCAGAATCTTAGGCTCCAAAGGGAAATTTTGAGACTATATAATATTTGTAGTATAAGCAACAGTAAAAGCAGTAACAGCAATATTTTATATCTATCTACATAGGAGAAAATTGCTCATCTTTCTTTCATGGAACCACCTTTGGTTTAGCAGCTAAATCTCTACTATCTAGCCTACTAAACGCCCCTGATTTATTTTACTTTTACTTTGTTTTTGAGTTATCATTATATTACTTTATACATTGTGATTTAATATTATATGATATTACTTTGTTTATGGGTAATCATTATATTGCTTTATATAACACGAGTTTTTGTTATGTTGTTGTTGTTGTGTAATGTAGAGTCAGAGTTGACACATACCTGACCCTCTGGCAGGTTTTCAGAGGCAGTTAATCACATAGGAGGAAATTGCCCATCCTTCTACTGTGGAGCGGCTGGTAGCCTCAAACTGTATACCTTTGGGATTACAGTGCAGTGTCTTGCCACAAGGCCACCAGAGCCTATAAGATAGCTAGCTAGATAGAGAGAGATATAGATATAATTTTTATTTATATATTATAATAATATCTTCTTGCTTTCTTGCTTCTGGAATCCCTTCTAAAACTGGCATCAATTTCTGACAGTCAGTCCCCTGTCCATGTACTGCTGTAATTATTTTAATTATCTTTAACAAAGTTTACTTATATACGACATTAATTATATTATTGGATAATTTCTTCATTCTCTTGGATCATTTTTCTTTGGATTGGGGTCAATTATAAATTTTCCTAGTCATTTACCAAGTAGTATCTTCCAAATTTGCAGGCATAAATGAGTTAGTGCTTCCAATATCGCATTCATTTGTTGAAGCATCTCAAGTGGTACTTCATCAATTCCAGGATTTTTGGTTTTAATTCATACCTTCAGTTTAACATTGGCATTTTCCTTAAATACTACACATTCTTTGCCATATATTATTTTCTGAATTAATTTTATAATGGACAATTATTTTTCATAGAGCGACTATATTCTTTCTGTCATTCGTTGATGTTTCCTTTGTATTTTCCCATAGACTCCTTCCATATTTCAACTTGAAGCTTGAATTCTTTTGCTTAGGTTCTTTTAGTGTTAGACATGACAAATGTGTTAATAAGTTTTGTTTTCAAACATGAGTTATTTGCATATTTCATTATATTATTTGACTTTATTTTTTATAACTGCACTTTAAGATCTTCTGTTCTCTTCATTATTTTTTTCTATTTACTTTACCTTTTCTACATTTTAGAACTAGTTTTCAGATCTACCCTGAAAGCCATTTTAGTATCTTCTATTTTTAATGAGCTTATGCTTTTTGTGTGCATAATTACATTGACCATCCTACGACTTGTTTGATTTTCAGGATATGACCTCTAAATTTAACTGGGATAAATACAAGGTTATATTTGACTCTTTTTGACACGTCCTAATTTTCTTAATCTTCAAATTGAACTTACATATGAGCAATTGATGGTCTGTGCCACAGGCTGACCCTGACTTAGTTCTGACTGACAATATAGAGTTTCTCCTGCCTCTTTTTCTATAGATGTAGTCAAATTGATTTCTGTGAAGATGAGGATAAAACAACAAAACAAAACCCAAAACAAGCAGAAATAAATATAAACAAACAAAAACTACTGTCATCAAGTCAGTCTCAATTCATAAAATTCCTACAAGACAGAATAGAATTTCCTCATTGTGTTTTTGAGGCTGTAAATAATGTTGGAAACAACTGCTTCATTGTTCTCCCTTGATACAGTTTGTGGATTTGTATTTCTAACCTATTGATTAGTAGTCTAATATATTCTATAATACTACAAAGGCTTCATCGGCAACATATATTAATGAGGTGACAGGTAAGCTTTTCTAACTTTAATTTAAAACATGGCTTCTAAAACTATATATATCTGTTTCCTTAAAGTTTAAGTTTCTTGAAAGACTCTTTTATGTCTGTAGTCCATAGCATATTGGACTGTTAACTGAAACATGGGTAATTTGAATCCACCTACCACACTGCAGCAAGATGAATAGTCTCCTCCCACAAAGGTTTACAGCCTCCAGACATCCAGAGGAGGGTCATCATGACATGGAACAGAGTAGATAACAATGAGTTTTGTATTTCAGTCAGGGTGTAAGAACCTTAGATACATTTAAATAATAAAGCATCACCCTACCTCTAAGAAGCTACTGAAATTAAAATGAAATATCTTCATTTTCTATTAGTATGACAACACAAAACTAACTAAAGCCAAAACCAAGCAAATTAATTAGGAGATACATTTTTTTAAAACTTTACATGGCCAGGAGAGATCGGTCCTTGGAGAAAGACATATAGCTTGGAAGCATGAATGGACAGCGCAGGAGAGGAAGACACCAGATGAGATGGGTTGATACAGTAACTGGGCAATGGGTGTTGGTGTGTCAAAATTAGTGAGACAGGCGAAGGGTTCAGAGCTGCTGTGCATAGCGTCACTATGCATCGCAGGCAACTCAGTGACACATAACAACAATAACAAACTACACAGGTTTGGAAGCAGGAGTGGCATCCACTTCCTAAATAACATGCCTCCGGAACCTCTATGAACTTTGAGAAATGTCAATGGTTGTGGAGGTGCTTTCAGGCCTTTTGTTCATAGAATCGATTTGAAGACAATCAGCAACAATAACAGTCTAGTACACTTCATTTATAGTATTGAAATAGGTACATTGACAATTGACTTTTTTACTTAATTGAAAAAATGAAACTCAAAATAATTTGCAGCATTTATGAATTTTGTCAACGTTCTATCTGGCAGGTTCTTCCACTGCAAAGGTTCTATATTTTTATTTGTAGCAAACAGATATTTTGAGAAAATACATTGAGACTACAGGAATATTTTTTCAAGACTTCTGATGATAATTTTAGAATATATCAGTAGATATTTGCAACAATTATTACTATGAATCACTAGTATTAAGATATATTGACACTAGGATGGTGAATCCTTTATAGAACGTGCAAAAATTCAATATAGTATTTGAAACTCAACATAGTATTTGTGATGCTTTACCCCACTCAGTGATAACCTCATTTTAATAATTTCTGGTGACCTAGTGGGTAAAGAGTTGTGCTGCCAAGGACAGGTGGTTTAAACTCACCAACTGCTGTGCAGGAGAAATACAAGACAACCTCCTTTCCTGCAATTTGCAACCTCTGATAACCCATTGGAAGGTCACCAATGAGTTGGTTCCAATTTGATGGCAATGATTTAAGTTTGAGTTTTTAATAATAAAAAAATTCAGACAAACTGAACTCAAGAAATAGAGTATCAAATAACTTCAAAGACGTCCAAGTGATGAGAGAAAAGGAAAGAAAGAGCAAAGTCACATGTAAAAGAGGGCAAAAAAAAATTATAACTAGATGTATGGAGTCTCAGATAGGATCCTTAAAGAGAAAAGTGACCTTACTGGAAAAGCTGGTGGAATTTCTATAAGATCTGTGGTGGTGGTGGTGGTAGTTTTATTGTACTAATGTTCATTTCCTGGTTTTGTTCATAATATATATGGTATCAAGTGTATAGTATACATAGTATACAGGATAATGCTTTCATTAGGGAAAGCTAAACAAGAAATAAGTAGGGAATTTATATATTAGTTTTCTACTTTTTGCAATTCTAAAATTAGCTTAAAATTAAAATATTTTATTAAAAATCAATAATAAATCAATATAAAATTTTATGTTGATTATTGTTTCCTGCTGTGGAATTGGCAATGACTCTTAGTAACCATATGAACAGGAGGAAGCTTGCCTTATCTAGCACCATCCTCACTATCTCCATCATGTTCAAGCTCATTGTTGTAGTCACTTTGTCAATCCAATTTACTAAGGGTCTTCATCTCTCAAGCTGACTCTCTCCCTTTCCCTGCATGGCATCTTTTTGCAAATACTGGTCTCTTTTGACAACATGTTCAAAGATTGCAACTCAAATTAATTAATAGAAACATTTTTCCATAGAACTGAAGTGCCTATGGAAGATCTCATGACCTAATGATGAGGAGCTGTGCTGTAAACTCAAAGGCATGCAGTTTGATTCCACCAGATGCTCCCTGAGAGAGAGGTAAACAGTCTCTTCTAATTTGGTTTATTGCCTCTGAAAACCTGCTGCAGGGTCAGCTGTGAATCAGGGTCAACTATGAACCAACTCCAACTCAACAACATATAATAACACCACCAGCAAACTTCCTTGTGTTTATTTCCCCAAGAAAAAGCCAGATTCTGGTTAAAGTGGATTATTGTGTTTCCTTATTTGACAAATTAAATGTTTCTAATATCTTGTTTTATACTTTCTTGACATTTCAGCAAGGTATTTAAAAGAAATACTTTCATTTTAATATCTTGACATTTCAGCAAGGTATTTAAAAGAAATACTTTCATCTTAATACTGTTATTAATGTAAACAGACCTTAAATAAAAAAGAATTCTTAAGCATATATTACATAAATCACGCTGTATTAACATTATGCTTCATTTCTTAGTAAACCATATTTAATGTTCATTAGTATTGCTTTTTGTATCAATAATTTATTCCTTTTGGTTTTGTGCAGTATTTCATTGTAGAGATTAGCACTATTTCCTTACCCATTCACTTGCTGATGGACATCGGAATTGTTTCCAAACTTTTGCTAATAAAGTTAATATCTCTCTCTAGATATAAATATAGATAGATAGAGATATCTATATAGAGATATAGAGATAGATATATCTCTATAGATATCTCTATGTATAGATATCTCTATCTCTATCTCTATTTATCTATACACACACACACAGATATAAAAAATATGAAAAATACCTCAATCTCATTGTTGTTGAGCTGGAACCAATTCATAACTGACCCTCCAGAATGTTTTGGAGTCTGTAAATCTCAGTGTAGGAGATTGGCCATCTTCCTCCATCTTCCTCTTGTGGAGGCACTGATTAATCCAAACTGTGAAAGAAGTGTGACCTTTAGATTAGTGGAATAACTCCCTACTCAATCTCACCCCACTAGGCCACCAGATATCCCTATATATTATATAGTAATTAATTTTTAGAATTATTATCACTTTTATGATCTTAGAGACAGTGGAGCTAACATGAAAATAGGCATTATTTCCAATAAGACTGAATCACTGAGCATCTTACAAAGGAAATAAAAGCACATTTGATATCAATGTATCATTTGAAAAAGTCCAATGGTGATTAATTTTGTAAAACATAATGCATGACAATGATTGTATGGAAACACAAAGTGACTGAAGAATAGTGTGAAACAAAGAATACAAACTTAGTAAGGTAATCAATTTTAAAAAGAAACATTTTTCATATAAAAATAATTCAGAGTCATACCATTTTAACCAAGTTACTCTGAATTGCAAGGAATAGAGGGAAGCATTTGTGGCATACCAGTCAATTCCATTAAATCTATACATAAATCCATGGATTAAGATGAAAGCACACAGGAGGGAAAAAGGCTTTCTGAAAGAAAACTCTACATGAGACATACCCTGAGGCTTAAAGATATCTACCCTGAGTATCCAGAGATATGCAGGAACTATAATCCTTCCTAAGTAATAGGTAAAATAACAGGGCGTGCCTTTTGAATAGGGTAGGGAGACAATTAGAGTGTGGATGTGGGCACAAGTGAGTCAGAAAACAATCGCAGCAATACCTATTTGATACAATTATCATGAGCCAGGTAGAATTTTGTTGCTTAAATACTGACATTGATTCACTCCTGCTTCATGGAAAGAGAATCTCTTTTAAAATGCATTTATTGTTTATTTTTTACTATAGTAATAGTTTATGAATGAATACTTGACATAGAGAAATGTCTGATATTCTTGAGAGAAAGCATAACTGTTTCTTAGTCGCTGTCCTAAAAAAAAAAATCTAGGTAGGAAAAAGAACCCCAACTTTTTACTATGTTAAATATGGTGAAACATCAGATATAAATGCTATTTTTGAGCATTAAAAAATTAAATCTTTACCAGACAAGAGAGGACATGAAATGTTCTTCTAACTGGCACATTGGAAGGATGAAACCTCATCCTCACATGTTTCTCTTTGTCAAATAATAGTATTTTTTATTACATGAGAAATGAAGATATGAGATGTAGGCTCAGAATTCTCAATTTTTGTTCTGAGAGATCTTTTGCAAGTTAAATATCCTAACTTAGTGATCTCTTTGAATGCCTTCAATCTGTGAAAACACTTGGGGGCTTACAAGCGTGCTGTGTGTGCTTCTTTCCTCCAATAACAATATTAAAACAGTAAGTGACAAACTGAAGGGACACAAAAATGGTCCTAGAGTACCTGGAAAATATAGCCCTTGGTAGAAAAGGATATTTTTTGAAGAGCCTGAATTCACTCAAGATCTCTTGAGGTGTCATATTTTGATCTCCAAGGAGAACTATGAACACTGCAGAATGGGGCAGAAGAAAAACGCATAAAACTCCTGCCAGATCATGTCTTTAAATCAAATTAACTTTCAGTACCATGCTTGAGTGTTGTGAGTCTGAGGGAAATGAGGGCTTATCAGGATAGAGACAAGGCCATGAAAGGGTTGTACAATAAAGTCTTCATTGGTGTTGATGCATTGATAGTTACAGGCAAAAACCGATCTCCTACCAAAGGAGAGTCCCCAGAAGCAAGTTGCACAGGCATCACCACACAGGCATAAAAGGATATAAAAGCCCAAGGGAAGAGGACACAGTATCAGGGAAGTTTGGAAGCAACCACATCTTAAAGTCTTTATAACTACAGGAGCTTACAACATCTCTCTGTAATATTATAGGGAAGACAGTAATGGTCCAGTGATAGAACCATAAAGAAGACCTGGCTTCAATCAATCTCTGACTGATGAATCCCAGGTGAAGTAATCACTCATCTGTCAGTAAAGACTTGCATTTTGTTATGATGCTGAATAGTTTTCAGCAGTGCTGCCAGAAGAGGATGTTGTTGCTATTGTTAGGTGCTGTCAAGTTGAGTATGACCTACAGCAACCGGAGAACAAAAGATCTAAACCCTGTTCTATGCTGCACCATCCTCACATTTGCTGACACAGAAGAGCCCATTGTAGCTGTCACTATATTAATTCACCTGGCTGAGGGTCTTCCTCTCCTTTGCCAACACTCCACCATTCCCAACATCATGTCCTTCTCCAAAGAATAATCCCTCCTAGCAACATGTCTGAAGTATGTGAAACAAAGTCTCATTATTCTTGCCTCCAAAGAGTACTTGACTTCTCCTTCTCCGAGACGTATCTGTTCATTCTCTTGCTTGTCAATGGGATGTTCAGTACTCTTCTCGAACACCACAACTCAAAGGAGTTAATTCTTTTTCTGTCAGCCTTATTCATTGTCCAGCTCTCAGATGTATAGCTGGTAATTGGAAAGATTAATGGCCTGAAGACAGAATGTTCCTTGGAGTCAAGGATTCTGAACCATCATCTGACATATTTTGGGCATGTTGCAAGGAGGTACTCGTCCTTGGAAACTGACATAATTTTTGGCAGAGTGGAGGGACGGTGAAGGAGGGGAAGACCTTCAGTGAGATGGATCAATTCTGTGACTGGAGCAGTGGGAATAAGTGCGTTTGAGATGGCTAGGTTGGCACAGGATAGAATAGCATTTAAAACTCTTGTACATAGGGTCGCTATGATTCACAAGTGACTTGATAGCACATAACAACAATAACAACAACTTCTCAATAATATGGAAAGTTCCCTAACTGAAGATAATATGAAAACAAAGTAATAATGATCATCTACGATCTAATAAGCCAAATAGTTTGGGGAGGATTAAGGTAGAGTGTGAAACTCCCTAATCCCAACCCAGCTCTACTTGGAAGACGTAAAGGAATTTACTTTAGGATGTGGCGAATTATATCTTTACTGTCACTAGAGGGGAAAAAAAAGCTCTCTCTAGTAGCCGAGTGGATAAAGGGGTGTGCTGTCAACTTAAAGGCAGAAAGTTCAAGTTCGCTAATGGCTCTGTGAGAAAAGATGAATACTCTTTTGCCATGTGACTTTATAGCATCTGGAAATCCACCAAAGATCAACTATAAGTCAGTTCTGACTCAAAAGCACATAACAACAACAGAAGTAACAGAGGAGAACTTTGAACCAAACAGAGAAGATTCCTAGTAGTACCAAGAAATAATCACCAGGAATGTAATGGTCCTTTTTGGACCTAGGCCTTTATGTGATGAAATTCCTTGATATTGCAGATAGCCAAGACACAAAGGTCTCCAGGGATCCCTGGTGGCCTAGTGGCAAGAAGCTGTGCTACAATCCCAAAGAAAGACATGGTCTGAGGCCACCAGCTGCTCCACTGGAGAAGGATGGGCAGTCTCTTCCCAGGAGATTACTGTCTCTGAAAACCAACTCGAGGGTCAGCTATGGATTGGTTCCAGTTTGATGATACGCAAGACAACTACAAAGATGTTAAGGAAAACAGGACTTTTCTATCCCACCCACAGAAAGAGAAAGAAGACCTTTCTCTAGAGCTGACATCCTGAAGTTAAACCTCTCAAGAAGAAAGGACAAATTTAAGAATTCTATGGGTAAAATCTTGAGTGATGTACGAAGCATCAAAAGAAAAAAGAAGGAATATAAAACACCCCATTATGTCAAAAAGAACTGGTCAGCAGTGGAACTATCCAAACACATGGGAGATGATTAAAACAAACAAACAAACAAACAAACCACCAAAAACCCAAACTCCAATAGTAATAAAAGAAGATGTTCAAGCTTCACTGAGGCATTTGCCAAAAAACAAAGCCCCAAGAATTGATGGAATACCAACTTTCATATTTCAACAAAAAGATGCAGCCTTGGATGGGTTAAATAATCTATGCCATGAAATTTGGAATATGGCTACCTGGCTAATTGAATGGAAGACATCTCTATTTGTTACCATTTCAAAAAAGGAGATCCAACAAAATATAGAAAATATGGAACAATATCATTAATATCACATGTAAGTAAATATTTCGGAATTTTTTTTAAAAAAACAAAACAGCTAGAAGAGTGCATGCACAGGGAAACACCCCTGGAAAGTCAAGCTGGATTCAGAAGAGCCTTAACACAAGGGATATCATTGACAATTTCACATGGATCTTGAATATCAAAATACATTTATTTGTGTTTTATTGACTACAAAAATATATTAGACTGTGTATATAATTAAAAATCATGAATAATTTTGAAAATGGAAATACTAGAACATTTAATTATGCTCATATGAAATCTACACATAGACCAAGAAGCTATTCCCTGAACAGAACAAGGGAAAACTGCAAAATTTAAAATTTGAAAAGTTATGTGCCAGGGTTGTGTCCTTCTTCCATACCTATTCAATCTGTATGCTGAGAAAACCATTGAGAAGATGTTGTATATAAAGATGAATGTTGGATAAATATTTTAAAAAGTATGATCAACAATTTGTGTTATGTTCATGACACAATCTGGCTTAACATGAAAAGAACTACAAATACTTGCTGCAGAAGATCAAAGACTACAGACTTTAAGATGAATTATATCTCAACATCAAGAATACAAAATTCCTCATTACTGAATCAGTAGGCAGCATCATAATAGATGGAGAAAATATTGAAATTATCAATGACTTCACCAAACTTGAATCCACAGTCAACACCCATGGCACTAGCAAGTCAAAGACAATAAAAAATGTATTGCATTGGAAAAGTCTGCTGTCAAAGACCTTTCCCAAGTGTTAAAGAGCAAGGATGTCAGTTTAAGAGACTAAAGTAAAAAAAAAATAAGAGAGAGAGAGAGACTAAAGTGCACCAAATCAAGCCATGGTATTTAAATTACATCCTATGCATCTGAAAGCTGGCAATGAGTAAGGAAGAAGGATGACAGAAGAATCATTGCCTTTGAACTGTAGGGTTGAGAAAGAATACTGGATATCTCAAGGATTGCCAAAATTAACAAATCTGCCTTGGAGGAAATTCAAACAGTGTGCTCCTTAAAAACAAAGGACTTGGGGGGAGGGATTGTATAACAATGAAAGAATTTTTCTTTTACTTTTCAAAGAGAAGAACTAGTGGGGGTGGGGAGGTTGGCAGAGAAAAAAGTGAAACAATGAATGAATGGAAATCCAAAGTCTCTGTAAACTTTCATTAAAATTAATTAATAAAAAAAAGAAGAAGAAAAAAAAAGGATTGAAACTTTATCTCAAACTCTTTGGGCCTGTTTTCAGGAGGGGCTAATCCTGGTAATTATACATCATTCTTGGAAAGGTGGAGATTCAAAGCAAGAGAAGAAGATCCTCAACAAACTGGATTAAAAAGGATTTAAGCATACCAGAAATGATAGTATGGTACAGGATAGGCCACGGTTCAGCTCTATTGCTCATGTGGCCACTCTGAGTTATAACGACTTGACAACACATAATAATAACAGTAGCATAATTTGATAGATGCTGATTCATTTTTTAGGGCATGTACTTAAAAAGAAATTATCTGAGTTTTCTTAAAGTGTGTAAGAATATGTCTCATATACATTAAGGCCAAACACAGTCTAGATTCTCTTAGTTACAGAGAGAGTGAAGGTAGCGTTCATCTTCATTGTCTCTCATGCTGACTTTTTCCACATGTACTGATGTGTTCCTTTCAGAGGATAAGAATAGCTGTTTTCCTTTCTTATCTAGTGCTGCTATAACTAAAATACCATTAGCGGATGACTTTAGCGGAAAGAATTTTACTCCCTCAGAGTTTAGGATGCTAGAAGGCCAAATTCGGAGTGTTGGCTTTAGAGGAAAGATTTATTCTGTTATCTCTAGTAGCATTTTCATTTTAATTTTCTTTGGGTTTAGCATCCCTTCCAGATCTCTACGTGTTATGACATTAATACTCTTCTCATCATTGTCTACAAGATTCTTAGTGTAGGAGTCCTGAGTTCAAAGGAAATGCTTTGCTACTAGCTCTTCTATGTGGAAGTCAGGGACTTCCGTTTCTTCTCTTTGTTCTTCTTTTATATTTTGTAAGATAAAAAGTGATGCAAACCACACCCCAAGAAGTATTCCCTTAAACTAGAATAGGGCTTTTATATAATTAGGGTATAATGTCTCAACCTAATAAATTTAAAACTGATTGATCACATTTGATCATATCACTGGGGATGATGACTACATGATTACACAGCTGCAACATTACCGAGACTCGTAGGTCAGCCAAGTTGAGATATATTTTGGGAGACACAACTTGATCTTTGACAGTGGTGTTCTCTTCTCTGTGTATGGAATTTAAAGGTTAAGTTCTTTTCAGAAGACTGTAGTGAAAATGTTATGAGACAATGTTATGTGGTTATGTTTATTATCTCTGTCTTTGACATCAAATGAAAGAACCAGATTAAATATCACAATACATTTTTCTAAGTGGAATTGAATTTGACTACGTTTGACTTCTGTGATTTTTTTGCATCTAAAAGTCTTTTTTTTGGTATAGTTATGTTAAAGTTTGTTCTCTTATTTATGTTGGTTAAAGTTGAATCCATATAGACAGCTGTGTGACATATCACCAAGGGATGAGAGTTTACTGAAGAATTTAATTTAATTGCTCTTTAATTAAGACATAGAGAAGTCAATTTTCAGAGATCTGAATCAGTAGCCTAAGAGATATATTGAGCATCAATTGATATTAAGAGATTCTATTCTAAGTAACTGTGCACCTGTATAACTTATACACAGATTAAGAAACAGTTGTCCCAACAGAACACGGGAACATGGTTTAAAATCAGAAGAGTCGTGTGTGTGGCTGTATGCTTTTTCTGTACATATTTTATCTGTGTACTGAGCAAATCTTTAGAGAAATTAAACTGCATGAAGAAGAATGTGGCAACAGGATTGGAAGAATACTCATCAACTACCTATTATGCAGATGACTCAGCCTTGCTTGTTGAAAGTGGAAAAGAAACACTTACTGCAGAAGGTCAAAGACTATAGCTATCAAAGTATAATCTACATGTGAAGTCTAGTTTACATGTTGATGAAAATGTTTAAAATATCCAATTATTTGAGGCTAAGGACTTTTTATTCCATTCAATAGTATCTGTATAGTAAACTTCATATATCTGTGATAACATCAAGTTAATGTTGTTGCTGTTATCATCAGATCTATAGCTGAGCCTTCAGTGGGTTTTCAGAGACAGCAAATTGTATTTGAAGAAATTATCCATCCTTCTCATCTTGAGCATCTGGTGGATTTGAACTGCATACCTTTGCTCTGGCAACATAGCAATTTTCCAGTAGGCCAATAGAGCTCCCTTTGAAATTAAGCTACAGACATATGTATATATGCTGTTGTTGTTGATTGCCTTCAAGTCAAGCACGACTCATAGCAACACTATGAAGAAAAGGCCTGAAGCCCCTCTACAACTATCAACATTTATCAAAGTTCATAGAGTTTCCAGAGGCATGTTATTTAGGAAGTGAATGTGTGTGTGTGTGTGTGTGTGTATGTGTGTAAATATAAAATCTCATAGTGCCTTGCTATTTAAACAAATTAAAATGTTAGTTTTCATTTTCTTCTCTATATAGATTTAGAACTAGACACAAGGAACATAGGTAGTTGGCAAAGGGAATTTACATGAACAAATGAACAAAAGACAATGAGAAGAAATACATAATTTGAATACATATGATTATATGCCTCAGTAAATATTGGAGCAATAAGAAAGACTAATTCCTGGGAAGTATATAAATACACATAGGAAGGGGAATAAAAGAAGGATCGTGAAAAATTACCATTTATTAAAAAAACAGAAAAAAGAAAAATCTTTGCTTATTAATTTGCTAAAGACATTTAAAAACACAAAGTAAAATACTATTATTGTTATTGTTATGCTGTCAAACCAACTGTGACTCAGAGTGACCTATGAAGAACAAATCTGAACCTTACCTTATCCTGCCTGCACCGTTCTTGCATATGTCACAGGACCTATGAAAAATAGATCTGTATTCTGTTCTTTCCTGTGCCATCCTCACAATCTCTGTCATGGTCAAACTCTTTGTGGTAGTTAGTCACTGCATTGACCCTGCTCATTGAGGGTCTCTCTCTTTTCTCTGATGTGCTACGTTTCCAAGCATGAATATTACAAGGGAGATGTGTTAAGTCTTACAAAAATTATATTTTTAATTAAATCTTCTCAGAAACTAGGAGCCCCATAAGCATATGATATCTACTAAAGCTAGAAAAGAGAAAGTTGAGGGGGAATATCTGAGTTTTGCTTTAAGAAAGGAATGCAGTCCAGTTTTGCCAGCATCATTTGTTGAAGAGGTTGTCATTTCCCCATTTGATAGGTTTTATTTCCTTTCAAGTACTGGTTGACTATAGATAGATGGGTCCATTTTTGGGTTCTCAATTATCTTTCACTGGTCTACATGCCTGCCATTGTATCAGTACCACGTTGTTTTGGTTACTACAACTATGCAGTAGATTTTGAGGTCTGGGAGTGCTATGCTTCCCACTTAATCTTTGGTTTTTAGAAATTCTTTGCTTTATTCAGGATCTCTTTTCTCTCTAAATAAACTTGACAATTTCCCTTTTGATCTTTTTGACAAATAAACATGGTATTTGTATTGGCATTGCATTGAACATATATGCACTATATGCATTTGATAGGATTGCCATTTTCACAATATTTAATCTATTAATGGACATTGAGATAATTAACAGTTTTAGTTTGCTTGGTTACACAGTCAGCACTCTAGGTATCAGCAACCAGGAAATCAAGAGATGAATTGCACTGGGAAAGTCAGCTGTCAGGGACCTCTCCAGAGTACTGAAGAACAATGGCATCAGGCTGGAGACTAAGATGCGCCTGATTCAGGCTATAGTCTTTGCAATTGTGTGCTATGCATCAGAGAGTTGGACAGTGACTAGGGATGATTGAAAGATAATTGATGACTTTAAGCTGTGGTGTTAGAGAAGAGTGTTGACTATACCACGGATTGCTAGGAGAACAAACAGGTTTGTCCTGGAGAGAGTGAAGCCAGGCTGCTCCTTGGAGGCAAGGATTCTGAAGCTTCATCTGACATACTTTGGGCATATTGTAAGGAGGGACCAGTTCTTGGAGAGGGACATCATGTTTGGGAGGGTGGAGGGACAGCACAGGAAAAGAAGATCCTAGATGAGATGGATTGATTCAGTGATTGGGGTAGTGGGAGTAGGTGTATGAGAGACAATGAGTTTGGCACACGATAGAGTAGGGTTTAGGGCTCTTATATATAGGGTTGATATAAGGCGCAAGTAACTCAACATAACACACAACAACAACAACATTCATGCACAGGGCACATCTTACCATTTATTTAGGTCATTTATTATGTCTTGCAGAAATGTTCTGTAGTTTTCTTTATACAGGTCTTTTGTATCTCTAGTTGAGTTCACTCCCAACTATCTCAATTTGTGGTTCACAGTTGTAAATGGTATCACTTTCTTAGTTTCCTTCTCTGTGTTTTCTTTATTACTGAAGAGGAATTCCACTGATTTTTAGATATTAATCTTGTATCCTGCAACCCTACTGACCTAGTCTATGAACCCTAACAGTTTTTTTTTTTTGTTGACTCCTTGGGGTTTTCTGTGTACGCTATCAAATCATGTGTATATAGTGAAAATTTAACCATCTCTTTGCCAATTTGGATACTTTTCTTCATTCCCCCCACCCCTCATATTACCCTAGCAAGTACTTCCAATACAATATTGAATAAATTAGTGATAGAAGGCATCCTTGTCTGGTCCCAAGGAAAATACTTTTAGGCTTTCTCCATTGAGAGTAATATTGGCTCTGAGGTTTGCATATACACTTTTCACTAAGTTGAAGAAATTTCCTTCCATTCTAATTTTGCTGAGAATCTTAATCAGGAAAGGGTGTTGAATTTTATCAAATGCCTTTTCTGCATCAATTGCTAAGATAATATGGTTTGTTATTTGCTTTGTTAATATATTGGATTGTTGTTGTTATATGTTATATGTTGTTGTTATATCACGTGACCTGTGACTCATAATGACCCTAAGTACAACTGTCCTAAAATCTGTTCTATTCTGTGCCAATCCTTTTGTCTCAGACACAGAAACACCCATTACCTCAGTCACTGAATCAATCTCTTTAAGGATCTTCCTCTCTTTCGCTGTCCCTCCACCTTCCCAAGCATGACGTCCCTCTCCAAGCACTGGTCTCACCTTGCAACATGTACAGAGTATGTCAGATGAAGCTTCAGAGTCCTTGCCTCCAAGCAGCAGCCTGGTCTCACCCTTTCTAGGATGAACCTGTTTGTTCTCCTAGCAGTCCATGGTGTATTCAATACTCTTCTTCAGTACCATAACTCAAAAGTATCAATTCTCCTTCTATTATGTGTTGGATTACTTTGATTTTCTTTTACTATATTGAACCTATTATGAATCCCACTTAGTCATAATGAATTTTTTTATGTGCTTTTGGATTCTATTGGCTAGGATATTGTTAAGGATTTTTACTACCTGAAAAAAGCTGAAACAGGATACACAATTCACACCATACACAAAAATCAACTCAAGGTGGATCAGAGAAGCCATAAAGATCATAAGAGACAAACTAGGACTATGCTTAGAAAGCTTAGCCTGTGATATAAAGAGACTGCCAAATGCAGATAGAAATGCACAATTTGGTAAGGATAAAGTTGATGAATGGGATTTTCTTAATATTAAATCTCTGTGCTCATCAAAAGCTTTCCTCAACAGGATAAAAAAAGAAAGCCTATAGACCGGAAACTCTGGTTGGTAATAGCAACTCAGACAAGGGTCTCATAACGGAAGTTTATAAAATCCCCCTGGACCTACAGAGTATAAAGACTGATAACCCAATTATGAAATAGGTAAAAGACATGTAAAGACTTTTCACAGAAGAAGACATTCAAGTGGCCAACAGGCAAACAAAGAAATGCTCAAAATCACTGGCAATGAGAAAAATGCAAATAAAAATCTCAATGAGATACCATTTCATCCCAGTAGCAGGGGCAAAGTTTAACAGGACAGCAAGCAAAAAATATTGA
>NW_006399915.1:2668171-2670208 GCF_000299155.1 Elephantulus edwardii
TTCTTCCAATCCTGATGCCACACTTCTCCTCATAGTGCCCAACCTCTTGGATAATTTGTTCTGCATACAGTTTGAAAAGGTATGGAGATAGAACACATCCCTGGCATACACCCTTCCCAATTTTGAACCATGCAGTGTTTCCTTGCTCTGTTCTGATGACTTCCACTTGGTCCAAGTATAGGTTTCATATTAGCATGATCATGTAAGTGTTCTGGGATTCCCATTCATAGCAACAGTTTGTTATGATCTACACAGTCAAACACCTTTGCATAATCAATGAAATACAGATATACATTCCTCTGGTATTCCCTCATTTCAACTAAGATCCATCTAACAGTAGCTACAATATCCCTAGTACCATGACCCCTTCTAAACCCAGCCTGGACTTCTGGCAGTTCTCTGCTGATGTGCTGTTCCTGTCATTTTGGGATAATCTTCAGCAGAACCTTGCTTGCATGTGAGAACAAGTTAATCCTTAGGTCTTAAATTTTTAGAAGAATCTGATACCCTACTACACTAATATTACTACTATTACTATTACAACTATTAGTGCACTTACCTGCCTTTTTTTCTCTGGTTGTCTAATAGATTTCCCAGACTTAGTATGTACAAAACATAAGTCTCATTTCTTATCTTTAAATATAGGAAAATAATTCTCTCAACTCTGTCTTAAAAATACATCCTAAATACAATCAGTTATTATCACTATCACTGCCATCGCTATTAACCTAACTCCTTTATCTCTTACTTGACACATCACCATTAACCTTCTTCATCCTTCATTTCTGTCTTGTCCTTATAGCCTATTCTTAACAGAAACGTCAGAGAAAAAGTGTAAGTAAGGGGTTGATTATACATTTTAATTAGTTATATTACTAAATGACAAGTCTAAAAACCAAAGTATCTACAAATGATTGCATGAAAATCCAATATGATTTGTAAACTGTCAAATAAAAAAATCAATCAATTAAAAAATAAATATGAATTTAATTATGTCTCTTTCCTTGTACAGTACAATTGGATAATGCTTTTGGTTGTTAACATCTTGGTTCTAGATCACCTGGAAGTCCTTCCAAGAAAAGTCTAGTGATTTATTTCAAAGATATAGTAGTAATCATTTAAGTGGGTGTCAGCAAAAGGGTCTTGCCAGATGAATTGGGAGTCTCAGGCCCAGAGTCCTCCAGCATTTGGTCGTGCCAGAATTTTAAAATACTGAAATGTTTGGCCACGCCTGCAGGCTGAGGGCTAGTGTGTTGTGAACCTGCCTCTCACATCTTGATGAGGGACAGGAATGGAATGCTCAGGGCTCTTATGGCTTTCTTTTCATCCCAAGGGCTTTTTGGTCAAACATTCTTCTAGACTGTATATCCCTGGTCTGTCCATTTGCTGGACAGAGATAACTCGTGATTGCTGTGAAGCTGAACACTGTGACACTGATGTGTCAAATGTGAGAATGGTTACCCATGGTGGACAGTGTTTGGTGGAGCTCCCTGATTAAAACCAGCTTGGAAGCAGGAGTGGCATCCACTTCCACAATAGCTTGCCTCCAGAAACCGTACAAACCTGGAGAAATGATAAAAGTCATGCAAGTTTTCAGGTCTTTTGTTTATTGGGTTGTTATGAGTCGCCTACAACACGATGACACTTAGCAAATAAACAATAACAACAACAATCTATTTTTAAATTTCTATTGAAAATCTTATGGAACACAGTCTACTATGACACATAAAAGAAAGAGTATCAACTTAATGGCAACTAGAGGTCATGTTAGGTTGTTTGAAAACTTCTGACGTCTCTTCATAGTCTTTGGAGTAAAAACCAAAGTGTTATTTTATGAGGCATTACAAGGCCCCACATGATTTACCTCTCTATTATTTATGTCCATTTCTATTCCTTCTTCCTTCTTGTCCTTCTGTTCTGTGAATATGGCAGACATTCTCAGCACCTTAGTCTTACTATGTTTGATACCTCTGCCTGAAATAAGCTTTCTCCAAATGCTGAAGTTTTAGCCTTCATTCCCTTTGTTCATATACTCAA
>NW_006399915.1:2670658-2671354 GCF_000299155.1 Elephantulus edwardii
ATTTCTTTTAGAACTAAAATATATCAATTAGTAGAAATGGATAAAAATTTAAGGACTTTGATAAGCCATTTAATGATACAATCTATTTTCAAGTGTTTTAAAAGTTGACTGTAGTATTTTTAGATTAGTAGTAGGCTTGAGTCAATATTGGAATCACAATGTTAGTACTTGAATCTCAGTTCTTCAGCTCCTTCCTTGTAGGACCTTGAGCAATGATGACTAGTGTCATCATTTGTTAAATGAGGATAATAAATAACAAACCACTATGTTCCTTAAAATAATTTATCTTTTGAAAAAAACTATGTTATACAATTTGCCATTAATACCTGAAACATTAGATACAGTTATTAATCTAAGTCTTAAAATTTATTTGGGTTTTGCTATTGCACAATGTATTCTTTTTCCTTTTCTTCAGTTCAGTTTTACCATAAATTCTCTTTGCTAAAATCATTGGTAGGTAAAAAAAAAAATAGGGAGTCTAAGGAAGATGAAGCAATGGACACAAAGATGAGTCAAATCTGAGATAAGCTAATAGATAGGATAAAATAAAAAGAATATTCTCAAATACTAGTTTTTCTCTGTTGTTTGGGAGATATACATAATATTACACTTACTGAGGGACAGTCGGATCAGTTAAAATTTATTCTTAAGTGAACATGAAAACCAGAATTTTTTCCCCCTTTTACACTTTTCCTA
>NW_006399915.1:2671985-2673766 GCF_000299155.1 Elephantulus edwardii
AGAAAGGAAGATGCACAACAGGATGAACTGACACAGTGATTGCTGCAATGAACTCAAGTATGTTAGAAATGGGGAAGATGGCACAGCTAGACAAAGTTCAAATCTGTCGCTCACAGAGAGCTGAGTCCTACTCAGCTCAACGGTGCCTAGTAACAACATTTAGAAATGACCAGAAAATGTGTCCTACAGTTTATATTGTTTCTTAAGTCTTTATTTTAATATTGCTATTTTAGTATTTGATTATATGATATTAGTCTCCCAGTACACCCATAATCTAATACTGAAGAAAGTTAAGTTGTAGCACTTTTCTTGCCTAAACAGAAATAGACCATTGTATTAAAAGAAATAAAATTGATTATGACTATATTCATATTCACATTGAATGACCACATGTATTTTGTTTTTAAACAGAAACTGTCTAGAAACTATGTATATTAAATAGCTATCTTTCACACAAAATTTGACTAATTAGAGCTAAGTCCCAAATTTACATCAAAGAAGCTGACCTGCTTTTAAATCCTAAAGTCACCTTGCTGTTAATGGTCTTAAAATTCTAATCCTGCCTTGAATTTCAAATACACAATGTATATCTCTTAACATTTTATTACTGAATCCTTTAAGTATGTAAAATCAGAGCCAGCATTTAGTTAAATGTCTGCTCTAGTATGTTGAAAATTTTGCATTGGGCCCAACATGTTTACTTTATATAAATAGAGAGATTTAGTTTAGTTGATGTCTAGAAATCTGATTGATGGAATATGTGTGGTATTCTCCGGTCCGGTCTAATTCTTGCAAAAGAAACTCCCAGTTCTATAATTTTATTTTCTGCTTCTGTATTGCCTGTACTGGCATTTCTAAAACATAGAATATCTTGAACATCTCTGTATTTAAGTCAAAAGGGCACATTTGAATTGTCTTCTTAATTAAGAATTTGAGTCCCAGTGTAATTGAGAGAAAAAGCTCTGGATGTTTCTAATCTTTCAAAGGCAAATGTGCTTGTGTTTTTTCTGAAGATACTATCATTCCCTAAAGCCTGTGGTGTTTTGATTGAAAGCGATTACTTTTCCTGACACAGCTTGAGCACAAAAGCTTTTCTTTTAAAAGTGAAATGTTCATTCATCTGAGTGTTTTATTATGCCAATGTCCTAAAATTATGCTTTAATTAAGTAATGGTGCAAGGTAGTATGCCAGTGGAGATTTTTAAGGAGATAACACACAAATGAATGATCCAATGAGATATCTGAAGTACTCTCTAATGAAATGAATGGAAAACAGGAAATAAGATGTTACAGAGAAGTAAATATTTATTCAATTTCTTTTTAATTGTTCCTTTCTTCCTTTCTGAGATAAGTGAATATAAACTAAGATCTCTGTAAGTTAATTGAATGTTTTTGTGTGTTTTTTTTTTTAGTTCAAGGTTGTCAATTCAGTCTGAGCAAGCTCTTTAGAATATCAAAATGAGAATACGTGCATATTTTTCTCTTGCTTTGCTTAATACCTGGGCTGTACTTCTTCGAAATTCTTAGTGCTTTTATCTGGTATAATTCCTTGAAATGAAAAAGAATTATTTTTTTCTGAATATCTAAACTCTGATTCTTCAACCCTCTTTATTTTCTCTCTTTTCAATATTAAATATTTAAAAACAAAACAAAAACACTGCAACACTAAGTGATTAAGATACTTTCCTATTGCCTTTTCAGTGTTTCACAAACATAAAAATCTTTCTTCTGCATAGTCACAGAAGAAGACAAAAGTAAAATAAATTTCTTTTGAAAGATGTT
>NW_006399915.1:2674685-2679129 GCF_000299155.1 Elephantulus edwardii
GGTGTTGGAGAAGAGTGCTGAATAACCCATGGAGACTGCCAAAAGAAACTACAACAACAACAAAAAATATGTCTTGGAAAGTGTGCAGCCAGAGTGCTGCTTGCAGGCAAAGGTGATAATTAGGCTTCACCTCACATACTTCAGGCATGTTGCTAGGAGAGGCTATTCTTTGGGGAGGTATGTGATGCTCAGAAATGTGGAGGGTCAGAAATGGAGAACTAGACCTTCAACCAGGTGGCTTGACACAGGGACTACCGCAATGGGCTCTAGTGTGTCAGTAGGTGGGAGGATGGCACAGGGTAGGATAGGATGGGTCGTACTCAACTCAACAGTCCCTAACAGCAACAATTGAAATCTACAGGTCTAAGAGTGTTTACAAGATTTTGGCCTTAAATATGAGAACTGATTCTTCTAAGTCTCTTCACTTGGTTCACAATGCATGTTCCCATGAGAAGCTTTGGGACTAGGCAAGGTCAGTATGTCTTAAACCTTATATTTAAAACTCAGAGTTGCTCGTTCTACATTGTCACACTTCAGTTTCTGAAAAAAAGTCTGTTTCTTAAGTTCTTGATAATTTATCCCTGTCCATCTAGTTATACATTTTCACTTGAATATTTTCAAAGAATTTCTTACTGTGTAATAAAATTGTTAAAAATTTAGAGAGGAACACTTGGAAAGGTAGAGGATCAGGGAAAGAGAGGGAGACTGTTAGGCAAATGAATTGATACAATGACTGCTGCAATGGACTGACGTATGTCAGAGATGATGAGGATGGCACAGGATAGGACAAGGATCTGTAGTTAATAGGGTCACTATGAATCATTCTCAGTTCAGTGACAACTAACAATGACAATATTTCAGCTCGTCAAGAAGTCTAAAATAACATTGCATTGGGGAACTCTACTATCAAGGATCAATTGCTCTGAACGCTGCTCACCATGAGCCAATTTCATTGTCTCTGATACACTCATCCTCATTACCCCAGTTATTGTGTAAATCCATCTCATCTGGAATCTTCCTCTTCTGAGTTGCCCTTCAATCTTTCCAAGAATGATATCCTTCTCAGGGAGCTCTGGTGGTCTAGTGGCAAGAAGCTGCACTGCAACCCCAGAGGTATGCGGTTCGAATCCACCAGATGCTCTGCTGGAGAAGGAGGGACAATCTCCTCCTGCACCAGTCAGATCTGATTTGATGGTACACATACACAAAATAAAAAAAATAAATAAAAGAATGAATGATATCCTTCTCTTAATACTGGTCCATCCTGGCTACATGCCCAAAGTATGTGAGATGGAATCTCACAATCCTTGCCTCCAAGTAGCAGCTTGGTTTCACCCCCTCCAGAATGGACTTATTCATTCTCTTTGTAGCCCCTGGCATATTCACTACTCTTCTTCAACACCACAATTCAATTCAAAGGCATCAATTCTGGTGCTGTCATCCTTGGTCATTGGTCATTGTCTCTGATGCATAGCAAATAATTGTGAAGACCACAGGCTGGATAAGGCACACCTTAGTCTCTAGAATGACATTCTTGCTCTTTCACAATCTGGAGAGGTATCTGTTGGCAGATTTTCCTAATGCATCTTGTCTTTTGATTTCCTGACTTCTGGTGCCAAAAGTGTCGATTATGGAACTGAGCAAACTGAAATTGTTAACAATCTTAATCTCTATTCCATCTATCATGATTCTGCCAATTGGTGTTGGAGCAAAGTAGTGAATACCCATGGACTTTCAAAGGAACAAATAAATATGTCTTGGAGAAAGTACAACCAGGATACATGTTAGAAGTAAGGATGGTGAAAATTTAACTCATATTCTTCGGTTTGTTGATAATACAGGCTACTCTTAGAGAAGGAAATCATGCTTGGAAAGGTGGGGAGTCAGTGAAGGAGAAGACCATCAACAAGACAGATGGACATAATGCCTATAACAATGGGTTTAAGTATATAGAAATGTGACCTTAGCCTAAAAGTTGGCTTTCTTTTAGCTATTACATTTACATTTCTGGTCCCTAATGCAAATCAGCATAGTCTTGAAAATCATCAACAGTAATAGGACTAGGATAAGAGAAAGAGTGATTGCCACACAGGACTTCAAGACTTAAGGTGAGAAAGACTTGAGGGAGACTGGATGAAGACTATGGTGAGAGTGAGACCTTGGTGATAGTGGAGGAGAGACTTTGACATTTCTGCAGAGAAACTGTGGCAAGATGCAACCTGAGTCTCCTTGTATTTGTGCTTGCCACAGTTAAATTTTGCTGCTCTTGCTTGATACTTGAAATTGGAGTTGACTTATAACTGCTCTGAGGCAAACACTCTTGGATGACTTGGATTTGACTGATGAATCTGTACTAATTGAGGAATTGTGCCTTGAAACTTTAGCTAAAACCTGGACTTGTATTGAGTATTATTCTTTGCCTCCCCCACTCTCCAAGGTACTTCCCTAATAAATACCATTCTCAGTACCACAACAGAGTCTATGAGTCAACAATGAATAAATGGACTACTTGGCGGTGGTGGGGCCCTACAGGCACCATGGGGCTGGATTACAGGCTCTTTATCTGCTTTCTGCTCTGGGGAAAAGAGGAACTGTGTTATTCTTACTCCCTTTGGCCATTACAGAAAGACACTCATGGCCCTGTACACCTGTGTCCCTTTTTCTTTTCTTTAGACAAGAGTTGATGAGGAAGGCACAGGACAGGGCAAAGTTTAGATGAACCATTCATATGGTTATTATGAGTTGTAGCTGACTAAGAAAACTAACAACATACAAAATGTTACCAGGAGTTGGAACTACTAAACAATCCACAATAGCATTTTGAATAAACAATGAATGAATAAATAAATAAATTCAAATATGCATATTGTACTGGTGGCCTAGTGGTAGGAAGCTGAGGTATAATCCTGATGACATGCAATTCGAATCCACAAGCTGCTGCATGGGAGAAGGAAGAACAATCTTCTCCCTCACAGTTAACTGTCCCTAAAACCTTGCCAGAGAGTCAGCTATAGGTAGGTTCTGACTGGACAGTACAGAACAAAGTAGAAATGGTTATACAATGTCACTACTCCTGTAAATAGAATTGATTTACTACTAGTGAGCAATTAGTTAATACAGGTAAAGAAGATAAAACTGGGGATATCCAGAGAAAACAAAAAAATTGAGTTGAAAAGTCAAGCGTAGTAGTTCAGAAAAATATAAAAGACTGTGTCCAAAGTATTACCTGAGAGGCATCTGTCCTATTGTTTGCAGACCTGGAGGCCATTTGGGGGCTCATAGCCCTGTACTGCCTTTTTCTATATTAAATTTCTGTTACCAAAGTTTGTCAGGACAGCAGAGCACAAAGCTGATTTTCATTCTGTTTTGCACAGGTATACAATACATCAGAACTGGCTTGACAGCATTTAACAAATACAACAGAAACAACAGTGGTACTATTAATAGGTCATCCTGATGTCACAGACATTCACGATGCTTACAATACTAGCTTTTATCTTGTTTAGTGTCCCTCAGAAGTAAGAATTGATGTTGGAGCAAGAAGTTATTTTGAGAAGTACAAAAGCAAAAGAAGACTCACAATGAAGATAATATTAAGAAGTGAGATATCATAGTAGAACTTAGTCCTGAAGATAATTGCTTGTGTATGTGACAACAGGTCCAGGAGTGGGAGTGCTGCATCCAACCATGAGCAACAAGGGCTCTCGCTCAAGTGGATAGGGAGCTGTGCTGCTAACCCAAAGATGAAGGCTCTCTGGTTATTTGAATCCACTAGTGGTTCTGCTATAACCTGAAAAAAAAAAAGCAAAGCAAAGTTCCAATAGAAGCCTTGAGAAGACACTTCACCCTGTCCAAACCAAGTATTCAGTCCAGTGAGACCATTTATGAACTTCCAACCTCCAGAACTGTGAGATAACAAATTTATGTAGTTTTAAACTAGTAAATATGTAGTTGTTTGCCTCTTAAAAGCAGTAATGTGAAACCAATGAATTTTTTATGATGTGTGCCTCTCCACACTACAGACTTTTCTTACTTAAACCCTTCACATGCATATATTTGCACACTCACATAACATAAGGGAGTTGTAGTGGCCTAGAAGTAGGAAGATACTTTGCAATCCAAAAGCACAGGATTTGAATCCATCAACCACTCCTGGGAGAAGGATGGAAAATCTACTCCTATGAAATTTACTGCCTTTGAAAATCTGCTGGAGGGTCGGCCATAGGATATTTCCAAATCAATGGCACACAACAACAACAACAACAACATGTAACATATTGTTATTGTTTGCTTTTGAGTTGCAACTGATTTATGAATGACCCTCATAAGGGTTTGCAGAGGCGATAAACATGGAGGATGTTTTGTGTGTTTGTACTTTGATATACTTATTTTTATATAGTTTTGTGAATTTAATCATATGAAGAATTGAATTATATTATTATAA
>NW_006399915.1:2680061-2681764 GCF_000299155.1 Elephantulus edwardii
ATTTCCTGGCATATTAAAGCCCATGGTGGCAATTAACTGTGTCAATCCACCTGGTCAAGGACCTTCCTCTCCTTTGCTTATCCTCCACCTCTCTGAGCATCGTGTCCCTTTTCAAAGAATACCCTCTCCCTGTAATATGTCTGAAGTTTGTGAGGTGAAGCCTCATCATCTTTGCCTCCAAAGGGCACTCTGGCTGCTCCCCCTACAAGACATATTTATTTGTTTGCTTTTTCTTTTGTAGTCCATAGGATGTTCTCTTTTCCAAAAACACAGTCCAAAGGCATCAATTCTGTCATCCCTATTCATTGTCCAGCTTTCAGATGCATAACAAGAAATCAGAAAGACCATGACATAAATTAGATATACCTTAGCCATTAAACTGGCATCGGTACTCCTCAATAATTTGGAGAGGTCTCTAACCGCAAACTTTACTAGTGCAATATATTTCCTGATTTCCTGACTGTTGGTAGCAAAGGTGTTGTTAATTGTGGATCCAAATATGATGACGTGTTGACAGTTTCAATATTTTCTCTATCTATCATGATTTTGCCTAATCAGTCCAGTGCAAGAATCTTTTTCTTAACACTGAGATATAATCCATATTGAAGGGACCATTCTTTGTTCATCTGCAACAAGTTCTTCAATTTTCCTCACTTTCAGAAAGTACAGTTATGCCATCTTCATAAAACTGCTAATCCCGAGAGTGCTGATTGTGGAGCTGAGAAGCTCAAATTGTTAACAACCTCAATCTTTTCTTCATCTTTCATGTCATTGCCAATTGGCTCAGTGGCGAGAATCTTTTTCTCTGTGATGTCAAGCTTGAATCACATTGAAGGTACACTCCTTGACCTTCTGCAGCAAGTGCTTCAGGTACTCTTCAGTTTTGGCAAGCAAGGTTGTGTCATCTGCATAATGCAGTTCGTTGATGAGTCTTCCTCCAATCCTGATGCCATGTTCTTCCTCATAAAGTCCAGCTTCCCAAATAATGTGTTCCACACACAGATTGGAAAAGTATGGAGACAGGACGCATCTCTGAATCACTCTTTTATGTCATAATTATATATAAAATACATGTTATAATCATCTTGCATATGATATGATGTTGTTGTTCTTATGTGCCGTCAAGTCACCTGTGACTCATGACGTCCATGTGTACAATAACTCTGAGCCCTGCCCTGTCCTGAGCCAGTCTCATTAACTCTGACACACCTACACCCATTACCCCAGTTACTGTATCAATCCATGTCATCCAGGGTCTTCCTTTACTGCTCTGTCTCTCCACTCTTCTGAACATAATGTCCTTCTCCAAGGACTAGTCTCTTATGGCCACATGCTGAAAGTGTGTGTGGCGGATCTTCACAATCGTAGTCTCCAAGGAGAAACTTGGTTTTGCTCTCTCCAAGCAGACCTGTTTGTTTTCTTAGTGGTCCATTGTATATGAGACTACATTAAAAGTTATTACCATAAAGTAATCAAGATGCTTTAATAATAACGGGTGACTGGAATGCAAAAGTTGGGGACAGAGAAGAAAAATCAGTAGTTGGAAAACATAGACTTGGTGAGAGAAATGAAGCTGGAGATAGAATGATTGAATTTTGCACAATCAATGATCTATTCATTGCAAATATGTTTTATAAGAAACATAAACACAGGTTACACACATGGATTTCACCTGAGGGTATGCATAGGAATCAAATCAATTA
>NW_006399915.1:2683029-2700175 GCF_000299155.1 Elephantulus edwardii
CAGAGCAGGGTAACACTGCATGGTTCAAAATTGGGAAGGGTGTACGCCAGGGATGTGTCCTATCTCCATACCTTTTCAACCTGTGTGCAGAGCAGATTATCCGAGAGGCTGGGCTCGATGAGGAGAAGTGTGGTGTCAGGATTGGTGGAAGATCTATCAACAATCTGCGTTATGCAGATGACACAACCCTGCTTGCTGAAACTGAGGATGACCTGAAATGCTTGCTGCAGAGGGTCAAGTACTGCAGCCTTCAGTATGGATTAAAGCTTAATGTAAGAACACAAAGATTCTCACCACTGGACCAATTGGCAGTATCAGGATGGATGGTGAAGAGACTGAGATTGTTAACAACTTTAGTCTGCTTTGCTCCACGGTCAACAATCTTGGCACCTGTAGCCAGAAAATAAAAAAACGTATTGCAATGGGAAAGTCGGCTGTTAGGGACCTCTCCAGGGAAATGAAGAGCAATCATGTCACTCTGGAGACTAAGGTGCATCTGGTACAGGCTATCGTCTTTGCAATCAATTGTTATGCATTAGAGAGTTGAACAATGACTAAGAAGGATAGAAGGAGAATTGATGCCTTTGAGCTGTGGTACTGGAGAAGAGTATTGAATGTACCATGGACTGCCAAGAAAACAAACAGATCCATCCTGGAGAGGGTTAAACCAAGCTACTCCTTGGAGGCAAGGATTCTGAGGCTTCGTCTGACATACTTTGGACATGTTGTAAGGAGGGAGAGGTCCTTGGAGAGGGACATCATGCTTGGGAACATGGAGGGATGGTGCAGAAGGGAAGACCCTCTATGAGGTAGATTGATTCAGTGACTGGGGTAATTGCGATGGGTGTGTCAGAGGCAGTGTAATTGGCACAGGATAGAGCAGGATTTAGCACTGTTGTGCATAGGTCTCTATGAGTCACAAAGGACTTGACGGCACATAACAACAACAACAACCATTAAGTGGGAAGCAACTTAATGTCCAGCTGATTTTCAGAGGCTGTCAATTGCATTGGAGGAGCTTAAACATCATTCTTCTAAGATTTCTCGGTGAGATTCGAGCATCCATAAAGGTGCTTCGTTTGGGTCAGCAGAGCACCTCCTTGTCATCTATGCCACTGTTGCTGTTATGTGCCATTAAGTTGCCCGTTACTCATAGCGACCCTCTAAAATCTGCCCTATCCTCAGTTAATCTCACTGTCTCCCCATACCTCATGACCTCAGTAACTGTGACATCCAGTTTTCATCTACTTTACTGTCCTTTCAGCTTTCTAAGAATAGTGTTCTTTTCCAAGGACTTGTCCCTCCTACCAACATGTTCAGAGTATGTAAGATGGAACTTCAAAATATTTGCCTCCAGTGAACAACTTGGTTTCAACAACAATATTATAGATTTTCTTCTGAACTCTTATTTTCATTAGAATTAGCTCTGTAACTTAATATATACACAACAAAGATACATATACAAAATATTTTGTTATTTTTTTTCCCTTTAAGAACAGTATAATCTCCCATACTTGTGCATTCTGCCTTTTGGTACTGGTACAGATCCACTGAATCCAAAATATAAAAATTCAATAGTCTACTGCTAAAGTTAATTGACAGTAATATTGTTAGATGCCTTTGAGTTGAACATGACTCATAGTGACCCTATGAACAAAAGATCTGAACCCTGCTCTGTCCTGCACCATCCTTACAATTGCTGACACACAAGAGCCCATTGCAGCAGTGACCATGTCAATCTACCTGGCTGAGGGTCTTCCTCTCCGCCCTTCCCAGCATCATGTCTCCCTCCAAGGAACATGCCCAAAGTATCTGAGGCAAAGCCTCATCATTCTTGCCTCCAAAAAGCACTCCGGTTGCACCCTTGTCCTATTACTCTCAATAGCTGAAAGCCTGACACATATAATTTAGAATTTCTGCTACTCACATGGCTGTTTTAGATTTATTTAGGCTTTACAGGAAGGGGGTTTTGCTCTTAAGATACAAGACAATGATTAATTGGATGTGGTAATCTAGAAATTTTATACCACTGTAAGGATTTATATACCCTTTAGCTAATGTTATAATTGTATCATATTGCTTAGGTTCAAGTTCTTTCTCTAAAGAGTCATCAGACTTAGCATAGATTAAAGAGGTTTTTGAACACTTACCATCTCTTGCTGCTGCTGCTGTATAGGGGGAAAAATATGAAGCGTGTTTGAAACTTAGTTAAGTGTTAGATATATTTCAGCAAATAGAAAATTTCGATGACTAAAAAATAGACAGTAAGATGCAAGGATGAATGTAATTATTTGAACAAAGTATCTTGAAAGCATCCCTTTTCTACACATCTAAACTTTTCTTTCAATGAAGGTCAAACATTACTGCTTATATAAAACCTCCGTGTGTATGGCACACTAAATTGTTAGTGTATGCATGTTCATTGAAATACTACTGTTGTTATGTGCCCTTGATTTGACTACAACTCATGCCAAACCTGTAAACACAGATCAGAACCGTGCCCTTTTCTGCACTCTCTCAGTGATCTCCAACATACTGGAGTCCACTGTTACAATCACTATTCCATTCCATAATTTTAAGGGTCTTCCTCTTTTATTCTGATCTTCCATCTTTCTCATTATGGTGTCTTTTTCCAAGTATTGGCCCCTCCTAACCTACCCAAGGTATGTGAAATGGAGTTTCACCCTCTTTACTTCTCAGGAGCCCAGGGATTGCACATGACCCAACATAGATTTGTTTAGTTCAACATTCCATAAGATCATCAGTGTTCTTCACCAAACTATAATGTTCGTCTGTTCTTCATAGCATTTTCAACAGATTAAGAAATGTGAGTACATTTTATTTATTTATCTGTAGGTTTTGAAAATTTGAGAGCAAAGACCAAGCTTAATTCACTTGAAATTCTTGTGTACTCAGTGTGTGTAATAGTTTAAGCCTTCAGGGTATGTTTGTCAAATGAATGATCTTTCATTTTTAAGATATTCTATTCCCGAGGAACCCTAATGGAGCAGTGGTTAAGTTCTTTAATAATGACTAATTCATACTGCTGCTCCTTGGGGCACAGTATATGTCTTACCTGTGTCTGCAAAGTTTGCTGTTGTTGTGGCCTTGAAGATTACTGACTTGGAAATTTGATAGGAAGCTGTGAGTAGGAAATGAATCTAAAAGCATATATTTGTTTTGGTTCTCATCCCAAATTGAGACTCTATTTATGGTTCTTTCTTAAATTCTACAAAATCATCTGGACACTTACATCATATTTGCACTGATTCAAAAAACGAGTTTCATTTTCACCACAAGAAATTCGCCAAGAAGTCTTTCACTAGACAAAAAGCACTGTGAATGCCATATATCACCGCCATTAAGGAGCCATTTACCATTAGTCACACTACACTTGGTGTCACTGCAAGGTTAACTGGGTAACAACAACCAAAAGAATCTAATTAGTGTTTGAGAAACATTTTGTTTCAGTCTTGAGCATCTGTAAAAATTACGAGACTCTCCATGGGAGGTGTGTTTATTTATTAATTAGAGAAAATACTGAGCTGCTACCAGCACAGTATGCAGAATGCAACAAGGTATGCACTTTAGTCTTTGTTTCTACAACATTTATAACTCCATACAAAGCAGAAAACAGCTGTTACATTGGCAGTCTGCAGTATATTTTGGGCAAGTAGGGCAGCAGGGTGACTAATGTGCACTGTAATGGCATTATAAGTGACTCACTGGAGTGCAATTATCAGTATAGTTGCCACATGCTTACTTTATGATTAGGTTAATCAGTTCCTTAACTGATTTCATTCTGTGCTTTCCTCTGGTAAGCTTGAGTATTTTGTCCTCCTGCTTAAGGAATCTAACCATTGCCTTTCTCTGAGGTTCTCCCTTTGTTATATCTCATGTGTCACTTTTGCTGTAAGTTGCTGTTTTTTCCTGGACTATGAATGACCCCACAGATCAGTTAGCAAACTGATCAACAGTGTAACAATCAAACAGTGCAAATTCACCAAGGCATCCCGAGTCTTAGCAACCAGAAGTCTCACAAGGAGCATGTTCTTTTCTTCATTGCTTTCTTACTTTTGTTATGCATGGTCATTGGAACATTGGAAATGGTATTAATTCTTCACAGTGGAATGGACATCTCCCAGGAAATGCGAACTTCCCATTGACTTACAAATGAGATTAATTTTTTGTGCATCTCATGTGTTAATAGTCTAGCATTAAAAGACAATGCCTTTTAGTTCTATTCTTTTGGTTTCTAGTGAAAAAAGAAAAATGAATTCTGATAATTACCTATACAAAGTATTTAAAGAATCTCTTTTATTTCAAAGTTAAATTTTCTTTACATGTTTATCACAGTGAACAGCTGTCTTGATTTGGATTTTCTTGACTTGTATCATCTCCTCCACTTGAATAAAGGCAGGATCATAACTTGGTTTTGTTTTGTTGGTTTTCTTTTTAAAACTATATTTCAAATATAGATTTTAAAATTCTGTGTTGTTGTTGTTGTTAGATGCCATTGAGTCAATTAAGACTCAACAACCCTATGAACAATAGACCAGAACCCTTCACTATTCTGTGCCATCCTCAATATTTCTGACACACTTAAACCTGCTGCTGCAGTCATTGTGTCAGTCCATCTCATGGGGGAATCTTCCTTGCCTCCTCTGAGCATCGATTTTCCAAGTATCACGTCCCTTTCCAAACAATATTCTCACCTAGCAACAAGACCAAAGTATGAGATATGGTTATTTTCCATCTTTTCCTCCAAAGAGAACTTTAGCTGCACTTTATCTTCACTATTAAAAAGAAACAAATGAAAAAGAAAAAGCATCCCTTAAGCTAAAAGAATATCATTTCACTCATTCTCTTGACCTCGGCAATGTTTACTTACCTCCAAATTCATCTGCTTATAATGACAGATTATGATATAGGTCTTCCATGCCAATTTCACAATTTTATAGATAGATATAGATAGAGATAGAGATAGAGATAGAGATGATAGAGATAGATATAGACAGAGATAGATATAGATGATATAGAGTTAGAGATAGATAGATGAATAGATAGATATTGATGTAGATAGATATAGATAGATATTTGCCAGCTTATTGATCTAGGGGCTTTCACTAGTTTTCTGCACCTTGAAGAAAGAGTCATGTCAGGGAATTTCACATGACTAGGAATTGTGTTCACTGTCTAGAAACAGTAGAAGGCTTCTAGTTACTAAAGGTGGCTCCGACTTACAGCTAACAAAAACAACCAAAGCTTTCAGTTGTAAAATCATAAACCCAATTAAAAACCAACCAAAACTTAGATGCTATCAATAACTATGCAAGCAGCAAAGAAGCCCTTTCCCCAATTGAGTCCCCAGAAGTGACAGTAGATCTAGCCATGTCTTGAGGGCAGCCTATAAGACCCTAAGCAGAGAGCTCATTTAAGCTGGGACCAGAATCCCAATTTATATCTGTGTCATAATAAATGTGTTATTTTTGAAGCATTAAGATTTTACAATCTGTTATGCAAAGGTAGGAAACTAATACAACATGTGTGTGCATGCCTTGTGTAATCTATAATTTAGTTGCACTTTTAGCTTCTACCTTTTTAGCTTTTTTATATATTATTAATTCCTACCACATAAGACTATTCCCAAAATAATCAGACTTCTTATCTATAAAATGCGGATATTAAGTGACTCATTGTTATATAATTATCTTCAGTGTAATGAAAGATAATGACACCTTAAAAAGTTTTTGTGTTAAATTATATAACACATGAAGTACCTATTACAAGTTCTGGAGCAGTGAATTCCTCTGCATGTATCTATTTCCCTTTTTGTTTTTACAAATAATACTTTGATGCTCAGTTGCTATGACTTTGCTTCTGTTCTTCCTTCATTTCAGAATGATTTTATACTCATGAAACACACCCTTACTTACCCTCAATCCAGGGTTAACTTCTCTATAAAACTTTTCCACAGAACTCTCAACCTTACTGTATCTTGTGTTTCCTTAGTACTTAAACATAATGAAAGTTATAATGAAGGGATCAGGTAACATACAATTTTGCTTCTAAAGACATAGAAAACATGTCTATGTGCACACTTGCTTATCTATTATATCTACACTGTGTAGTATATCTTCATTCCTGTTTTATTTTTTATAAAAATTTTAAATTTTATGATGGTTTACTTATAAAGTTTATATACATTGTTTTTCACCCAGATCTTTTCCATTTCCTTTACCCACTCCTCCTTCCACCCATCAAATTGTACAACCCTAAGATTACCCCATCCTTATCCCTCTGCTCCCCCTCCACTTAGATCCTCACACATGTTATCTATTTCTACAATAATGGTCTTATACATTATTTGTCCCTATGGGACTGAGTTAGTTCACTTAGCATAGCACTCTCCTATCCTTCCCAAGTTGGGTAGTGATTTACAAAACCATTACTCCTGCATGCTGCATAGTATTCCATTGTGTGAACATATCATAATTTCTCAATCCATTTGATTTTCATTGGACATTTGGGATATTTCCATTTTCTTGCAATGGTGAATAATACTGCTATGAAAATTGGTGTAAAAGTCTCCATTTGTGTGTGCCTCAGTTCTCATTGTCTCAGAGTATATTCTCAGCAGTGGAATAGATGGATCATATGGAATTTCTATGTTTAGCTTTTTGAGGAAGTGTCAAACTGCCTTCCAGAGTGTCTGTAGCATTTGTACAGTCCAACCAGCAATGTAGAAGAGTTCCTATCTCACCACATCCTCTCTGACATTTATTGTTTGCTGTCTTGTTGAAAACTTTGCCACTGTTAATGGAGTAAGATGGTATATCATTGTGTTTTTTATTTGTATGTCTCTGATTGACAATGATCAATATTGTATCGAAAGTGCTTGCAGGGCAATACAACAAGAGAAGAAGATAAAAAAACATCCAGATCAGCACAAAGACAGTTAAATTGTTGCTATATGGAGATGATATGATAGTGTACACAGAAAACCCCAAGGACTCAACCAAAAAACCATTAGAGCAAGTAAACCAATTTAGTAGAGTGACAGGATATAAGATTGATATCCAAATACCAATGAGATTCCTCTACTGTAACAAAGAGAACTCAGAGAAGCAAACCAAGAAAGCAATACCATTAACTATAGCCAACCACAAATGAAGATATTTGGGAGTGAATCTAACTAGAGATAGAAAAGACCTGTACAAAGAACACAACGAGACACAACAAACGATCTAAAGAAATGGACAAATTTTTTGTTACCTGTTCATGGACAGGAGATCTCAATATCGTGAAAATTGCATTCCTTCCTGATTTTATCTAACTAGAGATGCAAAACACCTGTACAAAGAATACTACAAAACACAATACAAGACCTAAAGAAATGGACACATTTTCTGTTCGCTGTTCATGAATAGGAAATCTCAATATTGTGAAAATGATATTCCTTTCTGATTTTATCTGTCATGTGGCATCATCTTTAGTGTTGAGTTCACCTTTTCCCTCCATGGTCATAATCTCTCAACAATGGTACAACACTGCAATAAGGAAAGATAAAAAGAATGGTGGTATTTATTATCTGATTTTCCTCCTTTTAATAGAGTATGGTATTATTAGGTAGGGAGGTCTGATTGTCTAGTGTGAAGAAGTTTCAGGGCCAACCCAAAGACACTAAGTTTGAACACATCAGATTCTTTAAGTTGAAATATGGGCCATCAATTCCTGAGCAATGAACTGCCTGTGAAAACCTGAAGGGTCAGCTATGGGTTGCTTCTGACTCTAGTGGTACATAAGAACCATGACAACATTACGAGGAAGGTGGATCAATTATTGGGGGGAAGGGAGAATATTTTTATTGTTGTTGTTAATCAGTCACAATAGTGTCAGTATGTACAGTCACTTTGAAATATCATGACAATTCTCTACATGAGTACACTTTATTTATGTTGTTTCTCCATCATATTATTTCTATTATTTTCCCATCCATAAAATAGCTAGCTACATTTGACTGCGTGGATCATAATAAACTGTGGCTGACTCTGAGAAGAATGGGAATACCAGAACATTTAATCGTGCTAATGCGAAACCTATAATTGGACCAAGAGGCAATTGTCAGAACAGAGCAGGGAAACACTGAATGGTTCAAAATTGGGAAGGGTGTACGCCAAGGATGTGTCCTATCTCCATACCTTTTCAACCTGTATGCAGAGCAGATTATCTGAGAGGTTGGGCTCTATGAGGAGAAGTGTGGTGTTAGGATTGGTGGAAGATCTATCAACAATCTGCATTATGCAGATGACACAACCTTGCTCACTGAAATTCATGCACTTACTGCAGAGGGTCAAGGACTACAGCCTTTAGTATGGACTGAGGCTCAATGTCAAGAAGATTCTCACCACTGGACCAATTGGTAGCATCAGGATGGATGGCGAAGAGATTGAGATTGTTCACAGGTTCAGTTTGTTTGGCTCCACAGTCAACACTCTTGGCACCAGCAGCCAGGAAATTAAAAAAAATGTATTGGGATGGGAAAGTCTGCTGTTAGGGACCTCTCTAAAGTACTCAAGAGCAAGGGTGTATCTTTGAAGACGAAGGTGCACCTGATACAGGCCATGGTCTTTGCAATCACTTGTTATGCATCAGAGAGCTGGACAATGACTAGGGAAGACAGAAGGAGAATTGACACCTTTGAGCTGTGGTGCTGGAGAAGAGTATTGAATGTACCATGGACTGCCAAGAAAACAAATGGATTCATCCTAGAGAGGGTTAAACCAGGCTACTCCTTGGAGGCAAAGATTCTGGGGCTTCGTCTGACATACTTTGGACATGTTGCAAGGAGAGACAGGTCTTTGGAGAGGGACATCATGCTGGGTAGAGTAGAGGGGAAGACCCTCTATGAGGTGGATTGATTCAGTGACTGGGGTAATCAGGATGGGTGTGTCAGAGGCAATGCGATTGGCACAGGATAGAGCACCGTTTAGGGCTGTTGTACATAGGGTCACTATGAGTCGCAAACAACTCAAAGGCACATAACAACAACAACAACAACAACAACAACAACAACATATTTGTGCAATGAGCTATACTTAAAAGAGAAAGAAGGAAAAGTATTATTTACAGAGTTAAAATGTCTTATTAAATGAATACAGAAATATTAGTTCAGTAACAATTAGACGCTATCCTGGTTGTACTCACCAAGTTGTGCCAAGAAATCTGAGAACTACCACTTGGCCAATTGACTGGAAGAGTTTTATGTTAGTTACCATTCCGAAGAAAGGTAATCCAGTAGAATGTGGAAATTATCCCAAGTGCAGGCAAGATTAATGCAAACAAGATTCTGCTGAAGATTATCCAAAAATGACTGGAACAGCACATCAACAGAGAACTGCTTGAAGTGCAGGCTGGATTTTGAAGAGGCCATCACACTAGGGATATTATAGCTAAGGTAAGATGGATCTTGGCTGAAAGCAGAGAGAGCCAGAGGAATGTCTATTTGTGTTTCATTGACTATGAAAAGGCCTTTGACTGTGTGGATTACAATAAACTGTGGCTGACTCTGAGAAGAATGGGAATACCAGAACACTTGATTGTTTTTGTGCAAAACCTATACTTGGACCAGGAGGCAGTTGTCAGAACAGAGCAAGAAAGCACTGTATGGTTCAAACTTGGGAATGGTGTGCATTAAGTATGTGTCCTATCTCTACATTTTTTCAATCTATATGCTGAACAGATTATGCAAGATGCTGATTCTGTGAGGAGAAGTGTGGCATCAGGATTGGAGGTAGACTCATCAACAATCTGCATTATGCAGATGACACAACTCTGCTTGCTGAAACTGAGGAGGACCTGAAGCGTTTGCTGCAGAAGCTCAAGGACTGCAGACTTCAATATGGATAGAGGCTTAATATAAAGAAAACAAAGTTTCTTACCACTGGGCCAATTGACAGCATCAGGATGGAAGGTGAGATTGAGATTGTTGACAGCTTCAGTTTGCTTGGCTCTACAATCAACGCTCTTGGTACCAGCAGCTAGGAAATTAAAAGATGAATTGCATTGAGAAAGTCTGCTGTCAGAGACTGAAGAGCAACGATGTTAGACTGGAGACTAAGGTGTGCCCGATACAGGCCATGGTCTTTGCAATTACGTGCTATGCATCAGAAAGCTTGAAAATGATTAGAGATGATAGAAGGAGAGTTGATGCCTTTGAGCTGTGTGCTGGGGAAGAGTATTGAATATACCATGGACTGCTAGGAGAACAAATAAGTTCATCCTGGAAAGGGTGAAGACAGGCTGCTCCTTGGAGGCAATGATTCTGAAGTTTAGTCTGAAATATTTTGGACATGTTGCAAGGCAGGATCAATCCTTGGAGAGGGATATCATGCTTGGGAGGGTGGAGGGATGGAGCAGGAGAGGAAGACCCTTGATGAGATTGATTGATTCAGTCACTGGGGTAGTGGGGATAGCTGTGTCAGAGACAAAAGATTGGCAAAGGATAGAGCTGGGCTTAGGGCTGTTGTACATAGGGTTGCTGTGAGTTACAGACGACTTGACGGCACATAACAACAGCTACAACCTTGATCAAGCTTCTTTTCCTTCTGCAGCTGTTGCCTGCATTATTCTTATCATTGAAAATGATCGTGCTAAACATTTTTTCTTCATCACTCAAATGTACCCAAGAGTAAGTAAGTTAGTCTCACATTTTAAATTTTGTTTTGCCTTGTGTATGAGAGAGAAAGATTCTTGTGCTATGACTTGGAAAGTGGTTGTTACAAGAGAATAACATTTGGGAGAAAAGACATACCTCTTTTTTCTTTATTAACTAACTTTTATGAACATATTGTATATCCCCCTAATTCTCCCATTTGGTACAATCTGTTGTAGATCAACTAGCTGTGACTGATTTTATAAATGCTGCACATGCACACACATTAAATTGAGTGGCTGTCGAGCAGTGACAGGCAGAAAGAAGTTCTACTGCATATTCAGTTGTTCCCAAGGGCTTGCTGTGCTATTGCCATGATTCTGTAGCCTGAAATCTGGTTATTTATCTCCTTTCCTTTTGTAAATGTATAAATAACTCAATCACTGTATTTTTATTAATGTTATATTGATTTTTAGATGCTGTAGCTATGACTTGTTTGGTCACATTTATACCATGACATATGAACACACTTGAACTATTAAAAACAAAAACAAACAAAAAATGGGTTCAGTCTGTCAAACAAAGAAATATACGCTATAAATTTCTAATTATATTATTCTCACATTTAGCTTGAATTTGTGGGTTGAAATGCATCAGACTTAACAATATTTCCTAGATGTTTTTCCTGAAAGAGGGCTAAATCAGTTGGAATCATGCTTTCATTCTGAGTTATTCTTTAGAGAATATTTGGAAATATTTATTTACTATTAAATCCTGTTACTAGTGTAACATTTTAAAATGTAAAAAATGGTGTAATACGTAAAAACGGCACATATTCATCACTCTGCCATGTAAGGATTCATTTCCATCAAGAGAAAAGTTTGTTTTGAAAAATGAATATTTTTCAGATATACTTTTCTGAGTTTAAGTGAAATATCTTGTATTTTTCAGTTCTATCTTCCTTTCTCCCAAACTTTGTCCTATATTTTAAATAATCTTCTTTCAGAAAATATGAACTAGAATGTATCTACCATGCTTAAAGGTTTATATATATACATATATCTCTATCTGTATTTCTATATATCTTACTTCATTCAATGCTAAAAAGAAAATTTGCTCAACATTAGAAAAGTGATCTTAAGGCTGCTGTCTTGTAAAATCCAATATTGTGAGAGAAATTCACAATCCTCATTAAGGAGGATATATTGAAGAATGGAAATTAGTTAATATTTGACTGTCCTCTTTTCTCTGAATCTTCCTCAGACTATTTTTACATATTTGAGCAAACAAAAGTAAAAATATTTTGTTCTATGTGTCTCAAAGCAGGGAAATTGTAATATCAGTGGACAAAAACCATACAGGCAGAGGAATTTCACCTTATTATCAGGCTTCTTGGATAGTGGTTATAGTGAGACATGTGTAGGGAGAGGCATATGAGAGGTGCTGTAAAGGAAACTCAAGTATCAAATGAGATATTAAACCAAACGACCTTTACAATTTCTGAAAAACTCAGCTCTGCCATTTAATCTTAGCACTCTTGAAAGACTGGGGCTCCAATTCCCCAAAGCCCTGATGTGATTTTGATGAATGTCTGTTTTCCCTGTCTGTTAACATTATGTTTGTCAGACACTTTCTGAACAGACACAACAAGGTGAATTTAAAGACTTTTTAATTCATGTTTATTCTAGCTGGATCTTCTAAGTAGAAGAATGTTTTATCCAATCTGTTCCTTGAAATCCTCCACTTTGTTTTACAGTTTCTTTTTCCTAGATAAATTCCTTCAGAAATTTTCTTCTTTTGTTTCCTGGATACCAAATTATTGCCTTTGAATCAGTCCTGATTCATGGGTACTTCACGTGTTATAGTGTGAAATTGCTTCACAGGATTTTCAGAGCTGTAATTTTTACAGAACTGGTTTTGAAACAAGATCTTTTTTCTGGGACACCCCTTGTTTGGGTGGGTTTGGATTGACACTGTTAGATTAGTAGTCCAGTGCTAAATGTTTGAGCTCTCCAGGCCTGGAAGCTTAGAGGTAAGGAGGTGTACTTACTGCCAAGCCAATGGCACACAATTTGAATCTTCCAGCTGCTGGGAGAAAGGTGTAACATCTTCTGTGTGATTTCCCACCTCTGAAAATCCACAAGAAGTTCAGCTGTGAGTCAATTTCAACTCGATGGTGCATAACAATGACACGGAGGTGATAGAATATCCTCAAAGTCCTTGTTGACACATTGGTTCCAACTCATAGTGATCCTCCATTGGCTTTCCAAAACTGTATATTCTAACAAGAAGATAAGGCCCTTTTTACTGAGTTACTGGTAGAAGTACCCTTGGCATTGTACCCTTTAGACTGTTCAAAATGTAATTGCTGAAAGGAACTTCCTTATTCTAATCAACATGAAATCTAGTTAATATCAGAAATTAAATAAACTTCAAATGTAACCTGAATATTTTCTGTTTGTTTATTTTGAGATGTTTTACAATTTAAAGTGTAAAGATCAACAATCTAATCCTACAGCCTCAAGAAGAAAAGAAATTATAAGGACAAGAGCTGAAATCAATGAGATAAAAAACAGAAAAATAGTTGAGATCATCAATAAGACCAAGAGCTGGTTTTTTGAAAGTGTCAATAAAATTGACAAACCACTGGCAAATTTAACAAAAGAAAGAAAAGAAAACACACAGATAACTTGATTAAGAATTGACAGAGGTGACATCACAACAGAACCGGAGGAAATGAAATTGATAATATCAGAATACTATGAAAAGCTATGCACTGATAAATTTGAAAACCTAGAGGAAATGGACAAATTCCTTGAAACACATCCCCTGCCCAGATTGACAAGGACAAATATAGAACACTTGAATGGACCTATTACAAAAGAAGAACTTGAAAAGGTCATAAAAAGACTTTCCCATAAGAAAATCCCTGGACCAGATGGCTTCACAGCTGAATTATACCAAACATTCAGAGAGGATTTAGCACCCATTCTACTTAAATTATTTCAAAAAATTGAAAAAGGAGGAACACTTCCAGGGTCAGTCTATGAAGCAAGCTTAACCCTCATATCAAAACCAGGCAAAGATATTACCAAGAAAGAAAACTACAGACAAATATCTCTGATGAATATAGATGCAAAAAATCCTTAACAAAATCTTAGCCAATAGAATCTAAAAGCACATAAAAAAAAATAATTCACTATGACCAAGTGGTATTCATACCAAGCATGCAGGGATGGTTCAACATAAGAAAAACAATCAAGATAATACACTATACTAACAAAGTAAATAACAAAAACCATATGATTTTAGGAATTTATGCAGGAAGGAGATTTGACAAAATCCAACAACCCTTCCTGACAAAGACACTCAGCAATATTGGAATAGAAGGTAATTTTCTCAACATTGTGAAAAGTATATGTGCAAAACCAAGAACCAACATCATTCTCAATGGAGAAAGACTGAAAACATTTTTCTTGCAAACAGGGACCAGACAAGGATGCCCAGTGTCCCCACTTCTTTTCAGTATTGTATTGGAAGTGTTTGCTAGGGCAATGCAACAAGAGAAGGAAATAAAAGTCATACAGATAGGCAAAGAAATGGTTAAACTGTTGCTGTATGCAGCTGATATGATGGTGTACACAGAAACCCCAATGACTCAACAAGAAAAAAAAAAAACCAAACCCACAACTGTTAGAGTTCATAGGCCAATGAAGTAAAGTAATGCTTTTAGAGCGCTCTTATGTTACTATTTAGAATAAAAAGCTAAAAAAACCTTGAGTGCTCACTTTGGCAGCACATATACTACAATTGGAACAATACAGAGAAGATTAGCATGGCCCCTGCACAAGGATGACACGCAAATTCGTGAAGCATCCCATAAAAACAAACAAACAAACAAAAACCATTGCAAGTTATATGTTATTTAAAAAACTTATTTGACATTTCCCTCCTTAGATCATTTCCTGAAACACAGAGATGAAATTATAAATAACTACTACTATGACTAACAAAAAGAAGTACTAGAGAGATGAAAGGGAACTCTTGGGTCAGTGGAAAGAAATTATGCTACCAACCCAAAAGCACAAGGATTCAAATCCATCATCTAATCAGAAGCCAAAAGATAAAAAAAAAAATCTATTTCATTGGCTGCCTCTGAAAATCAATTGACTGTCAGCCGTAAGTTGGTCTGACTCAAGAACATACAACATAACAAGATATTTCATTGATTAAATACTTGACTGATATTAAAAAATGTGATGGTTCAACTCCACTAGCTACTCTTTCAGAGAAAAAATTGACATTCTGCTCCTGGAAGTATTTACAAACTAAGAAACCACATGGACCAGTTTTACTATCCTATAGGCTTGCTATGAACTGGTTTCCAATGAACAGTTAGAGCCTATGGTTTTCTTCTGGTTTGAGAAGCAGCCAGAAAGCAACAATGAACTACAACCCTGTTAGGTTACTAAGAAAAATCTCAAGCCTTAATATCAGATAAACAACCATTTCTCCAATATAGATCAATAAATATAACTGTTACTCTCATCTTTTTCATTATTATTTTTCTCACTTTTTTTGTGGTTGTCATTAGATGTCAACCACATACATAAGTATGAATCATAGTAACTCTATGAACAACAGATGGCAACGTTGCCCTATGTTACCCTATTCTCACAATCTCCAACATGCTTAAATCCATTGTCACAGTTACTGTGTCAATCCATTCCTTGAGAGTCATCCATTCTTTTATTGACTTGCTAACTTTCCCTTATGACTGGCCCCTTCTGATAGCAAGCCCAAAATATGTGAGATGAAGTTTCATCATCTTTGTTTCTAAGAAGCACTCTGATTGTATTTCCTCCAAGATAGGTTTATTTGTTCTTTTGACAACTTCTAGGACATTTCTTGGAGAAGGACATCATGCTTGGTAGGATGGAGGGACAGCACAGGAGGGGAAGGCCCTCTATGAAGTGGATTAATTCAGTGACTGGGGTTATCGGGATGGGAAGTGTCAGAGACAGTGCGATTGGCACAGGACAGAGCAGAGTTTAGGGCTGTTGTAAGTAAGGTCGCTATGAGTCGCAAGCGACTCGATGGCACATAACAACAACAACAGGACATTCAATACTCTTCTCCAACATCATCATTCAAAGGCCTCTATTCTTTTTTGTTCATCCTTATTCACTGTCTAACTTTCAGATGCATGTGAAGCAATTGCAAATGCCATGGCTTATATCAGGGACATCTTGGTCTTAAAAGCAATATCCTAGTTCTTCAGCATTATGGAGAGATCATTAAGAGGAGATTTTCTGATACCACAGCTGTTAATTATGAATCCAAACAAAATAAAGTTATTGACAGCTTCAATCTCTTTTCCATCTAATGTGATATTACTGTTGACCCAGTTATGAGAAATTGTCTTCTGTTAATTTTATTGATTTTCATACATTAATTTGTTTACATTGTATTTCATTAATGTATATGATATTTTGTACAATCTTTCATTTACATTGTTTTTCAATGTTTTTTAGTGTTTCAGACATTCATATATATTTTATGTAACTCTAGCAGGCCTCTGAAAACCCTATGTACAACAGAACACACGCAGACTAACAGAAAGAGCAACCTAGGTAGAACTTTCAAGTATGGAAATACAAAGGAAGAGGAACAGTTGTAAGCAGACACTAGTGATTAGAACATGGAATCTGAGAACCATGAATGTAGGAAAATTAGAAATTGTTAAGAAAGAAATGGAATGCATAAATATTGACATACCAGGCATTGGAGAGATGAGATGGACTGGCATGGGGCATTTTGAGTCAGATGATCATATGATATGTTACTCCGGAGATGAAAAGGTGAGGAAAAATGGGGTTGCTTTCATAGTTAAAAAAGTAATTTCTAAATCCATCTTGAAGTACAACATTGTGAGTGACAGGATTATATCCATACGTTTACAAGGAAGTCCAGTGAATACCACTATCATTCAGATATATGCACCAACAACCAGAGCCAAAGAAGAAAAAATAGACGATTCCTACCAACTTTTATAGTCGGAGACCGATCAAACATGCAATCCAGATGCATTGATAATAATGGGTGACTGGAACGCAAAAGCTGGGAACAGAGAAGAAGAACACGTAGTTGAAAAACATGGACTTGGTGACAGAAATGAAGCTGGAGATAAAATGATTGAATTTTGTACAATCAATGATTTATTCTTTGCAAATACATTTTATAAGTAACATAAATGCAGGTTATACACATGGATTTCACCTGATGGTATGCATAGGAATGAGATCGATTACAAGCTGCTTTGAAGGAAATAGCAAAAAATAAGGTCACAGGAATAGATGGTATACAAATTGACATATTTGAGCTAACAGATGCTGCCCTGGATGTGCTCACCAAGTTGTGCCGAGAAATCTAGAGAACAACCTCTTGGCCAACTGACTGGAAGAGATCTATATTTGTTCCCATTCCAAAGAA
>NW_006399915.1:2701417-2726471 GCF_000299155.1 Elephantulus edwardii
AAAACAAAACAAAACAAAAAAAACCCCACCGTATTGGGATGGGAAATTCTGCTATTAGGGAGCTCTCCAGTGTACTGAAGAGCAATAGTGCCTCTCTGGAGACTAAGGTGTGCCTGATAGAGGCCATGGTCTTTGCAGTCACTTGTTATGCATCAGAGAGTTGGACAATGACTAGGGAAGATAGAAGGAGACTTGATGCCTTTGATCTGTGGTGCTGGAGAAAAGTATTAAATGTACCCTACACTGCCAAGAAAACAAAACATTCATTCTGGAGAGGGTTAAACCAGGGTACTCCTTGGAAGCAAGGATTCTGGGGCTTCGTCTCACATACTTTGGACATGTAAGGAGAGACATGTCCTTGGAGAGGGACATCATGCTTGGTAGGGTGGAGGGACAGCACATTAGGGGAAGACCCTCTATGAGGTGGATTGATTCAGTGACTGGTGTAATCAGGATGGGTGTGTCAGAGGCCATGCGATCGGCACAGTATAGAGCTGGCTTTAGTTCTGTTGTTCATAGGGTCGCTATGAGGCGCAAGCGACCTGACGGCACATAACAACAACAATACAACAGCTCTGAAGCCTGCCCTGTCCTGAGCCAGGATCACTGACTTTGGCCCACCTATCCCCATCACTCCAGTTACTGTATCAATTCTTATTCGTGGTCTTCCATTTCTGCACTGTTCCTGCACCCTTCTGAGCATGATGTCCGTCTCCAAGGACCAGTCCCTCCTGGCCATGTGCCCAAAGTACGTGAGACAGAGCTTCAAATTCCTAGCCTCCAAAGAGAGACTTTATTTCATCCTCTCCAAGACAGACCTATTTGTTTTCTTGGAATTCCTTGGTATGTTCAAGACTCTACTCCAGCAGCACATCTCAAAGGCATTCATTCTTCTTCTGTCATCCTAAGCTATTATCCAGCTCTCTGATGCATAGCAAGTAGTTGCAAAGTGCATAACCTGAATCAAGCTACTTATATATTACTTATAACATATTACTTGTAACATCTTATTTTCAAAATATGAATTAAAAAAAATATCTTCATTCTAAGTCTTATACTTAACTTTGCATCAAATTATTTTTTTATATTTTCACTGTGTTACATTTCTAAGCAGTTCACATACATAAATACTTGCATATGTTAATAATTATAGTCCCATTAAAATCTAATTATATAAATTAAAGTAATAAGAATTATAAGATATCATTATTAAATCATAGAACTAAATATTTATGATTATTTTAATTGCTTAATTTGTATATAGTTACTTTAATAGATTTTAATGGACCTTTTCTAACAAATTTAAAATATTATTTGGCAGTAAATTATTATGGAATTAAATTTATATAATTATGTGGAATTATTATTTGGCAGGAAAAATATATATATTTTAATATGATAACATATTCCATTTTTATATTTTAAAAAACTTAATTACTTAAATGCATATACATATCCCTGAGAAACATTATTTTAAAAAATAAAATTTGGCTACAATAAGTGAAATAAAATAGAAGTTTTTTGGCTATGATAAGTTAAATAAATTAAAGGGTTTTTCCTGTCTCCTTTAAAAATGTCAGGTCATCAATTCTCTAAAGGCACAAATACATTGGTAAATTTTTGTCCTTACTTAAGACATGATCATATCTCCTTCTCTGATTTCTTTTTCTTTAATTTTCTACTAGTTTATTTACAAAATTCGAATGCATTGTTTTCAAGAACAAATTTTTTCAATTTCCCTCATCCCCCAAGCCAACATATTGCACAACCTCATGATTAATCCTCCCTCCCCTGTACATCCTCATCCTTCTGCTTCCAACCTCTCTTACCCCTCTTGAATCCTTATACTCATTCTACATTAATGGTTTTACAATAGCTATCCTTGTGGTATATCATAATGCTTTTTTGTCCCTCCCAAATTAGGCAATAATTTACAAAATCATTGCTCCTGCATGCTATATAGTATTCGACTGTGTGAATGTCCCATAATTTCTCAGTCCATTTGTGGTTGGACATTTGAGCTATTTCCATGTTTGCAATGGTGAATAATGCTTCTATGAACATTGGCGTACAAATCTCTATTTGTGTCTCAGTTCTCATTTTGTCAGGGTAGAGGACTAACTGGGTCATATGGAATTTCTATATGTTCAGCTTTTTGAGGAAGTGCCAAACTGCCTTCCAGAATGGTTGCGCAATTTTACGATCCCACCAACAATGTATAAGAGTTCCTTTCTCACCACATCTTCTCTAACATTTATTACTTGCTGTCCTGCAAAACTCTGCCATTGTTACTGGAGTGAGATGGTACCTCATTGTGGTACAACGACAGGCACATAGACCAATGGAACAGAATTGAGAACCAGAAATAGACCCTGCTATCAATAGTGAACTGATATTTGACAAGGAAATCAAAGCTATCAAATGGGGAAATGTCAACCTCTTCAACAAATGGTACTGGCAAAACTGGCCACCTACAGAAAGCTGAAACAGGATCCACATCTCACACCATACACAGAAATCAACTCAAGGTGGATCAGAGACCTGGTAGCAAAACTCAAAACTCTTTCTTTCTTTTTTTAAGCTTAAAACATTTCTTTGTTTACCACTTTTTTTCTATTATTATTATTACTATTATTATTATTAATTTTAATGAAAATTTACAGAGATTTTGGATTTCCATTCATTCATTGTTGCTCTTTTCTCCCTGCCCACCCCTCCTCTCCAGTTCGTTTTTCTCTTTGAAAAGGAGAAGAAAAATCCTTTCATTGTTATACAATGCCTCATGTGTACTGCATTCAAACAGATGAGAAAGAGAACTGTTTAAAAATTATATATAATTAGGTATTATTGTCATGACATGAGTCCAGAACAAATGCTGCATAGTGGAACTATAAGGTTCTAAAGAGAAAAATTGTGATTAAGCTTAGAAGCGCTGTTATTGTTGTTATGTGCTGTCAAATCACTTGAGACTCACAGCGACCCTATGTGCAACACTAAACCCTACTCTATCCTGTGCCAATCGTACTGGCTCCAACACACCCAACCCGATTACCCCAGTCACTGAATCAATCCGTCTCATAGAGGGCCTTCCCCTCCTGCGCTTTTCCTCCACCCTACCAAGATGTCCCTCTCCAAGGACCGGTCCCTCCTTACAACATATCTAAAGTATGTCCCACAAAGCCTCAGAGTCCTTGCCTCCAAGGAGCCTCCCGGTTTAACCTTCTCCAGGATGAATCTGTTTGTTTTCTTAGCAGTCCATGGTACCCTCAATACTCGTCTCCAGCACCACAGCTCAAAGGCATAAATTCTCCTTCTATCCTCCCTAGTCATTGTTCAACTCCCCGATGCATAACAAGTGATTGCAAAGACCAGGGCCTGTATCAGAAACACCTTAGTCTCCAAAGAGACACCGTTGGTCTTCAGTACTTTGGAGAGGTCCCTAACAGCAGACTTTCCCATGGAAATACACCTTTTAATTTCCTGGCTACTGGTGCCAAGAGTGTTGACTGTGGAGCCAAGCAAACTAAAGCTATGAACACTCAATCTCTTCACCACCCATCCTGATGCTGCCAATTGGCCCAGTGGTGAGAATCTTTGTCTTCTTGACATTGAGCCTCAATCTATATTGGGGCTGCAATCCTTGACCCTCTGCAGCAAGCCCTTCAGGTCTTCCCCAGTTTCAGCAAGCGGGGTTGTGTCATCTGCATGACACAGATTTTTGAGAGATCATCTACCAATCCTGACCCCACATTTCTCCTCATAGAGCCCAGCCTCCTGGATAATCTGTTCTGCATACAGTTTGAAAAGGTATGGAGACAGGACACATCCCTGGTGTAGTCTCTTCCCAATTTTGAACCATGCAGTGTTTTCTTGCTCTGTTCTGATGACTGCCTCTTGGTCCAAGTATAAGTTTCGCATTAGCACGATTATGTGTTCTGGGATTCCCATTCTTCTCAGAGTCAGCCACAGTTAGATGATATAATTTACAGCTACAATCTTTTCTCCACCTATTATAATGTTGCCTATTGGTCTAATCATGATAATTTTTGTTTTATTGACATTGAGATACAGGCCATATTGAATGCTATACTTTTTGTCTTCTTCAAATTCTTCTAATTTTCAGCAAGGAAGATTGTATCATCTACATAACAAAGGCTATTGATGAATGTTCTTCCAATACTGATGCCACATACAGACTAAATAGGGATGGAGAAAAAAATACAACTATGACATATACCTTTCCTAACTTTAATATAAAGAAAACAAAGATTCTAACCACTGGACTAATTGGCAGCATCAGAATGGATGGCGAAGAGATTGAGATTGTTAAAACCTTTAGTCTGCTTGTCTCCACAGTCAACACTCTCGGCACCAGCAGCCAGGAAATTAAAAGACGTATTGCGATGGGAAAGTCTGCTGTGAGGGAGCTCTCCAAATTGCTGAAAAAGCAATGGTGTCATGCTGTAGACTAAGGTGTGCTTGATTCAGGCCATGGTCTTTGTAGTCAGTTGTTATGAGTCAGAGAGTTGGACAATTACCAGGGAGGATAAGAGGATAATTAATGCCTTTAAGCTGTGGTGCTGGAGAAGAATATTGAGGGTACCATGGGCTGCTAGGGAAACAAGCAGAATCATCCTGGAGACGGTTAAACCAGGCTGCTCCTTGGAGGCAAGGATTCTGAGGCTTCATCTGACATGACATATTTTGGACATGTTGCAAGGAGGCACCAGTCCTTGAAGCGGGACATCATGCTTGGTAGGGTGGAGGGACAGCGCATCAGGGAAGACCCTCTATTAGGTGGATTGATTCGGTGTCTGTGGTAATTGGGGTGGGTGTGTCAGAGACAGTGAGATTGGCACAAGACAGGGCAGGCTTTAGGGCTGTTGTACATATAGGGTCTCTATGTTTCGCAAGCGACTTGATGGCACATAATAACAACAGGTGTCTTCGCAATTACTTGTTATGTATCAGAGAGGTAGACAATGGCCAAAGGTGACAGAAGAAGAATTGATGCCTTTGAGTTTTGCTCCTGGAGAAGAGTGTTGACTATACCAGGAACTGAAAAAAGAACCAAGAGGTCGACCTTGGAGAGGGTGAAACCAATCTGCTCCTCCAAGGCAAGGATTTTGAGCCTCTGTCTCACGTACTTTGGATATGTACCCAGGATGGACCAGTCTCTGGAAAATTATATCATCCTTGTAAGGGCTGAGAGACAGCAAAAGAGAGGAAGACCCCAGATGAGATCAATTGATACAATAACTGAGGTAATAACTGAGGGTAGTTGTGTCAGAGACAGTGAGATTGGCTTAGGATAGAACAGAGTTCAGAACTGTTGTGCATAAGGACACTATGTGTTGTAATTGACTCAATAGCACATAAAAACACAACAAGAAGAGTGTTCCTTAGCTCTGTTCATACAATAGTGTCTTCGTCTAGGTATAGGTTTTTACATGAGCATGACTAAGTGTTCTTGGATTCCCATTCTTCTCAATTTTAGCCATAATTTATTCTGATTCACAAAGTCAAATGTTTTTTCATAGTCAATAAAGCACAAAAGACATTCTTCTGGTAGGTTTTCCTTTCAGTCAGGATCCATTTGACATCAGAAATGATATCCAGGGTGCCACAGCCTCTTCTAAATTCAACTTTAAATTCTGGTAATTCTCTATTAACTGTTCTAATCACTTTTGAATGGTCGTCAGTAATATTTTGCTTTTCTGTGATATCTCTCTACAGTTTACTAATGATTTAGTTTTAACATTTTTTGAAATGTGCTTAATATTAGCACCATGTAAAAGTTCAGATATAAGTTATCAGTCATGATTATTATACTGATTAGTTATATAACCTTACAAAAACAATAAAACATACACATGAATATTTTTTCTGATTTTGAATCAAATATATTTATTTAAAATAAATGTCCAACCACAAACAAATGGATTGAGAAATAATGTTACAAAAAAAGAGAAATAATCGTGCATTCACACTATACTATGCAGCACATAGGAACAATGATTTTGTAAATTATTACCTAACTTTTGAGGGACTGGAGAGCATATTCCTGAGTGAACGAACTCAGACCCACAGGATAAATATTGTATATAAAATCAATATTGTAGAATTAAGTATAAGTATACAGGAGGCGTGGGAAAGTGTGGAAGCAGCAGGATGAGGATATGCTGGGGGAGGGGGATTAATTATGGGGTGTACCATTTGATGCATTCCAGTCATCCATTATTATCAATGCATCTTGATTGTATGTTCGATAGATCTCCGGTTTTAAAAATTGACAAAAATCTTCTATATCCTCTTCTTTGGCTCTGATTGTTGGTGCATATATCTGAATGATAGTGGTATTCACTGGACTTCCTTGTATGTGTATGGATATTATCCTTTCACTCACAATATTGTACTTCAAGATGGATCTAACAGTGACTTTCTTAACTATGAAAGCAACTCCATTTTTTTCCTCACCTTTTTTTCATCTCCAGAGTAGTTGGAAAACATGGACTTGGTGACAGAAATGGAGCTGGAAAGAGAATGATTGAATTTTGCACAACCAATGACTTATTCATCACAAATACGTTTTTTAAGAGACATAAATGCAGATTATACACATGGATCTCACCTGATGGTATGCATAAGAATAAGATTACATCTGCGGAAGGAACCACTGGAGAAGCTCAATATCAGCTGTGAAAACTAGGCCAGGAGCTGATTGTGGAACAGACCACCAAATACTCATATGCAAGTTCAAGCTGAAGCTGAGGAAAATTAAACCAAATCCAAGGCAACCAAAATATGACTTTGAGTCTATACCACCTGAATTTCAGAACCATCTCAAGAACAGGTTTGAGGCCTTGAACACTAACGAGTGAAGACCAGACTAGTTGTGGGAGGATATCAAGGGTATCAACCAGGAAGAATGCAAATGGTCATTGCAAAGACAGAAGAGGAAGAGAAGACCAAAATGGATGTCAGAAGAGACTCTGAAAATTTCACTGGAGCACAGAGAAGCCAAAGCATAAGGAAGAATTCAAGATACTAAAGACTTGAATAGAAGATTTCAAAAGGCAGCACGGGATAGCAAGGTAAAATATTACAATGAAATGTGCAAGGAGTTGGAGTCAGAAAATCAAAAGGGACAAACTTGCTTAGCATTTCTTAAGCTCAAGGAACTGAAGACCAAATTCAAACCCGAGTTACTATAATCAAGGTTGCTTTAGGCAGAATATTAAATGATCCAAGAAGTATTAAAAGAAGATGGAAAGCATATACTGCATCACTGTATCAGAAGGAATTGGCAGACACAGCAGAATTTCATGAAACAACATATGAGCAAGAGCCTATGGTGATGAAAGAAGTTCTGGCTGCTTTGAAGGAAATAGCAAAAAATAAGGCCCCAGGAATAGATGGTATACCAATTGACATATTTCAGCTAACAGATGCTGTCCTGGAAGTTGTGCCAAGAAATCTGGAGAACAACCACTTGGCCAACTGACTGGAAGAGATCTGTATTTCTTCCCATTCCAAAGAAAGGAGACCTAAGAGAGTGTGGAAACAATAGAACGATATCATTGATTTCACATGCAAGCAAGATTCTACTGAAGATTATCCAAAAATGCCTGGAACAGCATATTAGCAGAGAACTGCCAGAAGTCCAGGCTGGGTTAAGAAGAGGTCATGGTACTAGGGATATTGTAGCTGATGTTAGATGGATCTTAGCTGAAAGCAGGGAATACCAGAGGAATGTCTATCTGTGTTTCATTGACTATGCAAAGGCATTTGACTGTGTGTATCATAACAAACTGTGGCTGACTCTGAGAAGAATGGGAATCCCAGAACACTTGATCGCTCTAATGCAAAACCTATACTTGGACCAAGAGACAGTCGTCAGAACAGAGCAAGGGAATGCTCCATGGTTCAAAATTGGGAAGGGCGTACGCCAGGGATGCATCCCATCTCCATACCTTTTCAACCTGTATGCAGAACAGATTACCTGGGAGTCTGGGCTTTATGAGGAGAAATGTGGGGTCAAGATTGGTGGAAGATCTATCAATGATCTGCGATATGCAGATGACGCAACCCTGCTTGCTGAAACTGAGGAGGATCTGAAATGATTGCTGGAGAGGATCAAGGACTGCAGCCTCCAATATGGATTGAGGCTCAGTGTCAAGAAGACAAAGCTTCTCACCACTGAACAAATTGGCAGCATCAGGATGGATGGTTAAGAGATTGAGATTGTTCATAACTTTAGTTTGCTTGGCTCCACAATCAACACTCTTGGCACCAGTAGCCAGGAAATTAAAAGGTGTATAGCCATGGGAAAGTCTGCTGTTAGGGACCTCTCCGAAGTACTGAAAAGCAATGGTGTCTCTCTGGATACTAAGGTGCATCTGATACAGGCCATAGTTTTTGCAATCACTTGTTATACATCAGAGAGTTGGACAATGACCAAGGAGGATAGGAGAATTGATGCCTTTGAGCTGTGGTGCTGGAGAAGAGTATTGGGAGTACCGTGGACTGCTAGGAAAACAAACAGATTCATCCTGGAAAGACTTAAACCAGGTGACTGCTTGGAGACAAGGATTCTGAGTCTCCGTCTAACATACTTTGGACATGTTGTGAGGAGAGACCGGTCCTTGGAGAGGGACATCATGCTTAGGAGGGTGGAGGCACAGTACAGGAGGTGAAGACCCTCTATGAGGTGGATTGATTCAGTGACTGGGATAATCGGGATGGGAGTGTCAGAGACAGTGCGATTGGCACAGGACAGAGCAGAATTTAGGGATGTTGTACATAGGGTCACTATGAGTTGCAAGCGACTCGAAGCCAAATAACAACAACAACCATTTGATGGGTGGAGAGTGTGGAAAAATGAAATAATCTGATTTCTAAAGCAATGTATTCAAATTTTTAAATAAAACAGTATAAAATTAAAAAATGTAAACAAACAGTAGGTTACTGACTGAAATAAAAATGTTGACAAGTACTTGGCTTTGGCTAAAATGGACACTAATGTGGTGTAACCTTTAGTATTTGGTCGATTCAGTGAATGCTGGTAACATGCATTAGAAGAGAATTAATGCACATGGGCAGATTCAAAAGTGGAGGAAAAAATGAAAGGAAAAAATTTTTAAAAATGAAGGAAATGTACTTCTAGACATGTGAGTTTCAAGAATACAAAAGAAATGGGAAAGACAGTATTGAAAACAATGTCATGAACTTTGTGAATAAACCAGAATAAAATAAAAATTTTATAAAAAATAATACAGCCAGTTTAACCATATATGTATTCTGTTGGTATTTTTTATAAATAAGGAAATTTGTCTGGAGTTTTTTGGTACCTAAATATTATGTAAATATTCAATAAAATCAAGAATGCTTACATCAATAATTTTTAACCATAGCCCTAAATCTATCTAGCCTTTTAGTGGCTTAGACCCATTGTGCTTCCCAGGCCAAGGTTGAAACTTCTTTTTTCGTTACAGTACAGTGGTGACTGAAGCTTTCTGCAGGGCAAGGTTCATCTAATTTAAGGCATGGCCTTTCTATTACTCGCTATGCATCCGAAAGTTGGAAAAGTACCACAGATGACAGAAAAAAGATCAGTACCTTTGAATTGTGGTCTTGGGGAAGAGTACTAACTTCCCCATGGACAGACAGAAGAACAAACAAATAAATCCTAAGGAATGTGAAGCCATGGTGCTCTTTGGAGTCAAGGATGGTGAGGCTTTTTCTTACATACTTTGAGCATGTTTTAGGAGAGGCTAGTTCTTGGAAAAGGACCTCATGCTTGGAAGGAAGACTGTGGTGTCAGAAACCTTGAAACCTGGCCTCCTTATCCATTGTATTAGCCTCTGTTGGACAATCACTAAGGAGGAGGAACAATTTCAAACAGTGATTGGAATGTGGAATGTGAGAAATATGAATGTAGGAAAATTGGAGTATGTTAAGGAAGAAAAGGAACCCATTACTGACAAACTAGATATTGATGAAATGAAATGGATTGGCATGGGGCATAATGAATCAGACAATTGTATGATCTACTATGCTGGAAACAAAAAGGTGATCAAAAACAGGGTCACTTTTATAGTTATAAAGACCAGATCTAGATCCATCTTAAAACAAAAGGTTGTGAGTGATTGAATACTATCCATGTGCATAAAAGGAAGACCTGTTAATACCACTGTCATTCAAATTTATGCACTAACAAACACAACCAAAAAAGAAAAGTAGATGACTTTTACCAGATGCTGCAATCAGAAATCAATTGGCCATGTAGTGAAAACACATTACTAATAATGGGTGACTGAAAGGCAAAAGTTGGGAACAAGGAAGAACAATAGGTAGTCAGGAAACATGGATATGGTGAAGGAAATGAGACTGGAGACACAGTGATAGAATCCTGTAAAACCAGTGATTTATTCATTGGCTATATCTTTATAAGAAATATAAATGATGACTATATACATGGGTCTCACCTGATAGGCTACATAGAAGTCAGATTGATTACATGTTGTTGTTTATTTGTTGTTGTAAAGTGCTGCCGAGTCGCCTGTGACCCATAGTGACCCTATGTACAGCAGTATCCTCAGCCAGTCTCATTAATTCCAACTCAATAATTCCTATTTTACCAATTAATTTATCAATCCATCTCATCCTTGGTCTTTATCTCCTGCACTGTTGCTCCACCCTGCCAAGCATGATGTCCCTCTACAAGAACTGGTCACTCCTGACCACATGTCCAAAGTATGTGAGAAACTTCAAAATCTAGCCTCCAAGGAGAAATTGGTTTCACTCTCCCCAAGACAGACCTATTTGTTTTCTTGGCAGTCCATGTTATATCCAAGACTCTTCTCCAGCATCATAATTCAATGGCATCAATTCTTCTTCTACCATCCTTAGTTACTGTACAGCTATCTGTCACATAGCAAGTAATTGCAAAGCCTGGATTAGGCTCACCTAGTCTCTAGAATGACATCATTGCTTTTCAGCACTCTGAAAAGGTCCCTGACAGCACATTTTCCTACTATATAGGAGAAGCAAAATATTATCTGTAAAAACTAGGCCTGGTGCCAATTGTGGATCAGATAATCAATTACATGTATGCAAGTTCAAATTGAAGCTAAAGAAAATCAAATAACTGTCTTCTTTTCCCTTTTGGGGAAGATTTAAATTACTGTACTATATTTCTAAGCAACAAGCAAAAGGAAAAAAAAATATCATCTTTTCCACTTCATGTTTCAAGGATGTTGAATTGCAATAGAATGAACCTTAGGTCTATCCACTGGTCAGCCCATTCTTTTCCTCTTGCAGAGCTTAACATGCTTCAAGTCTGTTTTAAATAGATAGAACTGTGACTATGTAGAATCCCAGAAAAATATGTTTAATGCTCGGATTTTCCCCCTCCCCCCCCACAAATGAATGACAGACTTTAAGTGGTTGAAAAACTAACATCCTACCAAGCCTTTGGCTAGAAGTTTGTTGTTTTTTTTTATAAAAAATTCTTAGGGAAATCCAGCAATGCCAGTGTCACAGTTCAGCCACAGAAGCAGGTCTAAGTCACTTGAACTATGGAGCATTTGTTCTAAAAGTTTGTAGTCATCACCCTTAATATGGATAAATGCTTGTATAAGAAGCGGGATACTGCACACTTTTTCCCCTCCTCTTCTCTTCAAATACTATAAGTACAGAACAAAACAAACTTTAGAAGACATATAAAATGGCAAGTTAACATGCTAATAGACTCTTCTTCTTAGCTCTTTGTGGGTCCAAGACACAGACATTCATGATTTGGTGGGGTTATGACTGGGTGAGGCTGAGTACAGGTCTTTAGTCCAGAGAGACTCCATGATCATGGGGCAGAAGGCTCTAGGTCCTTGAAGGGAAGATGGGAGGTGGCTGATGGGAGCGTGCAGCTGATGTATTCTTGAGAACAGTTTCCACTTCAGTGTACGCATGGAAGAATTATGTGAGCTCAAAAACCTTGTTGGAGAACCCTAAATAATAAGACAGATCCATTCCTAAATTTCTTCATAGAGGAGATCAGTTTAAATATACAAGCACTGATTATTTTTTTCATTTTGACAACATAGTGTCATCACTCCGTGAGTTCAATCCCTCCATAACAGGGTCTTGTGCATGGAATCCTTTGGGGGTGTGAAGCATCTGATTTACAGTTTGTAATACAAATACCCTGATACATCATTTATTGTCTATTGTGTATCACATGATTAAGCCTTTTCAAACCAAATTGCATTTATCCAAGTTTTTCCGTTAGTATTGCTTGGAGCAGTTTAGATTAAGTTATAGACCAAAGTCTTCCATAGAACAAATATTAGAGGACAACCATTGTAAACACCCTCTCTAAATGACACCATCAGGGTCATTAATGGGGTAATACCACCAGTATGAAAGTCTTGCCTTATTTCAGAATCCTAAAAGGTAGCTGGGCAGATGTGGATCAATATTGGTTTGAAATAAAATATTCATACTCTTAAGGTAAAAAAAAATCGAGTAAATGTATAAGAACTAAAGTTTGACCTTGAATCTATCCCTCCTAAATTTAAAGACTATACTGGAAACAGATTTGAGATCTTGAATACTAAAGAACTAAGACCAGACGAGATGTGGGAGAATATCAAGAATGTCATCCATATAGAATGCAAAAGGTCATTACAAAGACAGAGGAAAAAGAAAAGAACAAAATAGATGTCAGAAGAGACTTTGAATATTGCACTAAAGCACAAAGAAGCAGGGAGGCGGGCCTCTATAAGGAGAAATATGGCATCAGTTATGGAGGAAGACTCATCAACAACTTGCATTATGCAGATGACAACAATCTTGCTCACCGAAACTGAGGAGGATCTGAGACATTTGCTGCAAGAGGGTCAATGACTGCATCCTTCATATAGATTGACGCTCAATGTCAAGAAAACAAAGATTCTTATTTCTGGAAAAATTGGCAGTATTATGCTAGATTAGATGGAGAAAAGATTAAGATTGTTAACAGACTCACCTTGTTTGGCTCCACAGTCAATACTCTTTCTTGGTACCAGTTGTCAAGAAATCAAAAAATGGATTTTGTTGAGAAAATCTGTTGTCAGACACCTCTCCAGAATACTGAAGGGCAACTATGTCGTTTTGGAGATTAAGAAGTGCCTTATCCAGGACATGTACTTCACAATTACTTGCTATGCATTAGAAAGGTGGAAAATGGCAAAGGATGACAGAAAAACTGATGCCTTTGAGTTTTGGTGCTGGAGAAGAATATTTAATATACCATGGACTGCTAGGAGAACAAACACATTCATACTAGAGAGAGTGAATCTAGATTGCTCCTTAGTGGCAAAGATTTTGAAGCTCCATCAAGGAGGGACAAGTCCTTGGAGACTTGAGTAATGGTGGTAGATTTGTCAGAGATAAAGAAATTGGCTCAGGAAGGAGCAGGTCAGAGCTGTTGTACATAGGGTTCACTGTGAATGCGAGTTGACTCAATGGCACATTGAGTGAGGATAGTTCCCCTTTATGAAGTAGTTGTAGAAATCAACCTCACCAAACCTGACATTGTATCCGTTCCTTTTACAAAGACCCTTAATATGATGGCTTGACACAGTGACTGTTGTAATGGGATTAAGTCTATTAGAGATAATGAGGATGGCCCAGGATAGGGCAGGGTTCACATCTGTTTTTCATAGTGTCACTGTGAGTTGTTGACTTGACATCACTTAACACCAACAATAATAAGTTACCCACTACAACTCTAGGTTTCCATTAAAATATATCACTGGATTTTTAATTTTCATCCATACTACTAATTATAGCTTGGGAAGACTTAAAATTTGAAAGGAAACAAAAGAAAACCTACCGACTGGGAACAAATGTTTGACAAGGGTCTCATAACAAAAGTTTACAGAATACTGCTAGACCTCCAAAAGAAAAAGACTGAAAACCCAGCTAAAAAAAATGAAGAAAAGACATGGAAAGACTTTCCACAGAGGAGGACATTCAGATGACAAACAGACATATGACGAAATGCTCAAAACCACTGGCAGTAAGAGAGATGCAAATCAAAACCACAATGAGATACCCCAAGCAGCAGTGGCAAAGCTTAGCTGGACGGCAAGTCGTAAATTTTGGAAAGGATGTGGAGAGGTAGGAACTCTCATACACTTGGTGGGAATATAAAATGGCACAATCACTCTGGAAGACAGTTTGGCATTTCCTCACAAAGTTTAACATAGAAACTCCATATGACCAAGCTATTTCACTACCAGGAATATATTCCAAGGAAATCAGGACAGAAACACAAACTGAGATCTATACATTAATGCTCATAATAGCATTATTCACCATCACAAAGATGTAGAAACAGGCCAAATATCCAATCACAGATGAATGGACTGAGAAATTATAGTATATTCACACAATTGAATGAATACAATGCAGCACTTTACAGTAATGATTTAGAAAAAATATTATGTAGCTTGGGAGAGGCTGGAGAGCTTTATACTGAGTGAATTAACTCAGTTTCATAAGGTCAAATACTGCATAAGATCATTATTATAAAAATAGAAGTATAACTAGGAAGGCATATATGGGGACCAAAGAGGGGAAGGGGTAGAAGAAGAGGGTGAGGATGAGTAGAGGAGAAACCACAGGGTTGCACAGTTTGGTAGGGGGATGGGGGCGTGTGAAGTTTATGGGAAGAATCTGGTGGGGACATGAAAAGACAGTGTGATGATGGGCAAGGTCCAGTGGTAATTGATTTTATAATACATAATGCATGGAATGAGTGTATGAAACACAATATGAATGAAGAATAGTGTAAAACACAACGTATACTAACTTTGTGAGGAAACCAAAATAAAAAGAAAAATGTCAAAGGCCATATCCAATCTGTATATTCACCACTCTCAGCAGTATATTTTAAAAATTCCCAATCATTGGCTGATCCCAAATATCTGATTCAATTTTGAGAATTAAAAGTCATTTTTAACTGCGATATTTCCAACTCAAGATGAATCGAAGACCTTGATATTCCTAAAACCATAAAGACTGTTAAAGAAAAACTTGGAAAAAAAACTTAGTAGCCTTAATTTATTGCTTAATGTTGTTTTTCTTATGTGCCGTCCGTTCATGTGCGACTTGTAGATGCACAGGAGATGTGAACCCTGTCCAATCCTGAGCCAATCACACTGTCTCTGATACCTCTAATTACCCCAGACACTGTATTGATCAATCTCATTCAGGGTCTTCCTCTGTTATGCTGTCCCTCTACACTTCCAAGAACTGTGTTCTTCTCCAATGATTGGTCCCTCGTTGCAAAATGTCCAAAGTTTGTGAGATGGAGCTTCAAAATCCTTACCTTCAGAGAAAAAATTGGCTTTATTTTCTCTAGGAAATACTTGTTTTTTATCTTGGCAGTGCTTGTTATGTTTAATACTCTTCTCTAGCATCACAACTCAAAGACATCAATTCTTCTGCCATCCTTATTCATTGTCCAGCTCCATTGCAAAGACCATGGGTTGGACCAGGCACACCTTAGTATCTACACTGACATTTTTGGGTTTCAGCATTCTGGAGAGGTCACTGATAGCTGACTTTCCTAATCCAATTTGTCTCTTGATTTTCTGGATGATGAGGCCAAGAGTATTGATTGTGGACCCACGTAAGCTGAAATTGTTAACAATCTCAGTCTCTTCTTTATCCACCATTATGTTTCCAATTGATCCGGTGATGAGAATCTTTGTCTTATTGAAGTTGATTTTCAAACTACATTGAAGACCTTCTGCAGCAAATGTTTCAGATTCTCCTCAGTTTCAGAAGGCAAAGTTATATCATCAGCATAAAATAAATTTTTGATCAGTCTTCTTCAATCCTGATGCCACATTTCTCCTATAAAGTCCAGCCTCCTGGATGATCTGTTCTGCATGCAAATTGAAAAGATATGGAGCTAGATAACATCCCTGACATACTCCTTTCCTGATTTTGAACCATGCAGTGTTTCCTTGATCTACTCTGTATGACTGCTTCCTGGTCCAAGTATAGGTTTCACACTCTTCTCAAGGTTAGCCTAAATTGTGTGATCCACATAGTCAAATGCCTTTGCACAGTCAATGAAACATAGATGGACATTCAACTGGTACTCTCTGCTTTCAGCCAAGATCCATTTGATATTGGCAATGATGTCCCTAGTGTCACACCCAGCCTGTACTTCTGGTAGTTCTCTGTCAATAACTCCAATCATTTTTGTATAATATTCAGCAAGATTTTGCCTATAGTGATATTAGTGATATTTTTAAGTAATTTTCAAACTTTGCCACATAACCTGTTTTTGGAATTGAAATAAATATCAATCTCTTTATGTCAGTTAGCCAAACAGTTGACCTTCAGATTTCTTGGCACAGCCTAGTGATCACTTCCAGGATAGCATCTTTTTGCTGAAGTATGTCAATTGACATTTCATCACTTCCTGGTGACTTGTTTTTGCCAATTCCTTCAGAGAAGCTTGAACTACCTCCTTCATCACCATTGTCTCTTGGTCATATATTGTTTCATAAGATTCTCTTGTTACCCAATTATTTTTGGTACAGTGACTCTGTGTACTCCTTCCATCTTCTTTTGATGCTTCCTGGATAATTCACTATTCTGCCCACCTCATCTCAGAGTATTGCAACTAGGAGCTTGAATTTCTTTTTTAGTTCCTCCAACTCAAGAAATACCAAGTGTTTTTGTCTCTGTTTTTTTTTTCTCTGACTCTTTCTCTTTGTACATAGAATATCATATATAATTGGTATCTAATCAACAAAAGAAAAATAGACCATTTACTAAGTCATTCATTTATTGCTTTCAACTCAGAACTGACTTACAGATAATTCCCTAGAAGTTTTCAGAGGCTGTAAGCTATATAGGAGTTATTTACCCCTCTTTCCCTTAGAATGGCAGTAGATTTAAACTGAAAAAGAAAAGCTACTTTTGTGTTACCAACTCAACTCCTTATGGGCCCCCAGAGCTCCCTAAATTAAAAGATAGGAAACTCCTAAGAATTGAGTAATTCTCAAAATGAGTGAAAAAACAGCATATATGTTGGGGAAAACATTTGTAATGGCATATCTAACAACGGACTAATCTCAAAATGTATAGGAAGCACCAATACCTCAACAAGAAAAAGGCAAACACCTCAATTAGGCAAAAGTGTCAGAGGGTACAAAGATGCATCTCCCTAAAGAAGACATTCATTTCATATGTCCAATAAACACACTACCTATTAAAGAAGTGCAAATCAAAACAACAATGAAATATTACCTTACTCCCACACAAATAGCAATGTTCAATAAAACATTAAAGAACTAAAGCAGTCAAAGGTATAGACATTGGATCTCTCCTACATTGTTGGAGAGGATGAAAAAGGGTTAAACCACTTTGGAAAGCAGTTTGATGTTCTTTTAGAACGTTGGGGATAGAAATATCATTTGACTCAGAAATACCACTCCTAGGTATGCACCCTAAAGAAATAAGAGCGGTGACAGAAACAGATATAGTCATATACCACTCATGTTTACTACAACACTATTTAAAACAGAAAAGAGTTGGAAATAGCTCAGGTACTCATCAGTGTATAACTCGCTAAGGAAACTGTGATATGTTTGTCCAATGGAATATTACGTGTAACTAACAAACTATCAAGAAATTGTGAAATACCCACAACTTGTCATGTTGTTGTTACGTTGTTATGTGCCGTTGAGTCATTTGCGACTCATAGCGACCCTATGTCCAACAGCCCTAAACCCTGCTCTATCCTGCGCCAGCCGCACTGCCTCTGACACACCCATCCCAATTACCCCAGTCACTGAATCAATCCACCTCATAGAGGGCCTTACCAACTAGTCATAGATCCTAAAAAAAAAATTAAAAGCTGTGACATAAATAGAGATATGCACACACTCACCCATGTTTATTGCATCACTATTTAAAATAGCAAAGTATTGGAAATAACTCAGGTGTTCATCAATGGATAAATGGCCAAAGGAATTGTGTGCATTTAGACAACAAAGTGCTATGCATCACTAAAACAGCTGTCAAGAATTTGAGACTAAAAATATATTCTGAGTCCAATACGTCAGTGATAAAAGGACAATCATTGTGTAAAACCATGATGATACATGACAACAATCTTAAACAAGGAGTGCATTGTAGGGTGGATTGGGCAAAGGGGAGAGAGAGAAAAAAATGTAAAAAGGAAAAAAGGATCTGAGAAGAAAGTTAAAAGAAAGAAATTGTCACTCTCCTTGATATTAATAAGTAATAGACGCAGAATGATATTTATTACTGGTTATTAGAAAGGAATATCTGCTTGGAAAGATGAAGAGTGAAAAAAGAAGAAATCTTTAACCAGATGAATTGACACTGTGACAGTTAATATTTCTAGTGGGTCAAAATTGTTGAGGATGGCAGAAACACGATTGAGTGTGTTGGAGATTTTAAGGATGGGACAGGATAGTACAGGGTTCAGATCTGTTGTTCATAAGGTAACCATGAGTTATACTTGATTCAATGCCACCTAGCAGCAACAACAACATCAACAGGTTACTAGTCAAAGAAAACAAGATCAGAATCAAAGATGGAATTACAAGTAAATCTCACTCATGAACTTAGATATGAAACTAAGGTATAAAAAAGGGATATCACAGCTCTATTGTTTTTTATCTCTGCTTGGTGGAGCTCCAAGGTTGATTCAGGTTTGGAAGGATGACTGGCATCCACTTCCTAAACTACATGCCTCTGGAAAGTCTATGGACTGGGAGAAACGATGATCTTTATAGAAACGCTTCAGGCCTTTTGTTCATATATATTTATGGAGGGCCCTGGTCTTTAAATGGTGATTGGGCCTGAGGGCCTAGGGTTATTCTTTTGGTGTAAACTCCTTCTAAATTATGCAGAACTCCTCTGTCAATTTGTACTGAGGTAATCTGGGTTTGCTGTGAAGCTGAACCTTGTGTCATTGAGGGTCAAATGCCATAACGGCTGCACTTGATGGACAGTGTAAATGGAGCTGCCAGTTTAAGACAGGTATGGAAACAGGAGTGGCATCCACCTAAACAACATGCCTCTGAAAACTCTATGAACTTGGAGAAATGATGATACTTACAGCAAGACTTCAGGCATTTGGTTCATAGGGTCCCTATGAGTCGTGCTCCACTCAACAGCAATCGACAACAACAATTCTGTAAAATGTTGCTTTAATTAGAAAATAGATCTATGTCACTTAAGATTAAAAATGTGAGGAGAAGTATATTATCAGATTAGTAAATACAATTAAAAATTATAAAAATTTAAACTTTCTTAATAGAGTCTAGAGAGAAAAAATCCAGCAGCAACAACAACAAAAAGTACCAAATCTAGACTAAGAGAGTTTAGTAGGGATATGTACAGTAAACATTTGTGGTGAAATGTTGAAAAACTTCCTTTTAAAGAGGAACAAGATGAGAATATTCTGCTTCAACTTCTAATTAATTTCTGGACTCCTACTTAGTATATTAAACAAGAAAAAGTAATAAAAGTTCAAAAAATGCAAAGAGGGTAAAAAGGGACCTTTTGTGGTCCAGTGATAAGAAGCTAGGTTACAATCTCAAAGGTTTACAGTTCAAATCTCCCAACTGCTCCATGGGCAAAAGATTGACAATCTCCTCTTGTGTGATTATAGCCTCTGAAAATCTGCTGAAGGGTCAGTTATGAGTCAGTTCTAATGAACATATTCAACAGCAACATTACTATAAAAAAAACCCAAGAAATTGTTTATACACAAATAGACTCAATCTTGGAGGCTTAACAGATGAGAAGCAAGGGAAAGAAGAATGAAATATTTTTTTTTAAATTTTAAAGTGTATAAAATAGTTACATAGACATATATATATATATATATACACACACACATATATGGTATATAGTATATAAAAACCATATGTATAAAAACATACATATGAAAAAACATACATTTTAACATATATATTTAAAGGAAACCTATGTAGTACTTTGATCTCCATTGTTTAGCTATAAAATGAAAATAGGTGGCTTGGGGGAAAAAATAAAGATAAGAGAGATTCTGAGGAGATTACAGAAGATATTTGTTTGTTTGTTTGTTTGTTTTTAGTTCCTCAGTCATACTAACTGTACTTTAAGTGTCCAACTATGTGGCGTATCTAGTAGCTACTCTCCTGGACAGCATAGAACTAACATATCCTGGGTCTATTCTCACAGAAGGATTAATTTCTTCTATTTTCTTTCCAACTTCCCATGATATAAAAGTTAGGCAGTAAACAAATTTGAAATCAGTCCACAGAGAAATATAGAAAATAATTTCCTCATTCTAGAAAAACTTTATGTTTTGTTTATGCCCAGAACAGAAAAATGGAAACAAAATAAATGTGATGGATGTAGTCTAACTGAGGACTGAATTATTAAAACAGGGGAAGTGAATTCCACATCCTAACACAGATTATGCATTTTCATCTTCTCACAATAAGTGGGTAGGTACTCTCCATTCAGCTATGACACTATGAAAAAATATTTTAACTTTGTCCTGATACCACCCTCACTATCTCTGTCATGCTCCACCTCTTTTTTACAGTTTCTATGTCAATCCATTTTTTAAGAAGATCCCCGCTTTCATTGATTCTCTCTTTCCAACATGAAGTCTTTTTCCCAGGACTGGCCCTCCTGATACCATGTCAAAAGTATGTGACAGAAAGTTTTATCATCCTTGCCTCTAAAGAGTATATTGGTTTCATTTCTTTTAGGACAGATTTATTTTGGGGGTTTTTGTTTGTTTAAGTCTATTCAATATTCTTCTCCAACATTATAACTCAAAGGTATCAATTTTTCTGTCTTCTTAATTCAGATTCATAGGAAGCAATTGAAAATATTATGGCTTGGGTAAGGTGCACAAAAAGTTTTTAAACAGATATCCTTTCTCTTCAGCACTTCAGAGATCTTAAACAACAGATTTACCCAATGAAACAGATTTTCTTATTTATTAGCTGCTGCAACCATGGGCATTAATTACAAATTCAAGTAAAATTAAATCCCTGAATTAAAAAGTTTCTCCATCTATCCTGATATTGATCCATTTCTTTAATATCTTACCTCTGGAAACTCTATGAACATGGGGAGAGGATGAAAAACACACAAGCGTTGTGGACTTTCCTTCATTGGGTCGCTATGAGTCATGTGCAACTCGATGGCAGTTAACAACAACAACAACAACGTCATGATATTGCCCATTGTTCTACAGGTTAGGATGTTTTCTTGAAGTTTCTTGTACAAGATGAGGTAGTGAATGTTGTTATGTGCCATCGAGTTACCTGCAACTCATAGTGACCCTATGTAAAATGACCTTGAAACCTGCTCTATCCTGTGCCAGCTTTACTATCTCTGACACACCTACCCTCATTACCCCAATCACTGAATCAATTCATCTCATCGATGGTCTTCCTTACTTTCTCTGTCCCTCCACCCTTCCAAGCATGATGTTCCTCTCCAAGGACTGGGCCCTCCTGGCAACATGCCCAAAGTATGTCAGATGAAGCCATGGTTTGAACTTTAGGCAGTTCTCTGTGTAGATACTATTATGACCATTTTTGGACAATCTTCAGCAATATTTCACTTGAGTGTGTTATTAATGATATTATTTGATAATTTTCATATTCTGTTGAGTCACCTCTTTTGAAATGGGAATATGGATTTCTTCTATATTCAGGCAGCTGTCCTCCAAATTTCCTGGCATAGACTGGTAAGTATGTCTAGGATTGAATCTGTTAGATGAAACATACACCTGTTTAATCAGATAGATTCTAGTTAAAAGTAAACAATACCAAAAAATGTATATTTGTGCTTTACTGACTATGAAAAGGCTTTTGACTGTGTGTATCATAACAAGTTATAGCTAAGTTTGAGCAAAATGGCAATCTGAAAGCACTTAATTGTGCTCATGTGCTCAAGAGGCTGTTTTGCAAAACCAAACAAGAGAATATTACATGACTTAAAATTAGGTAAGTGTGCATCAGGGTTGTAAACCTTCTCCACATTTACTCAATTTGTATGCTAATATTAATTGTGAAGCTGAATGTTATGAAGAAGAATGAGACACCAGGATTGGAGGAAGACTCATCAATGAATTAAGGTATACACATGATACAACCTTGCTTGTAAAAGCGAGGAAGACTTGAAGTGGTTGCTACAGAATATCAAAGATTATAGCCTCCAATATGGATAACATCTCAGTGTAAAAAGAAAAACAACAAAATCTCACTGGACCAATATGCAACATCATGAATAATAGAGAAAAGATTAAAATTATCAACAACTTCATCTTACATGGATCCACAATCAACAAATCAACCAACAGCAGTCAACATACCAGGAAACATATTGCTTTGGGATAGTCTGCAGTAAGGGACCTCTCCAAATTATTGAGAAGCAATGATATCAGTTTGAAGACTCAACTGTGCTTGAGTAAGTCCATGGTCTTTTTCAGTCACTTCCTATGCATCTGAGAGCTGGATAGTAAATAAAGATGACAAAAGAAGAATTGATGCTTTTGAGCTGTGGTGTTGGAGAAGAGTACTAAATATATCACAAAGTGCCAAAAGAACAGACATGTCTTGGAGGAAATACAGTCATAATGCTCCTTAGAGGCAAAGAAAGCAATACTTCATATCACATACTTAGGGTATGTTATTAGAAGAGGATATTTCCTGAACATCATGCTTCAAAAGGTGGAACGTCTAGTAAGAAAGGAATATCTTCAACCAGATGATGAACACAGAGTTTTCAGCAAGGGGCTGAAGTGTGTCAGACATGATGAGGATGCACAGGGTAGAATAGAGTTCAAATGTGTTGTTCACAAAGTTGCTAAGAGTATTACTTGACTTAATGACACTTAACAGTAACAATTGAAAGACCCACTGAGGTTTCTACAACATAGAAACCTCTCTTAAATAATATTTTGTTTCTAAACTTTGGTTAACACGTAAAACTTAGTATATTGCACATATGAGATCTACTTCTAAGAAAATGTAGTATATTGTCTCAATCCAAAAGGACAAAATCATATTGTGAAGTCTACTACATTTTAATAGAGTTACATGAAGAATTTTCCCATATACAGTACATTATTCTATTACAGTGTTTCTAATAATGTATTCACTCTTTATGGTTATTACTATAATAACCTGTATTATTCCATAAATTTTTATTTTATTCCTAATATAGGGAAATGCTGGTATTTTCTATGCATATTTCTATTATATTGCTTTATTAAATATAGGAAAATTCAAGTAGCCAATAATAATAGGACATTTTTACAATAAATCTATTTCCTCAAGCCTAAGCAGTTTTTAGAAATTCTGTTGGAGAAATACAGAAGCTATAGTACAATAAGAATTGTCTAATGAGTGTTAACTCTCCTTGACCTCTATGTTGAGCTGATAATCACCTGAGTACCAGTTTGGTCTTCAGAAAAAGTTGTGAGGCACACATACACAAATACCCTCCAGAAAAATATGAGAGTAAAAAAACCACACAAAACAAAACAAAACCCATACCAAGAAACCAAACAGAAAAAATATATGCCATTCTGTTCACTTTTTGTTACTATGCTGGCAGTGTGCTCGGTGCAATCCGTTGGCTCATGAGAATGTAAGTGCATCAAAACCACTTGAAACATCTATACACTCATGAATACTCTTATTGATTTGCCACTAATTTCTCAAGACTTGGCTAGTAGAAATCATTGACAAAAAAAACCCAATTAACAGGGTTAATGAGATAATCTCTATTTTTGTGGCAACAACCGCTACTCATCTTAATCTGTCACGACACAGAATTTTCCCATCCTTGGCCAGCACATCAGCCAGTCAATGTTGCTTGTTTGCTGAGGAGAAGTAGACATGGGTTGCAGAGTATCAGTCAGGCTATGCTGATACAATTTATTATTATTTTTCACTGAAAATAGAAACATATGTAAGAAAACACGTTTATATACAGAGATATACTGCTTTGGCTTCATTATTTAAGAGCAAACTTAAATTCTAGGTCTAGTGCCTACTCATGTGAGTAACCCAAGCCATCTAATGGTTGTCGCAGCTATAGGTTCAGAGAGACTTTTAAAGCTATTTGTGCTACAGTCCTCTAGTCTCTACCCCTCTGCAGGACCACTAATATACCACTGTAGTCTAGAGTGGTTAGGAAGAAAACAAGGATTTGAAAGGTGATCCATAGAAGGGGCTAATGAGAAGGGTTAATGTTACTTTCAATCCATATTACGTTGATTTATATATTTTGATTCTGAAAGCAAAGTATCATATCCTGGCCATAGGTAATTCATATGCTATGCCATATAGAATAATATCTCAAAACTACTTTAAATTGGCCTTTACCAGGGCATTCCAATATTCTATCAAGCTATTATTTTCTAATAATAATAGAACAAAAATCAATAGATCATGATATCATATGCTTATTGTAACAATTCCTAAAACTATAGATTGTCTGGTGGAAAATTAAATTGTTTGGAATCTTATATTGGTGATTCAGACACTGTATTCAACACACTCTAAGGAAAAAAAAAACTGCAGCAACTGTTCAAATAGTTACAAAAGAAACAGCTTTATACAAAAACTTGAATAATTTATGCTCTAAGTATCCTACTGTGATTTTCTAGACAGTATGAGGCATCTTTATCTACTATAAATATCTCCAGGTCAGTTGCACGGGTCTACTGAGTCTATGATCTGATTGACAGCTTGTATTGCAATGATGTCAGTGTAAAGACTTAGGTATTCTGATTCAGGCCATAGTCTTTGCAATTACTTGCTATGCATCAGAGAGCTGGCCAGTGACTAAGAATGACAGAAGAATTGATGCCTTTGAGTGGTGGTGCTAGAGAAAATTGTGGAACATACCATGAACCATCAAGAGAACAAGTCTGTCCTAGAGAGGATGAAATCAAGTAAATCCTTGGAGACAAAGATTTTAAAGCTCCATCTCA
>NW_006399915.1:2726804-2736205 GCF_000299155.1 Elephantulus edwardii
CCCCCAGCAACATGCCCAAAGTATGTGAGGCAAAGCCTCATCATTCTTGTCTCCAAAGAGCACTCTAGCTGCACCCTCTCCAAGACATATCTGTTTGTTCTCTTGGCAGTCCAAGGGATGTTCAGTGCTCTCAACACCACAGCTCAAAGGCATCAAGCTCTTTTTCTTTCATTCTTATTCGTTATTCAGCTTTCCAATGAATAGCAAGTAATTGGAAAAACTATTGCCTGAATCAGATGAACCTTAGTTCTTAAACTGACATCATTACTCCTCAATAATTTGGAGAGGTCACTAACTGCAGATTTTCCCAGGACAATGTGTCTCCTTATTTTCTGCCTGCTGGTACCAAGGGTATTAACTGTGGATCCAAGCAAGATGAAGGTGTGGATAGTTTCAATCTCCTCTTCATCCATAATTACACTGCCTATTTGTCCAGAGGTAAGAATCTTTGTTTTCTTGACATTGAGATGTAATCCATTACAGATGGCTGCATTCCTTGAGCTTCCACAGCAACTGTTTCAAGTCCTCCTCACTTTTAGCAAACAAGGTTATGTCATCTGCAAATCGCAAGTTATTGAGGAGTCCCTCTATATTATTATGCATTATTAACTGGCATGGAAGGCCCTAAATATTTTGTAAAGTGTATTTCCCATCATCTGTATTTCTAGAGCATCCAGATTATTTTCCACAGAATGTTCTCCAAATTCTACTAATGTGATATTATCAGTATAATAGCTGAACGTGTTGCTTGGCAAAATGTCAGCACAACCAGTTTTGTGGCGCATTTGCCATAGAGAGAATGAAAGCTAACACAGCTCCGGTAAAAACTAGTGAGCTGTAAATTCCTTTTTTTCCCCATGTTAAAAAGAAATTCCTGTAATTCTTTTTACAGTGATTGGAGAGAGTGCATACATCCTATCAGTAGCTACATACAAAGTTCCAGAGCTGTATTGAGCTGCTCTATTCAAAGATATCATAGTTTGCGTAAGAGCTGTATTGGAGCTAGCAATTACTAAGTGCAACAATCTGGCTTTATCTACTCTGACCTTTTGAAAATTTCTGTGAAGATATATTGTTGTTGTTAGGTGCCATCAAGTCATAGACAGCTCATAGCGACCCTATAAATGAAAGACCTGGACACTTGTATAACTTTATCATTTCTCCACGTTCATAGTGTTTCTGTAGGCAAGCTATTTCCGAAGTGGATGCCACTCCTGCTTCCAGAAGGATACACTGGAAACGTTAATTCTTACATTCTTCAGTTTTTAAGGAGCCACTCATCTATAGTACTGATGATGGTTCAGATGTTAGAAAGGATTTCAGATTTTACATATCACTACTTACTATAATGATGTCAGTTTGAAGGCTAAAGTGCACGTGATGGAGGCCATGTCTTTTTCAGTCACTTGCTATGCTGCTGAAAACTGGTCAACGAGTAGGTGACATGGATGACAGAAGAAGAATCAATGTCTTTGAGTTGTGGTCACGGAGGAAAAACACTGAATATCCCATGGGCTGCAAAAACCCAAACATTTATGTCTTGGGAAAAATGTAGCCAAAGTGCTCATTGGAGGCAAGGATGGCAAAAGTTCATCTCACATATTTTGGACATGTTGCTAGGAGAAGCTATTCCTTGGAAAAGGATATCATGCTTGGAAAGGTAGATGGTCAGCAAAAAAGAGGAAGACTGCCAATGAAATGGATTGACACAGTGACTAAAACAATGAGCTTGAGTATATCAGAGATGAGGAGGATGGCACAGGCTAGGACAACATTTAGATCTATTGGTCACAGGACTGCTATAAGTCATACCTGACTCAATGACACCTAACAACAACAAAAATTTACTATCATTCTTCTTACTCTAAAAATCAGAATGGACAGGAGGAAATACATGCGTCCACTAGATTCTCTATGGAATAGGTTTAGGCTAGTAATCCATTTAAAACCTAGACTCTGTAGCTCTCACTCTTACCAGGAGCTCTGATCTTTTCTCTGGCTGGATATTTTCCTTTCTATGTTGTATATTTACTCTGATTCATAGCCGCTGACTAGTATGGGGAAATGTTTGGGGTGTATTTATCATGTATAGTACAAGCAATTTCCTGCACCAAAAATATTTGGCCTCCTCTGAATTGATAGATTTTATGTATGAAAATTATTTCAGATCAGGAAACTGAGTGACTCAACAGTTTGGGGGACTTTTGTAATAAAAAAGAAACTCTCTCCCCCTCCTCATCATAAAAAAAAAATCTGAGACAAATGAACAAAGAAACTGAACTTACTGCTTATGAAACAAGAGAGAGCTGGTCTTAGAAAGTGCAATATCTGTGAACAATGATAAGATTTTGAGAAGCATAGAATTTAGGAATTGGCTAACTTTCAGGCATAAAAACATAACTATTGAAGCATCTGTTATTGATTGACTATGGGGACTGTTACTGATTGACTTCAGAGGACTGAGTACTGATGCAAAGCTGTCACTGATCACTCAGAATGGATTATAACTGGTTATTACAGTTACTTTTTCTTGGGTGAGACTCTAAATAAAAAAAATAAATATTTCTTTTGTTTACAAAGTGACATAAAGAAATACTTCGTTCTCCAACAACTGACAGCAGCTCATCATATATTCTGATCCCCTCCTAATGGTTTGATAAGCTAAATAATACATTGATTTATATCATTTCTGGGGAACAAGAACAAACTAGTTTTCATTGAGTCAATTCTGACTCATGATGACAAACAGTTAAATTTCTTATTTAGAAGTTTTATATTGGTTTAATTACAAAGTTCATATACATTGTTTTTCACATTTTCTTACCCCATCTTTCTTTCTACCCTTCATATTGTGCAACCCTATTATTAACCACCTCCTACCCCCACCCTGTTTACCCTCATCCCTTTGCTCCTACCCTCTCCCACTTGGATCCTCATACTCATCCTATAATAATGGTCTTATACAGTATTTGTCATTATGGAACTAAGTTATTTCATTTCACTTAGCCCAATACTTTCCAGTTCCTCTAAAGTTAAGTAGTAAGTTACAAAAGCATTGCTCCTGTGTGCTGCATAGAATTCCATTGTGTGAATGTACCATAATTTCTCAATTCATCCCATTGTAGTTGGACATTTGCGCTATTTCCATTTTTTTTGTTGTTTTGGTTTTTTTTTGTTGTTATGGTATGTAACACTGCTATGAATATTGGTGTACAAGTCTCTATTTGTATTTCAGCTCACATTTTCTTGGGGTATATTCCAAGCAGTGGAATAGTTGGACCATATAGAATTTCTATGTTCAGTTTTTTAAGGAAGTGCCAAACTGCCTTTCAGAAAGATTATTCCAGTTTAGAATCCAACCAACAGTGTATAAGAGTTCCTATCTCACCACATCCTCTCCAACATGTATTACTTGCTGCCCTGTTTAACTTTTCCACTGTTACCGGAGGGAGATGTTCTCTCACTCTAGTTTTGATTTGCAGCTCTCTCATTGCCAGTGATTTTTCAGCATTTTTTCATGTCTGTGGCCATCCAAATAACTTCCTCTACCATGGTTATTTTAGCGACTTAGATCTTTCAGGAACCTTGGTAATGTGGTGTATTACATATTGTGCTGTTAACCAATAGATCAGAGGTTCAAATTCTTCAGCTGTTCCAGGAATGAAAGAATAGTTTGTCATCTCCTGTAAAGTTGTACAGCCCTTGGAAACCTGATGCAGGTTTTAAATGAGGTGGAACAAATTTTCTGGTAAAGAACTTTCAGATGTAGAAAGCCAGGCATTTCTTCCAAGGTACTTCTGGGTGGGTTCAAATTGTCAGCCTTTGGGTTAGTAGTTGATTGCTTCCTGCTATGCTACTCTGGTATTCCCCTCTATAAAACCATGGTTGATTAACCTTGTAACTGAGGAGGACCTGGAGTAAGGACTGCAGATTTCAATATGGATTGAAGCTCAACATCAAGAAAACAAAGATTTTCCATCTTGTTGAAGAATGGGATTGGTATTTGCATTGGGATTGCATTAAACATGTAAATTGTCTTTGGTAGTATTGCCAGTTTCACAATATTGAGTCTTCCTATCCATGAGCAAAGGATATTCTTCCACTTCCCAAGGTCTCTTTTTGTTTCTTGTAGTAATGTTTTGCAATTTTCTTTGAACAGATCCTTTGTGCTTCTCCCAAGTATTAAATTTACCCCAAGTATTTAATCTTGTGATTAGCTATTTTGAAGGGTATTGTTTTTCTTTATTTCTAGCTCTGAATTCTCTTTGTCACTGTAGAGAAATCTAACTGATTTTTGTATGTTGATCTTGTATCCTGCTACTTTGATGAATTGGTCCACTGTGTCTAATAGTTTTCTTGATGAGTATTTTAGGGTTTTCTAGGTATACTATCATATCGTCTGCATAGAGAGATAATTTTACCTCCTTTTTGCCAATTTGAATACCTTTTGTTTGCTTTTCTTGTCTTATTGCTGTTGCTAAGACTTCCAATACAATATTGAAAAGGAGAAGTGATAGTGGGCATCCTTCTCTCCATTGAGAACAATGTTGGCTCTCGGGTTTGAATGAGTGAACATTTCTTCATGTGCTTGTTAGCCATCTGAATGGCTTCTTTGGTGAAGTGTCTGTTCATATCCTGTGCCAATTTTTCTATTGGATTATTTACCTTTATCTTGTTGTGGTGCTCAATTATTTTATAAATTCTTGATATAAGTCCTTTATCTGATATGTCATTACCAAATACTTTTTCCCAGTCTGGCTTCCCTTTTTACCCTGGTTGTGAAGGTTTTGGATGTGCATAGCGATTTGATTCTTAGAAGATCCCATTAATCTATTTTATCTTCTGGTTGTAGGTTTTTCAAGATACTTGGAAGACTGTTTATATTGTGGATTAGGACTTCTAGCATTCTTCCATGTTTTTCTTTAATGAAGATTAAAGTCTTTGGTTTAGTCCTAGATCCATGATCCACCTTGAGTTGGTTTTTGTATATGGAGTGAGGTGTGGCTCCTGCTTGAGTCTTCTGCAGATATTTTTACAGTTTTGCCAACACCATTTGTTTAAAAGGCTGTAAAGGCTGTAGTTTCCCCACTTAACTTATTTCATCTTCTTTTCAAAAATCAGTTGATAATAGATAGATGGGCTGATCTCTGGGTTCTCAATTCTATTCCATTATCTATGTGTTCTCATTGTACCTGTACCATGCTGTCTTAACCACCACAGCATTGTAGTAGGATTTGAAATCAGAGAGTAAGATACCTCCTACCTTTCTTCTATTTTTAAGGAGTGCTTTGCTTATTCGGGGTTTCTTTCCATTTCAAACGAAACTTCAAAATGTGTACGTCAGGGATGCATCCTATCTATATACCTTTTCAGACAGATAATTTGGGAGGATGAAGTTTATGAGGAGTGTCGCACCAGGGTTGGAGGAAGGCTCATCAACACTCAAGGTTATACAGATGACACAACATTGCTTTTAATGAAACTGAGGACAACATAAGGCATTTACTGCAGAAGGCCAAAGTCTACAGTCTCCAATATGGATTGAAGCTCAACATTAAGAAAACAGTCTCACAACTGGACCACCTGGTAGCTTCATGAGAGATGTGGAAGAGAAAACCTAGAATATATAAACTTAAAGATTACGCTGTAGTTAATATTGTGATTAGATAAAATTGTGTTTAAATTCTACAGATAGTTCTGCCAAATATTCAGAAAGCAAGATTCACTAGTGACAATATCTTATGGATCTTTTTAGAGGTTTTTGTTTGTTTGTTTTTAAATTTGTAATATCTTTTTATTTTAAATTTCATATTGGTTTACATATAAAATTCATATGCATTGTATTTTATCTATATACATCATGTTTCACTCATCCCTCTATTCACATTGTGTTTCTTAAGATCATTCTCATATATTGCATCTTATAAAATTAATCACCATTGGTCTTTGTCCACCACTACCCTATCTTTGCAGATTTTATAGTAATTTACAGTTTAAGTAGCACCTCCTTAAATTTCCTTGATCCCAATAGTATTCTCTGTGAGGAAGGAAGAGCAATTGTAACTCTACCCATGGGGAAGTCTTAACTGAGAGGAGAAGTGGTTTTAGTTGTGAACATATAATTAACTAAGTAACTAGAAATTTCACTGCTCAAATACTCTAATTCCACTACAAATATAAAGTAGATAGTCATTTAATGAAAGCAAGGCTCAGTGTTATTTTGTGAGTGACTGTCTTACCCTACTTAAAGGAAGCTTTTAAAAACTGACTTCTTCAAGAATGGTCTGCGGTAAATCTGAAATTTGAAGCAGTCAGACAGATTTGCTTTTCAATTGACTTCACTATCAGCTAAGCTTCTTTTGTAATAGAAAGTATAATGCACACAGAACCTCTATCAAAAAAGGAAAATACTAAACCACAACATAATTTTAAACTGAGACTCTTGAAACCACTGCAGTTAGAGATAATGCTGGAATGAAAGAAAATGATACAAAGACTTTGAGAAAATTATTTTTCTCCTCCTATCATGAAACAAGGTGAGCTACAGAAGCTATTTTGATCTTGAAATACAGTAAATTCAGAAAGTGAAAGTGCAATATGTCCAAAACTCATTCTTAGGCACGTTAATAATGCAGAATGTATTATTAAAAGAATTTATTTCTATGGAGTCTGAACTGACTCTTAGCTGATTATCCTTAGGAATGAAGTTTCTGGAACTTTAATAACCTTAAGATTTCTGCGAGTGTCCTGCTATCCATAATTTGACTCTGCAAAAAGTAATATGTTAAAAATATATCATTTTATATATTATAAAGAAATATATGTGCACACACACACACACACACACATAGTACTAGGGGTATTGTAGCTAAAATTAGATAAATCTTGGCTGAAAGCAGGGAATACAAGAGGAATGTATATCTGTGTTTCATTGACTGTGCAAAGGCATTTGACTGTGTAGATCATAACAAACTGTGGCTGACTCACAGAAGAATGGGAATCCAGAACACTTGATAGTGCTAATGAGAAACCTATACTTGGACCAAGAGGCAGTCGTCAGAACAGAGCAAGGAAACACTGCATGGTTCAAAATTGGGAAGAGCGTACACCAGGGATGTGTTCTGTCTCCATACCTTTTCAACCTCTATGCAGAACAGATTATCCGGGAGGCTGGGCTCTATGAAGAGGAATGTGGGGTCAAGACTGGTGGAAGATCTATCAACAATCTGCGATATGCTGATGATACAACCCTGCTTGCTGAAAGTGAGGAGGATCTGAATCTCTTGCTGCAGAGGATCAAGGACTGCAGCCTCCAATATGGATTGAGGCACAATGTCAAGAACAAAGATTCTCACCACTGGGCCAATTGGCAGCATTACGATGGATGGTGAAGAGACTGAGATTGTTCACAGCTTTAGTTTGCGTGGCTCCACAGTCAACACTCTTGGCACCAGTAGTAAGGAAATTAAGAGATGTATTGCAATGGGCAAGTCTGCTGTTAGGGACCTCTCCAGGGTACTGAAGAGCAATGGTGTCACTCTGGAGACTAAGGTGCATCTGATACAGGCCATGGTCTTTGCAATCACTTGTTATGCATCAGAGAGTTGGACAATGACTAAGGAGGATAGAAAGAGAATTGATGCCTTTGAGCTGTGGTGCGGAAGAAGAGTATTGAGGGTACCATGGACAGCTAGGAAAACAAACAGATTCATCCTGGAAAGGGTCAAACCGGGAAGCTCCTTGGAGACAAGGATTCTGAGGCTCCGTCTAATACACTTTGGATATGTTGTATGGAGGGACCGGTCCTTGGAGAGGGACATCATGCTTGGTAGGGTGGAGGGACGGTGCAGGAGGGGAAGGCCCTCTATGAGGAGGATTGATTCAGTGACTGGGGTAATTGGGATGGGTGTGTCGGAGAGGGTGCTATTGGCACAGGACAGAGCAGAGTTTAGAGCTGTTGTACATAGGTTCGCTACGAGTCACAAGCGACTCAACGACACATAACCACAACAACTACAACAACAACAACAACAACATATGTACACATACATATTCCAGCCCAACCTCTCATTTCTCACCAGGACAACTTGTATATCCTAATGTATGATTCCTAATAATGAGATAACTGTTGTCAGGAAAGATTTTGACAAATTATTTGTCATTCACTAATTTTAAAGACTACATATTCAGATACATAAATGGAAGCCAACAGTCTTGCAAATCCTTCTTCTAATTGAAACTAACTGAATACATGTCATAACAAGAACGTCTTAGATATCTGTATCTTTGTCACAGTCAGAAATCCCAATAGGTGAGTAAATTCAAAGAGTATATAGAGCCAAAATAGAAAATATAAAGAATTCTAATCTAACTGTAACTAGAGATTAAAATAATGACTATAAATTTTTCTATGAAAAAGGTAATATAAAACAGTGAAAATAGTCTTTTTCACATAAACTACTTATCTGAAGAACTGAAGGAGACATGGAAGAACACAAGTCCAACTGATTACATAGTTTTAACACATTTAATCTTTCATTCTCCCCAAATTTACCCAATTTCTGATTTAGTAATTACTGTTTTTATGGTTACTGTTTGTTAAAATCATTGATAAATCTTCCTCCAATCCTAATCCTATCCTCTTCCTCAGATAGTCTAGCTTCTAGAATGATTTGCTAAAAATACAGATTAAATAGGTATGGAGAAAAGATACAACCATGGTTTACATATTTTCTGTTTTTAAACTATGCAGTGTTGCTTTGCTCTGTTTAAACAGCAGATTCTTGGTTTATTTATAGTATTCACATTAGCACAATTGAGTTTTTGTGGATTTTCAATCTTCTAAATGTTAACTGATCTGGCACAGGATAAAGCAGGGTTTAGGGCTGTTGTACATAGGGTCGCTATGAGTCGCAAATGACTCGACAGTACATAACAACAAAAAAACAAATGTTAACTATTTTTTGTTATGGTCTACATGAAAATTCCTTTGCATAATAAATAAAGCATAAGTAAATACCTTCCTATTATTTTCTACTTTCAGCCAAAATCCATTTGACATCAGCAATGTTATGTCTCATAACATCGAATCTTCTGAATCATATTTATTTTCTGGCATTTCTTTTTTGATGCATTTACCCAGTCATTTTTAAATAATCTTCAAAATATTTTACTTGCAGGTGATATTGATATCGATCAATTATTTCCATGCTATATTTGGTCACCTTTTTCATTTTTAATGGAAACAAATATAGATTTCAGCAACCTGAGTTATGCAGATGACACAACCTTTCTTGTAGGAAGTGATGAGGACTTGAAGCACTTGCTGCAGAAGAAAAAAAAAGTAAAAATAAACAGCAAAACTACAGTGTTGTTGTTGTTGTTATGTGCCGTCGAGTCGC
>NW_006399915.1:2736575-2738327 GCF_000299155.1 Elephantulus edwardii
TTAAGGAGCAAGGATGTCAGTTTAAAAACTAATCAGCACATGATCCAAGTGTATGTCCAATTGTTTTCTATATGTGAAAGTTGAACAATGAATAAGGAAAATCAAAGAAAAATCAATGATTTTGAATTGTGTTGTTGGAAACAAAAAAAAAGAACAAACAAATCTTTTTTGGAGGTAGTGCAGCTAGAGTGCTTCTTAGAAATACGGATGATGAAACTTGATATAACATACACTGGGCATGTTGTTATCAGGATGGACCAGTCCCTGCAAAAGACATCATTCTGAGAAACATAACAGGTCACAGAAAGAGATGAAGAACCCTCCTGAGATGGATTGACACAGTGACTTCAACAATGGACTTGAGCATGACTGAGATTATGATAATGTCTCTCAGTATGGGACAAAGTTCAGATCCGCCATCAGTAAGAGTCATAATTAACTTGAAGGTGCCTAATAACAGCAACAACAACAATTTTTTAGATCCTTGCTGTAGAAAGGGGAACTCTGCAGCAAGCGGTTGAGATTGTGGAAGTTTGTTTCTAAAGCCCAAATTGCATGCAAAAAGATGAAAGGGGATTCCAGCTTGTCTTAAAGTTTATCTCTTCACAGGTGCTCAGCTGAGTTGGAGAACAAAATCAAGAACGATGTCAAGATCTCACTTAATTGCTTCTACACTGAGCATTTAATATGATGTGTGGAATATTGGGGTATCACTAGAATACATAATTCAAGCAAATGGATATCACAAATAAAAGAGTAAGAGAATAAATACATAATTAAAAATAATATAATGAGTATTTTTCTAACAAATGTTGTTGTTATGCACCATCACTCCCTCTGCGCTATCCTGAGTGAATCTTTTGTGAAAAGTAATTTAAACAATGGAATCCTCTATAATCTAAAACTTGTTAATAGCATCAACATTGCTGTTTTATCAAATCACTACAGAAGAATTGACATGTATATTTGAGGCACAGGTACCCCAACTTTGCTCTATTATAGTAATCAAATGTTATTCTTTGAGTTATCAAAGCAGAGAGTTTTCTTCATGAAAGTATTTCTGAAACATCAATGTTTCAGAAGCACTAAATTAGAATTGTTGTTAAGGGTCATGGAATTGACTCACAGTAACCTTCTGAACAACAGATTAAAACTGCCCAATTTTGTGACATCCTCACATTCACCTTTAGCCTGTTGCTGTAATTATGGTGTTAATTCATTTTGATGAGGGCCTTCCTTTTGATCTCTCTGCTTTTCCAAGTATGATGTCCTTCTTCAAGGACTCATCCCTTTTAACAATATGCTCAAAATACGTGTCACACAATCTCACCATCCCTCTCTCTAAAGGGGCAATCTGACTGTATTTTATTCAAGATAGGTTGATATCTGAAATAAAGATTCTAGAAGATAACATGAAAAATTTAATACCTCCCTATTCATAATTATTTTATTTTCATTCTATTGTCTGGGCTGACTTCCGCCGGGTCCACAGCTTCCAGGCTCCCCTTCGGCCCAGGGGCACGCTCTCCGTGTTCCCCCATCACCTCCTCCCAAACGGATTTTTCTCTGTACCTGCAATATGTCACTTCTCTATTATGCTGCCCTGGATGTGATCACCAAGTTGTGCCAAGAAATCTGGAGAACAACCACTAGGCCAACTGACTGGAAGAGATCTATATTTGTTCCCATTCCAAAGAAGGGTGACCCAACTGAGTGTGGAAACTACAGAACAATATCATTGATTTCACATGC
>NW_006399915.1:2743022-2755568 GCF_000299155.1 Elephantulus edwardii
ACATACTTTGGGCATGTTGCAAGGAGGGACAGGACCTTGGAGAGGGACATCATGCTTGGGAGTGTGGAGGGACGACACAAGAGGGGAAGACCCTCTATGAGGTGGATTGATTCAGTGACTGGGGTACTCGGGATGGGTGTGTCAGAGGCAGTGCGATTGGCACAGGATAGAGCAGGGTTTAGGACTGCTATACATAGGGTCGCTATGAGTGGCAAATGACTCGACGGCACATAACAACAACAACAACAACAACAATATGTACATAGGGAGCTCAGGTGCCCTAGTGACGAGATGCTGCACTTCAATCCAGAAGGTACACAGATTGAGGAAAAAAGCTGTTCCACCAGAGAAGGATGGGCAATCTTCTTTAGCACAATTAACCCACCAGTAGGGTTAGCAGTGGGTTGGTTCTGACTCTATAGTATGCAACAACAGCAATCTTATGTTGGTTCTATAACATTGCTACTACTTTGGAAAGAGAAAATGTTTAAGGATGTTCCTATGTCCTCAAGACAAATCAGTAGGTAAATGACAATGTCAGAAATTACATCAGATTCAGGCCACAAAAGCCAAAGTGTCACTCATAGACATAAGATTGAACAGGGATTTGAAGTACGTTGTTTAGAAACTAATCATTATGGGACTGATAAATTTTTACCTAATTTAAATTGAGCAAGTTGACAAAAGACAAGAACTTATGTGTAAAAACTAATCTTATGGGATTATGCAGTTTTTATCATTTTACCAAGTTTAAATAAAGCAAGTTGAGTAGCAGTCAGGCTAGGAGCATCCCTCTCCAGGACATGGCAGTCCATGGTATGTTCAATTCTCTCTCAGTACAACTCAAAGGCATAGGTTCTTCTGTTATCCTTATTCATTGTCCAGCTCTCAGAGGTACAGCAAACAACTGGGAAGATCATGGCCTGAATCAAGTGTATCTTAGTGTCTAGACTGATATTGCTGTTCTTTAACACTCTGAAGATGTCCTTGATATTAGACTTTCCTAAAGTAACTCATCTATTGATTTCCTGATTGCTGGTGCTAAGAGCGTTAATTATAGATCTGAGCAAGATGAAATTGTTAATAACCCCAATATTTTCTCTATCATGATGCTGCCTGTTGGTCTGGTGGTGAGAAACTTTGTTTTCTTGATGTTGAGATACAATCCATATCGACAATTTCAGTCTCTAATTTTCTGCAGGAAACACTTCAAGTCTTCCTCAGTTTTGGCAAGCAAGGTTATTTTATATGCATAATACAGGTTGTTGATGCATCTTCCTCCAATTCTGATGCCACATTGGTCTTCATAAAGTCCAGCTTCTATATGTGATGTTGGCAATGTATATGCTATTGATCTAGTCCACAGGATATTGTGCCATTGAGTCGCCTGCGACTCATAGTGACCCTACGTGCAACAGCTCTGAAGCCAGCCTTGTACTGAGCCAGTCTCACTGACTCCAACACACCTACCCTATTGTCTTAGTTATTGTATCAAACAATCTTGATTTTTCTCTCCTGCACTGCCCCTCCACCCTTTTAAGCATGATATAATTTTCCAAGGATCAGTCCCTCCTGGCCACATGCCCAGAGTCCCATCTGTCCATAAACTACGTGCGACAGAACTTCAAAATCTGAGCCTCCAAGGAGAAACTTAATTTCACTCTCTCCAAAACAGACCTATTTGTTTTCTTGGCAGTCCATGGTATGATTAAGATTCTTGACCAGTATTGCAACTCAAAGGCATCAATTCTTCTTCTGTCACCCTTAGTTCATTGTCCAGCTCTCTGGTGCATAGCAAGTGAGTGTGAAGATCAAGGCCTGGATTTGTCATATCTTAGTCTCTAGGCTGACATTGTTGCTTTTCAGTATTCTGCAAAGGTCTCTGACAGCAGATTTACCTAATGCAATTTGTCTTTTGATTCTTAACTGCGGGTGCCAAGAGTGTTGATCATAGAGCTGAGCAAGCCGTAACTGTTAACAACATCAGTCTCTTCTCCATCCATCATAGTGCTGCTAATTTGCCCAAGCAGACGATTCATCAACAATCTGTGTTATGCAGATAACACTATCCTGCTTGCTGAAACTGAGAAGGATCTGAAGTGCTTGCTTCAGAAGGTCAAGGACCACAGCCTTCAATATGGGTTGAGGATCAATATCAAGAAGACAAAAATTCTCACCACTGGTCCAGTTGGCAGCATTAGGATGAATGGTGAAGAGATTGAGATTGTTAACACCTTTAGTTTGCTTGGCTCCACAATCAACACTCTTGGCACCAGCAGCCAGGAAATTAAAAGATGCATTGCAATGGTGAAGTCTGCTGTTAGGGACCTCTCCAGATTATTGAAGTGCAATGGTGTCACTCTGGAAACTAAGGTGTGCCTGATACAGATCGTGGTCTTTGCAATCACTTGATATTCATCAGAGAGCTGGACAATGACTAGGGAGGATAGAAGGAGAATTGATGTCTTTGAGATGCGGTGCTGGAGAAGAATATATTATGGACTGCTAAGAAAATGAACAGGTTTGTCCTAGAAAAGGTTAAATCAGGCTGCTCCTTGGAGACAAGGATTCTGAAGCTTTGTCTGACATACTTTGGACATATTGCAAGGAGGAACCAGTCCTTGGAGAAAGATAACAATCATGCTTGGGTGGATGAACGGACAGCGCAGGAGAGGAAGACCCTCTGTGTGGTGGACTGATTCAGTGACTGGGGTAATCAGGGTGGGTATATCAGAGACAGTGAGATTGGTACAGAATAGAGCGGGGTCTAGGGCTGTTGTAGATAGGGTTGCTATAAGTTGTAGGTGACTCAGCCGCACATAACAACAACAACAACAACAGTGAGAATAATTATCTTCTTGATGTTGAGCTTTAATCCAAGAGTATATAGTCCTTGACCTTGTGCAGCAAGTGCTTCAGGTTCTCATCAGTTTCAGCAAGCAAGGTTGTGCCATCTGCATAACATAGGTTGTGGATTAGTCTTCCTCTGATCCTGATGCTACATTCCTCCTCAGAAGGCGCAGCCTCCCGAATGATCTGTTCTGCATATAGATTGAAAAGGTATGGAGACAGGATGCAGTCCTGACTAGTGAGGATGGACTGATACAGTAACTGGGGTAAAGGGGGTTGGTGTATTGAAGACCGTGAGCCTGGCTCAGGACAGGGCAAGGTTCAGATTTATTGTACATAGAATAGCTATGAGTTGCAGTTGACTTGACAGCACATAACAACAACAGTAACTAAACATTTAAATATCTTTTAAAGTGATCTTGAGGATTTGGATTAATGTTCAGGCTGGTAGAATTTCCTCTCAAAGGAGAAATAAGAAATAGAAATTGTATATTTTAAATAGTGCAAAAAAGAGACAAGTGGAATATATGAGTCTGGCATTGCTTAACATTTATTCGTCTTTTGTTAAGAAACTCACATACATGCAAATGCTCTCTATATAAAGAAAATGGTTTAGTAGCTATTGTAGGAGACAAGCTTGCAATGGTACACAGAATTAACATTTCTTGAGTTAGAAGTTAACAGGTGTTAAGATCATTTTGAGAGAAAAAAAGGATTCATATAAAAATACAACAATAAATTCTCAATAAATACTGTTGTTAAATTTGGCCTGTTTTGGAAAAAGCATACAATATCATGACCTCTTAATTAAAATAATGACATTTAATATTGGTGAATTATATTATCAAAACATACTAGTTTTAGAAAGGAAAAATTCACTTTATCTCTGTACTCATGTATCAAGCACACATTATGCTATGTGTTAGAAATAAGATAAATAATTCATAGCCCTTGTCTTTAAAAGTTCATAGTCTAGGAAGGTTGAAAGAAAGTTAAACATAATGGCTATGGATTATGATTAGATAATAATCATGGATTAAAAGACCTGATTACAAAGCAGGAAATGTACAATTAAGGAAAAATACTAAAAGAATCAGAGAATGCTTCTTAGAAGTAATGCTACTGAAGTACTGTTCTACAGATAATATTAATGTGAGTTGACTTATATTATAAAAAATACATACGAGAATAATTACTTTTCCTTATATGAGTGATATTTTACTTACCACATTTTTCTATTATTAGACATTTTTGTCATTTTGCAACACTTAAATTTTGGATATTGACATTTTCCTGCCACAAATATGGTAAACCGTTACAAAAATTTTAGAACATCATTGTCACCACTAACTTCTTTTGTTCCATGCTTACTTCCATCAAATAGATGGCAACACAGGCTACCCTCCAGGGGATTTCTGATGCATTAAATGTTAACATAAGGACAATATCCATTTTCCTTCCAAGGAGCTCTTGGTGGATTTTGAAGTCTGACCATTCAATTAGAAGGCTGGCACTTAAGATGTTATGTCAATCAATGGAGCTCTCTCTTTTGCGTTATCTACAGGATCAAACAGATTGAAAGGAACATAGATTGTCTATGTTTGCTAATGAAAAGTTCAAATATGAAGGATATATGGAGCTTATATAATAGATTTGGCAATGTGTTCTCTGTGAGAATTTTTAAAATTCCACTATAAAAAAGAATATGTGATTAAGTATTATTGTCATGAGAGGAGTCCAGAATGAAGGCTGCATAGTGGAGTGGACTTTGGGGGAGGGATTGCATAACAATAAAAGAATTTTTCTTTTACTTTTCAAAGAGAGGAGTGAACTAGGGGGGAAGGGTGGACAGGGAGAAAAGTGCAACAATGAATGAATGGAAATCTAAAGTTAAAAAAAAAACCCAAAAACAAAAACAAAAAAACTCACACAAAAAAGATAATAAAAAATTAACAAATACCGGGGAAAAAATTCCACTGTACATAGTCTTGAATAAGAATTTATTTTTCTGTTGGATAATTGCAAGATCACTTGTTAATATTTAGAAAATAATTAAGCACAGATATTCTTTGCTGCTATGGACAAATAAGATCTTACTTCTTTCAGAAAGTGTTTGTCCTCAGTAAGACAATGCATATACTAGTTAAACTCTAATCAGGAAATGACCTTTCCTGTCAAAGTGATTTTAGCTCGAACATTACTATGCTCACCATAATATGCATTACCCAGTCTTAGAGAAGAGCATCCAGACATTGATAAAAAGATCATTCAAAGTAACTAAGTATATAACAGTGGATATTTCAGAGTTTCGTTACAGGAAACAAACATTTGCATCAAACAATGGATAAAGTCACCACAAAGATTAACTTTCTGAGTAGTGGAAAAAATTACAAAGGATCCCTCAAACAAATAATAAGTAAGACAAAGAATTTCGAATAAGAATGTGTGTATAACGTAAGACAAAATCAACAGAAAGTATAAGAATAAAATCAATGTATATGTTTAACCTACAGCTCTTTGGCACTTAACAACACAGAGAGAGACCAGTTGGCCTAGTGGACCAAAAGCAATGCTACCAAGCCAAAGGTGGGTGACTCTAATCTTCAGCCCCAAGGCCTGTTTTTCCATTGTTTTTGTTCAGACAGTCTTCTAGGTCATATAGCCCTGGTGTGTCCACTTGCAGGACAGAGATAACTTGGGGTCGCTGTGAAGATGAACACTATGACACTGATGTGCCAAATGCGATAATGGTTACCCATGGTGGACAGTGTTTGGTGGGGCTCTCTGGCTGAAACAAGCTTGGAAGCAGGAGTGGCATCCACTTCTGTAAATAGCTTGCCTTCAGAAACCCTATGAACCTGGAGAGAGGATGAAAGTAGGCATGCAAGTGAGGACTTTCGTTCATAGGGTTGCTATGAGTCACCTACAACTCGACGGCACTTAACAACAACAACAGCAACAACAACAACAACATATGTTTAACAAGGGAGGAGTCAAAATCCACACTAGAGTCATTCTACTAGAAAGATTTTGGTGTTTACTGAATATTATTGAAAGGAATAAACAGAGGATGAAGCATTGTAAAGGCTAGAAAATAACTCTTTCTATTGCCCTGAGGTAAAGAATTGCAAGTGAACTACACACAGAATAGATTTATTATTTAGCCATGAATTTAATGCCTTCAAAACAAACGGAAGAGATGCTTAAGTAAAAGCGGAACGGAAGATTTCAATAGGCAGCTAGAGAAAAGAAAACAAAGTTTTATAATAGAGAGTCCAGAGAGCTAGAATTGGAAAATAAAAAGCTAAGAACTAACTTGCTCACATTTTTTCAAGTTGAAAGAACTGGGGGGAAAAATAAATCTGAGCCTCTTTAGAAATACTGAGAGATATTATGAACAGAATTAATGATCCAGAAAGCATCAAACTAAGATGGATGGAATAAACAAACACACAGCACCAAAAAGTATTGGCAAACACTGAAATATTTCAGGAAGTACCACATGCTCAAGACCAAATTATAATGAAGGAAGAAGTTCAAGCTATATTGAAAGCATTTGTAAAAAAACAAGATCACAAGAAACAGTGTATTAGCAATTGACATGTGTCAAGTAACAGATGAAGCCCTGAATGTCCTTATGCTATGCCAGGACATTGGAAAGACAGCTACTTGGCTGACTGAAAAAGATTCTTATTTGTTCCCATTCCTAAGAAAGGTGATCTAACACAATTTGGACATTATCAAGCAGTATCATTAATATACCATGCAACCAAAACACTGCTGAAAATTATTAAAAAAATTATTACGACAATAAATTGATAGAGAACTGTCAGAAGCTAGAAGCAGTCATAAGGATATAATTGTTGATGTAGAATCCTGACTGAAAGTAAAGGATACCAGAAGACTATGTAATTGTGTTAAATTTACTATGCCAAGGCATTTTACTGTGTGCATCATACTAAATTATGGCTAACATTGAGAAGAACGGGAATCCCAGAACACTTAAATGTACTCATGTGAAACCTATACCTAAACCAAGAGGCAGTTGCCTGAACAGAGCAAGGGAACGCTACATGGTTTAAAATCAGGAAAGATATGTGTCAAAGTTGTATCCTTTCTCCATACCTATTCAATCTGTTTGCTTAGCAAAGCATTTGAGAGATTGAACTCCATGAAGAAGAATGTGGCATCAGGATCAGAGGAGGATTATTCAACATCCTATGTTATGTAGATGATACAATCTTGCCTGCTGAAAGTGTGAAGAACTTGAAGTGCTAGTTGCAGAAGACCAAAGACAACAGTGTTCAATATGTATTACATTGCAACATCAAGACAACAAAAATGCTCACCACTGTATCCATGGGCAAGATCATAATAGATAAAGTATTGAAACTGTCAGTGAATTCATCATACTTGGATCCACAATGAGCACACTTAGTATCAGCAGTAAGGAGATCAGGAGACTGGGAAGTCTTGAGTCAGGGACCTCTCCAAAGCAATGATGTCAATTTGAAGATAAAGCGCACCTATTTCAAGCTATGGTTTTTCTATCACTTCTTATGCATCTGAAAGTTGGAAAATGAATTAAAATTATGGAAAAATTAATTCCTTTGAACTGTGGTGAGATAGAAGAGTGCTGAATATTCTATGGACTTCCAAAAGAATAAACAGATATGTCTTGAAGAAAGTGCAACCAGATTGCTCTCTAGAGGTAAAGATGACAAAGCTTTGTCTCATATTCTTTGCACAAGTTGTTAGGAGAAACTATTCCTTAGAGAGTTGTCCCTATAGAGGTGAAGAGTCAACAAAAGAGAAGAAGACCAACCAGGTGGATTGACAGGGTGACTGTTGGAATGAGCACAAGTATATCAGAAATGATGAGGATGGCACAAGATAGGGTTGGGGTCAGAGCTGTTCTTCATGTTGCTATGAGTTGTGCTTGACAGCACATAAAAACAGTAATATGACCCAAAGAACTCTGCTGCCAACCCAAAAGCAGGTGGTTCAGATAATACAGTTTCTTTACAGGAAAAAGTTGGGCAGTCTTCTCCTATGATACTTACACTCTCTGAACACCTGCTGAAGGGCCAGATATGAGTCGATTCCAACTTGATTATACAAAACAACTTCTAGTTGGTAAAAGCAGTTAAGTACCTCTTGTTTTTAATGTAGTTTATTATTAATTGCAATAAAAATTTACAGAAACTTTAGATTTTCATTCACTCATTGTTGCACTTTTCTCCCCTCCCAACACTCCCCCGTTAGTACACTTCCCTCTTGGAAAAATAAAAGAAAAATTCTTCATTGTTTTACAATCCTTCCCCCTAGGTCCACTCCACTAGGCAGCCTTCTCTCTGGACTCCTGTCATGACAAAAATACCTAATCACATATCCCTTTTAAACAGTTTTCTCCCTCATATGTTTCAATGCAGTATACATTATTGAACCCATCTTTCTCAGTCTCCCCCCAACCCCGAGGTAAGTCCTGCTTTACAATAGGGGCACCATGTGGTATTTATCCTTTTGTTACTGAGATACTTCACTCATCATAATGTCCTCCAGGGTCACCCATTTTGAATAATATTGCATGAGTTCCTTGTTTCTCATTGCAGTGTAGTATTCCATTGTGTGAATATACCACAGCTTCTCTGTCCATTTGTTTGTTGATGGGTACTTAGGTTGTTTCCAACTCTTTGCTATTGTGAACAAAGCTGTGATAAACATGGTTATGCATATATATCTGCTTGGATGTCAGTTATAGTCTCTTTGGTGTATATTCCCAATAGTGGAATTGCTGGGTCAAACGGTATCTCTATTTGCAACTTTTTGAGAAAGCACCATACCGCCTTCCACGGTGGTTGCACCATTTTACACTCCCACCAACAGTAAATAAGGGTTCCAGTTCCTCCACAACCTTGCCAGCATTTGGTGCTTGCTGTTCCGTCTAATTTTGCAATTCTGACTAGGGTGAGATGATATCTCATAGTTGTTTTGAGTACCTCTTCTATTACTCAAATGACATACAAATAAGCATGTTGTTTCAGTTTGCTATGTGTTAAATCTTCATGCAGAAAATCATTAATTTTCTAGTATCTTACAGTCATTATCTTGTTCCCTTAAATTAATGGTATCAGGTTATACATCCATCTATGGTATTATTGAAGAAGTTACACCTTGTTCATACTTATTTCTTCTATTTCATGTGACAATTATGTAGATTGCTGACATGGGACAACATGTTTTTAGAAAACTGCAACAATAATAAATTTTAGCCTATTTGATGAATCTTAATTTTGAGAACATTCATCAGACTTCTGGAACTTCTTTAACCTTAGAAAGGCTTAAGGAAAACTGTTTCTATTAAAACACAACATACACAGTATAGTTTTACTCAAATCCAAAATTATTCTGAATCACACTAAACATACCCCTGAGTTGCCTGCAATTCATAGCAACCCTACGTACAATAGCTCTGAAGCCTGCCATATGCTGAACCAGTCTCACTGACTTGGACACACTACCAACTATTACCGCAGTTAGTGTACCAATCTATCTCATACAGTGTCTTCCTCTCCTGCACTATCCATTCACTCTTCCAAGCATGATGTTCTGCTCTGAGGACTGGTCCTTCCTGATCAACTGTCCAATGTGTGTGAGACTAGGCTTCAAAATTCTTGCCTCCAAGGAGAAACTTAGTTTTATCCTCTCCAATACACCTATTTGTTCTATTGGTGGTTCATGGGATGACCAATATTCTTCTCCAGCACCATAATACAAAAGCATTAATTCTTCTATAATCTTTAGTCATTGTCCAGCTCTCTTATGTACACCAAGTAATTTTAAAGACCATGGCCTAGATCAGGTGCACATTTGTCCCTAGACTGACATGTAACTCTTTAGCAATGTGCAGAGGTTCCTGACAGCACACTTTCCCAATGTAACTTTTGATTTCCTGACTGCTGGTGCCAAGAGCGTTGTTTGTAGAGTCAAGCAAGCTGAAATTATTAACAACCTCAATCTCTTCTCCACCTATCATGGTTTTGCCAAGTGGTGAGAATCTTTGTCTTCTTAATGTTGAGAGTTATTCCATATTGAAGACTGCAGTCCTCAGTCTTTGTTTATGTCTTCTCCCAAATACCAGAAGAGTCTGAGATATGGAACAAGAAATAAATAAGAATCCATGGTTACTACAACCGCATACAAAGTGTTAAGAATCAATGCAGATTGTACTTTCAAGGCTCCTGTAAAAAAGGGTGTAGGCAAGCTGGGTAAGGCCCATTCTAAGTAAACCAATTCTTCCATCTCCTGAGAGCATTTTCAAATAGAATCAGACCAAATAAACTAACCACAAAGACTTACTATCAGAGAGAAACTCTGCAAGTTAAATAGGAACATATGTTTTCTTTCCATGTCTTACCTCTCCCTCTACTCTAAATCCACCAAAGACGAAGCAAGAGACTGGGAAAAAGTGAGGCATGAGTGAGATAGGTTAAGAAGTACATTTTTTAAATCAGTTATGACATTTGAATACTAAAACTAGAATACACTAAATTTTATCCATTGACAATAATCAAGAATTATATGATTTGAATATGCAAGGGAGAATTTATATCATTTATGTGACAGAAGCAATTGAAAATTAAAAGCCATTAATATAAAGTAAAATCATTGTCGTTGTTGTCATGTGTCATTGAGTCAGAACCACCCCATAGCTGGTCCTCCAGAGTGATTTTAGAGACAGTTAATCACATGGGAGGAGATTGTTTATCCTTCTTGCTGTGTCCATGGAGCAGGTGGTGGATTTGAACTGTGTGTCTTCGAGATTCTAGCACAGCTTCTTACCATAGAAGAAGTATGAAAAGTAAAATCGTTTATGCTAACTAATGTAAGATAGTCTTATTAAAGTCTATGTCTACTTCTCTAGGATTACTTACTGCTTGCCTCTTTTAGTCACAAGAGTGACACCATCTTTCCCATTCTCCTATTTTATTTACTACTACTGTCTCATTTCTACATATATGAGGGGTTCTTGCCTATTCATGACTTAACATGGCCCCAAGTTGTATGAACCCAATCCAAATCATCTTATCATTATGTGTCTGCTAATACACATTTTAAGGAGAAAAAGAATTTGTTAAGTCAAGTAGTGGTAGATTCACTTAGATAAGGAAACAAGGAGTGAGTAATTGAGATTTACTTGGAGTGAGTGCTCAACAATTATGATGTGACTGCTGGTGCCTACTGTGAGTCAGTTTTCTGAATATGTATGTACCTGCAACGTTCTCAAATCACAAAGGGATTCTGGTATTGTGTCAGAGTGAGTCATAATGGATCTATTTACCTACCGAATGCTTGTAAAGGAAGAGGAGGTCTTGTTAAGCAGGTCAGGTATGACATCTGTTCTTAGTAGGGAGGAAGAAATGAAACAAGCAAGATAAACTTCCTTCAAATTACTTGCTCATGATTAAGCAAAGAGCTCCAGGTAAATGAAAAGTGCAATTGCATTAGTAATGTAGCTTTTCAAGGTGGAATATTAAAAAAGTTTTTATAGCACACTACCACTATTACAGAAGCACTGAACTTCATGGAGTCACACAGGCCTAAAAACTTCTGTACTGCAGTGCTCTGAATATCTAACTCACACTATGTCCTTGAGAACAGCTGAGGATTTTGCATTTGATTTGCAATTGAGGAGACACAGATACGTGCTGGACACTATTTTCTTGTTACTTGGCAACAGTTTCTCTTCCCTCTTAGCAACAGCAGAGAAGGTCTTTTTGAAAACAGAAAAGACTACAGATCAGTAAAAGTCAAAGTCTTTCATATTTCCTCTGGCTGGAGGGCATATTAAAAGGAGATGTATATAGCAGAATAAAAATGAAGTTCATTTTTTATCTGGTATGACTATATGTCTCTATCAATTTTAAGTAAAAATTTTAAAATAGTAATTGTTTTATCTACATTTCATAGTTAATTACAGCCATGTGTTGCTTAATGTCCTATATGTTCTGTAAAATAGGATCTTAGATGATTTGGATGCTGTGTGAAGACCATATAATATATAAGCAGCCCCTAAATTTTGAATGAGGCCTTTTCCTAAATGTGTCTTCTATTTATATCTGTATATATGTTAGAAAGTGAGGTATGATTTGTATCTAAAGTCAGTCAAATGTTTTAGCATATAGCACTCCAGGTCAGGGAATTACTTAAGAAGCTATCCTACCCATGGTCTGTGTTAACTTGTCTGTGTTAACTCTTACCACATGGCTAGATCTCTCTTTCTCTCTCTCTGTCTCTCTGTCTCTCTCTCTCTCCTCCCCTGTTATGTTGGAACATATCATAGTTGATACGCCATTAAGTTTTCAAGGCTATAAATTACATGGGATGAGATCTCCCATCCTTCCATTGGAGAGAAAATGTTATCTGAATTGATTAGTTTTGGAAAGTGAAAACATGTCTGATTGCAAAGTAATTTTCTCTGGACTGTTGATGGAGATTCTTTCCCTTTGGGAAACTAGAAAGATCAAATTCTACTGCCTTTATACTCACTTCATTTTTACAAGTATATGATACATCTTTCTATGCGTAAAATTATTAAAGATACTCACTGTGGCTGACTCTGAGAAGAATGGGAATCCCAGAACATTTAATTGTGCTAATGCGAAACCTGTACTTGGACCAAGAGGCAGTAGTCAG
>NW_006399915.1:2755668-2761323 GCF_000299155.1 Elephantulus edwardii
CGACTCAATGGCACATAACAACAACAACAACAATTCATAATTATTTTATAGTTATTTACATTTTCTAGAATTTAACTTGGGGAGATCAGAAACTACATTCATACAGAAATAATTGATATTTCATGTGATAAGCTTCACTAAATTTGTAGTTCCGTTTTTTCTTTCCTCTTAAACTTCTTAATATGGTGCCACTCGTTGTCAGAGAGAATTTTTTTTTTCCTGTGAAATTTATATGATTGATCCTCAATCATGATTGATGGAACTAGCAGGACTAAATTTGATATTGATTGTTTGGTCCTTAATCTGCATGATAATGATGCATCCTTAAAAAATATAAGTTGATAAAGAGATTCTCAAGGATTCTGAAAACTTTTGAAGGTTAAACATTTTGGATTATCTGAGAACTTGAGGGAAAATTTTTTAGAGCAACAAGACAGTGTCAATTAGAAAGTCAATCATATATGATTATCCAGATTGATTTGTTGATATAACACATTTACTTTTGTACTCTGTTTTTCTTGTGTGATGAGATAGAATTTTCGAAGTTTAATTGAGATAATTCTTTTTCCTATTACTGTTTTGTTCTTCGAACTTTGATTAAGTCTGTTGGTTGTCTTTGTTCAGAAATGACTAAAGTAGGGAAAAGAAATCACTGTGATTTTTTTAAATTTTGGGGTTTTTTTAAAATATTAAGATCTTAATGTCTCTTTGAGATGGAATTACTTACAGTCACTGTTGTCGAACATATGGAAGACAGAGAAAACGTGCTCATGCAGTGGCTGAGAAAGTCTTAGGAGCAAAGAGGAGATGATAAAGGAAATGTAAACAGTCTAGGGAGAACCCCACAATATGGGAGTGGATAGAGGAACCAAATATTCAAGAATGGGGTAATGTTTTGAGTGATCTCGGGTACAAACAGCCACTTGAAGAAGTGCTATGGATCACTTACATGTGGGAGAAAAATGTCTAGTCACACAACACCTAGGTTTTAATCTGTGGATACTACACGGTACTATTTCCAACAACTGGATCTATTTTCCATTGGTAGACAGGACTAGGCCTTGAGCAGACAGCTTCCTTTATATTGTTCAAAACCAGTAAAACTATGTGGCTTTCCTTTGTCTCCATATAATTCATCTTGTATAGAAAACTTGTTCAAATTTCTCAGAATATGAGAAAGTTCTACAAGAAAAATGGAGTAGTTAAGATTCAAAGTGGAAACACCATCATGGAAGTAGCAGTGTCCTGTTACAGCTGCCTGTTAAACCATAAATTCACAGTCACATAGCCTCTGACCCCATTACATATATAATCAAATGTTCTGGCCCAGAAAAACCTCGAGAAACAAACTGCCTCAATAATATAGCCATTTTTTAAAGTAGACTTTTTGTGCTGCCTGATGCCATAATGCCTGTGGCAAAGCTCCTTGCCGTTGGCCTTGACTGTAAAGGAAAATAGCCAGGTTAAATGCTGTGGGAAATCAAATCTCTAGCCCACGTTTCTGTGTTTTGACACTACAGCATTGTACACAATACACAGCATAGGTCTGTGTTAATGATAATTTTGCCTAGTCTTCGTAGATCCACAAATACAAGGTAAAGGGTGTTATTAACACCAACTCACTTGACTTTGCTTTGATCCATACTCAGTGTCCACAGTAGCAGCCATTTTGCTTCTCTGGACATTGAAATCAATCTATTGCATGGGGAAAATATTTTGCAAAAGACCTTTTAGAAGTGTTAAAAAGTAAAAATGCCACTTTGAAGGCTATCTTAGAATAAAGACAAGGTTTAACCAAAAGAAATGACTCATGTGTTTGAAGAGGTTTTTAAATCCCAGGTCCATGGCACATAGTTGCAGAAACTGACCTTTAGATAAAAAGGAAAGGAAGGAACCAAATATGTGACTAGCCAGATACTAGATTAGGAACGGGGTTGGGGTAGGGGGTAGAACCAACATCATCAGACTTCCTTTTAACTTCAATGTGTTATGAAACTTGCCCATAATCAATTGTCTGCTCATAGCAAATATCATCAGGACAATGACTACACTACACCATATCTTATAAAGGGAATTACCACAATACAATTGTCCAGTTAGAGAATCACGGATAGTCAAGATGGAATGAAACCTTAACCATTTTAAGGATTCACACCATAGTATTCCAGTCACTTCATATTCATTAAAAAGCTGACAATGAAGAAATAAAACTGAGAACGAATTGACAGATTTGAATGATGATGTTGATAGTGAATATTGAATATACCAAACATACCATGTACTGCTAGAATAACAATGCTATCTCTCTTCAAAGAAATACAATCAGAATGCTCTTTAGAAGGGAGGATGGTGAAATTTTGTCTCATGTATGTCATACAGGTTATCTGGAGGGACCATCCGATAGAGAAGAATATTAGGGTTGATAAAATAGGTTAGGCTAGGTTAGCTGAGGTTAGTTAGGTAAGTTTAGGTTAGGTTATACACCATCAAATCAGAACCAATTCATAACTGACCCTGCAGTGGGTTTTCAGAGACAGTTAATTGCACAAGAAAGGTATTGCTTATCTTTCTCTCATAGAACAGCTGATGGATTTGAACCATGTGCCTTTGAATTGGTAGTACAACTCCTGACCATTAAGCTACTGGAACTTAGTGATAAAATAGAGGGTCAGTGAAAAGACCAAGATGCTCAATGAGATGGTTACCACAGTAACTGCAGCAATGGGCTCAGATACAGGAACAATCATAAGGCGGGTGCAGGAGCAGACAGTATTTTATTATATGTGGGGTCTCTGTGAGGAAGGACCAACTCGATTATACCTAGCAACAACAAGAACATCCAGACCAAAGACTCTTAAAGAATTCCCTAGGGAACCTGGTAAATAAAAATAAATGGACAGATTTAATTTGTTTGTTTACGTTTGTGTTGAAGAAGTAGACAGTCTTCAGTATTAAATGTTCCCAGATAATTGTGGTAACAGTGTGTATGTGGAAAACACTTATGCTGACAACTGTCCTCCAGCACAGTCCCAACACGCTAGAGCTCACTGTGAGACTACTGGGCCATCAAAATAAGGAAAAGAGGAGGATATGGGTTGTACTAATATTTACCTTGGAGACTGCAAAATAAGTATAATGATCATACAATTGTAGTTTTGGTTAGCAATTGCTGAATATGTTTTATCGTCTAAACTCTGTAAAACAAGCCCTGTAATATGTGTTTCATTGATTATGCAAAGGTGTTTGACTGTGTGGATCATAACAAACTGTGGCTGACTCTGAGAAGAATGGGAATCCAAGAACAATTAATGCGAAACCTATACTTGGACCAAGAGGTAGTTGTCAGAACAGAGCAGGGTAACACTGCATGGTTCAAGACTGGGAAGGGTGTACTCCAGGGATGTGTCCTGTCTCCATACCTTTTCAACATGTGTGCAGAGCAGATTATCTGAGAAGCTGGTCTCTATGAGGAGAAATATGGCGTCAGGATTGGTGGAAGATCTATTCACAATCTGCGCTATGCAGATGATACAACCCTGCTTGCTGAAAGTGAGGAGGACCTGAAGCACTTGCTGCAGAGGGTCAAGGACTGTAGCCTTCAGTATGGACTGAGGCTCAATGTCAAGCAGACAAAGATTCACACTACTGGACCAACTGGTAGCATCAGGATGGATGGCGAAGAGATTGAGATTGTTCACAGCTTCAGTTTGCTGGGCTCCACGGTCAACACTCTTGGCACCAGCATCCAGGAAATAAAAAAAACATATTTCAGTGGGAAAGTCTGTGGTTAGGGACCTCTCTAAAGTACTCAAGAGCAACGGTGTGTCTCTAGAGACTAAGGTGCACCTGATACAGGCCATGGTCTTTGCAATCAGAGACTTGGACAATGACTAGGGAGGTCAGAAGGAGAAGTGATGCCTTTGAGCTGTGGTGCTAGAGAAGAGTATTGAATATACCATGGACTGCCAAGAAAACAAACAGATTCATCCTGGAGAGGGTTAAACCAAGCTACTGGAGGCAAGGATTCCGGGGCTTCGTCTGACATACTTTGGGCATGTTGCAAGGAGGGACAGGACCTTGGAGAGGGACATTATGCTTGGGAGTGTGGAGGGACGACACAAGAGGGGAAGACCCTCTATGAGGTGGATTGATTCAGTGACTGGGGTACTCGGGATGGGTGTGTCAGAGGCAGTGCGATTGGCACAGGATAGAGCAGGGTTTAGGACTGCTATACATAGGGTCGCTATGAGTGGCAAATGACTCGACGGCACATAACAACAACAACAACAACAACAATATGTACATAGGGAGCTCAGGTGCCCTAGTGACGAGATGCTGCACTTCAATCCAGAAGGTACACAGATTGAGGAAAAAAGCTGTTCCACCAGAGAAGGATGGGCAATCTTCTTTAGCACAATTAACCCACCAGTAGGGTTAGCAGTGGGTTGGTTCTGACTCTATAGTATGCAACAACAGCAATCTTATGTTGGTTCTATAACATTGCTACTACTTTGGAAAGAGAAAATGTTTAAGGATGTTCCTATGTCCTCAAGACAAATCAGTAGGTAAATGACAATGTCAGAAATTACATCAGATTCAGGCCACAAAAGCCAAAGTGTCACTCATAGACATAAGATTGAACAGGGATTTGAAGTACGTTGTTTAGAAACTAATCATTATGGGACTGATAAATTTTTACCTAATTTAAATTGAGCAAGTTGACAAAAGACAAGAACTTATGTGTAAAAACTAATCTTATGGGATTATGCAGTTTTTATCATTTTACCAAGTTTAAATAAAGCAAGTTGAGTAGCAGTCAGGCTAGGAGCATCCCTCTCCAGGACATGGCAGTCCATGGTATGTTCAATTCTCTCTCAGTACAACTCAAAGGCATAGGTTCTTCTGTTATCCTTATTCATTGTCCAGCTCTCAGAGGTACAGCAAACAACTGGGAAGATCATGGCCTGAATCAAGTGTATCTTAGTGTCTAGACTGATATTGCTGTTCTTTAACACTCTGAAGATGTCCTTGATATTAGACTTTCCTAAAGTAACTCATCTATTGATTTCCTGATTGCTGGTGCTAAGAGCGTTAATTATAGATCTGAGCAAGATGAAATTGTTAATAACCCCAATATTTTCTCTATCATGATGCTGCCTGTTGGTCTGGTGGTGAGAAACTTTGTTTTCTTGATGTTGAGATACAATCCATATCGACAATTTCAGTCTCTAATTTTCTGCAGGAAACACTTCAAGTCTTCCTCAGTTTTGGCAAGCAAGGTTATTTTATATGCATAATACAGGTTGTTGATGCATCTTCCTCCAATTCTGATGCCACATTGGTCTTCATAAAGTCCAGCTTCTATATGTGATGTTGGCAATGTATATGCTATTGATCTAGTCCACAGGATATTGTGCCATTGAGTCGCCTGCGACTCATAGTGACCCTACGTGCAACAGCTCTGAAGCCAGCCTTGTACTGAGCCAGTCTCACTGACTCCAACACACCTACCCTATTGTCTTAGTTATTGTATCAAACAATCTTGATTTTTCTCTCCTGCACTGCCCCTCCACCCTTTTAAGCATGATATAATTTTCCAAGGATCAGTCCCTCCTGGCCACATGCCCAGAGTCCCATCTGTCCATAAACTACGTG
>NW_006399915.1:2763779-2772785 GCF_000299155.1 Elephantulus edwardii
TTCCACAGGTTGGGACTGAGTTCAGATCTGAGTTCACTGGGTTACTGTGAGTTGTACTTGACCCAAAGGCATCTAGTAACAACAACTACAACAATAAATTTGTTATGTGTTGTAAAGTAGTTCCCATTTGTTATTAGTAATCATTATGTGCATCTCAAGTGTTTGATAAGTTTATGGGAATTCAGACCAAAGTTGGATATGTGGTTGGCACCACATCAAAACAGATAATATGTAATATATGCTTGTATTTAAAGTCATGGTCTTTTAACCAATTTGTATTTGTATGAGCTTTCTCAGCATGTGTGACTCAATCTAAAGAAAAATCATGAAAATCAATAATTTTCAGCTAGTAGTATCTTATTACTTTTCTAACCAACCACAGTCTGAATGTCTTACTAAGTAAAATTTTAGAAACAGTGTGGATATATAAAAATAAGAGTGAAAAACTAACAAAGTGCTATTAAGTCATTGAGAATGCAATGTTTATTTGTTACAAAAGTTAAGGTTAGGTCAGTAAAGCTACTAGAAAAACAAAACTTATTAAAGGAAATTTCAAATATCAGATGGTCTTGTTTGGGGAAAGCAGCCTTTACATTATTGGTTAGGTTGTTGTGTACTGTTATGTGAGATCCAAGCCATAGCTGATCCTTCAACAGGTTTTCAGAGGTAATACACTGCAAAGGAGGAAATTACTCATCTTTCTTCTGTGGAGCACCTGGTGTATTCAAACCATGTACCTTTGGAGTGGCAGCAAAATTCCTTACCACTAGGTGTGGCTACGATTATCATCCCAATGTTTAAAGTTCTAATTTTTTGTTAATAATTTTGAAAACTAACTGGAAGGTTTCAGGTTCAAATCCACATAGATGCACGTAAGGAAAGAGACATAGTAAATTATGTCTAAAACATTAAATGTAGAAAGCTGTTTGAAGTATAGCTCTATTCTGATACATATGAGACAAAATACACTCAATTACAACCCGGTTATCAGATAATGCAGCTGATGTTATTGAAGTGAAAACTTCAAAAATTCAAACTCATTGCTGTTGAATTGAAACTAAGAGCTGACCTGCCAATGGCTTCTCAGAGGCTTTAAATTCCATGGGAGGAAATTACTCATCTTTCTTCCATGGAGCAGCTGGTGCATGGATTCTGACCACCAGAGTTTGGCCTCTGAGTTAGCAGCACAAGTCTTTATGGTTTACACCAGTAGAGCTATTCAAGTTAAGTCAAATAATTATTTTATTTATAGTTGATTTAATATTAATTGAAATAAATAGCACATGTAAGATATTGCACAGATACATGTGTATAGTTCCAGATTTAATTGATGTAGTTAATACAGTTGTCTTTTTAGTACCTACTTTAACACGATATCAAATATTTCTATTTCCTAGAAGTTTTTTTCATGCACTATTCTAGAAGCTATATTATTCCATATACAATTGCAGTTATAATGTCTATAATCATAGCAAGTTTAGTCTGACTTAAAATTTTATGAATATAGAAACATACACAGCAGTTCTGATGGCCCAGTGGTAAGAAACTGTGCTGCAATACCAAAGGCACGCAGTTTACACGTTTTGTATGGTTTAAAATTTTATAAATACCAAAACATGTACAATGGGTCTTAGGGAATTTATATATTTTTTTGAATTTTATTTAGCTCAGCATGATGCTTTATCTATTCATCCACACCACTACATGAATAATTAGTTTCTTTTTATTGCTGAATAATATTTAATTATTATCAAATAGCTGTTAGTATTCTGAACTGTGATGGCTTGCATGTTGCTGTGATGTTGGATTCTATACCATTAATATATCAAATACTAGCAGGGTTATCCATGGCAAATAGGTTTCAGAGGAGTGTCCAGGTTGGGGTCAGAATTAGACAAGTTAGGCAAAGTGACACGAGGCTGGATAGAGTGAAGATTAGAGCAAGCACCAGTGACATAAGGAAGGCAAAAACTCATGTTAGTGGCTGATAGAGGACAATGGGAAGACATGGCTAAGACGAGATTGTACCAAATCAAAATCAGGCAACAAAGAACTGAACCAAAGTGCCTCATAGACCTGACATACATAGTAGGGTCTAAAGCAACCTGAGTAGTGTTTAGGCGTGTGAAATACTCATCATGGGATCAGCAACATTGGGAATAAGGAACCAGTGATGTCAGGGACAATGAACTGAAGTAGGAACCACCTATCAAATTTTAAACCTCCTACAGAATTGTTTTATCATCCCAAACTCTAGCCTAAAGCACACCAAAAGAGGAAGCAAGTCAGCTATATTAGCATGTGACATGTGTAGCATGGGGTCACCTTAATATCTCTCCTATTGGAAAGACTCAGGAAGATAACTATAGCTATGCTTCCTCCACTACTTCCTTTCAGTGGAAGACAACCCATTCCTTCCTCTGGGACATATCTTTTCTAATAAAATGTCTTTGCTTTCACCCACACTCTTGTCTCCTCACTTCTCCTCTGAGGTTTATGCTTTAACAAGGGCTTTACCTATGCTGAGACTACTTTGGGCAAGACCAACAGCTTTTTAAGTCTCTGCCTCACCCCCATGCTTACTGTACACTAGTAAAGGCTTTCCTAAGAACCACTAAAATTGTATGCTGTACTGCTTTAGTAGCTTGGACACTGTACTCTCTAATCTCTTCCACCTGCCTTAATTATTTACCTAGGTGAGGGATATTGAAGCTAGGGTGTTAAACATACAGTAAAAATGAGACCAAGACAAACAAACAAACAAACAAAAAAACAGGACTGAACATCCACTTATGAAATAAAGGGTCCTCAAAAACCCTGTGAATAGCAGGAGAACGTTGTCTTATATAGTGTCAGAAGATGAACCTCTCTGGTTTGAAAGCATTGAAAGTACGAAAGAAAAAAAAAAGTACGAAAGGAGAACTGAAGCCTTAAAATAGAATCTACAATAATGATGTGGATGGAATCATGTACAACATATAACAAATGGTGCAAAGACCTGGAATTAGAAAAACGAAAGGGAAGAAAGCACTTAGGATTTTCCTGTTCAAAGAACTGATGAAAAAAAAATCAAACTTTGAACTGGAAGAACAGTTAGAGGACTGTATTAACAGGAACTCTGAAGAGTTTAAGCCAGATACAGAAGAGTGTATAGAATTTAGGATATCACTGTTGATGTCAGATAGAATTTGACTGAAAATAGATACACAGACGTTTATTGTGTTTTATTTCTCACACAAAGATGTTAAACTCCATAACAACCTTTTTATGGATTTACATTGTCAAAAACAAATTCAAGAAGACTTAATTGTACTTACATGGATCCTGTACCATAGCCCAAGAAGCAAAATTCAAATAGAACAAGTAGGTACTGAATGATTTAAAATCTAGAAAATGTGTGAATTTGGGTTATATAATTTAATTATATATTTTCAATTTGTATACTGGGTAAAGAATCAAAAAAGCTGATCTATATTAAAAGGCCTTGAGATTGGAAGAAGACATTTTTAAAAAAACAAACTCATAAAAGAAACATTATATGTATGACACAACCTTGCTTTCAGAAAGTAAAGATAATTAGAAGTATTTACTGATGAATATCAAAGACTAATACCTTCAGTATGGATTACATCTCAACATAACTCAGAAACTCAAACCCATTGTGGTCAAGTTGGTTGGACTGCTAGAAACTCTCCATTGGATATCTAAGATATACTAATAGAAAATTTATTATCTATCTTTCTCCCAGAAAGTAACTGGAAGGTTTAAATCATTGGAAATACTTGGCCTTTGGGATACAGTCGAACTCACTATGGTTTATGCCACGAGATCATAAATACAACAAAATCCCTCCTAAATGGACCAGTAAAAAATATCATCATATGTGAAGAAAAAGATTGAAGATACTGAGAATTTCATTTTATTTGTACCCAAAAACAACTTCCACAGAAATAACAGTCAGGAAATCTAATGATCTGGTCATTGGATATTTCTTTGTGGAATAAGTTTCAATTTCACCAAATCATAGTATTTTCAATAACCTTATATCATTAAGAAAGTGAGTCAAAGAATAAGGTAGGTTGAAGATTGATGTGTTTGAATTGTGAAATTATTGTTATGTACCAAGTCAGAATCAACCCATAGCTGCCTCTTCAGCAGACATTCAGATGCACTAAACTGCACAGAAGATTGCCCATCTTTCTCTCATGAAACAACTGGAGGATTCAAACCACATGCCTTTGGATTAGCAGCACAACTCCTCACCATCTAGCCACCCGAGCTCCCTTAAATTGTGTTATTGGTAAGAATATAGGATGGACAAGCAAGAGAATAAATATGTCATGGAAGAACTGCAGCCAGAGTGCAAGGAAATAAAGCTTAGTCTCACACATGCTGTGCACATTTCCAGGAGGAACCAGTCCCTGGATCATATTATAGTTAGAAAAACAGTCAGTGAAGAAGAGGGAGATTGTCAATAAGATGGATAGACACAGTGAGTGCAGCAATGATGTTAAACAAAACAGAGAGTTGGAGGGATCTTCCCGCATCACAAACAGTTTATGCTTCTGGATAGAGTATCACTGTGCCTCAGTGTTGTCTCTCTGACTTTCAACAAGAACAAAAAAACAACATAGAACTTCCCTATAAGCTGCCTTTTTTACAGACGCAGATATCCACAACTTTCTACTACAAAGTGGACTATTGTTGCTGTTGCTGGATGCCATGAAGTCAAGTATGACTCATAGCAACCCTTTGAACAGCACAGGACCCTCAACCATGCCCTATCCTACACTGTCCTCACAATCATTGCTACACTTAAGCCCATTGTTACAGTTGCTGTGTCAATCCATCTTGTTGAGAGGGTCATCCTCTTTTTCACTGACCCTCCATCTTTTCTAACATGGTGACTTCCAGGAATTGAAACCTCTGACAATGTGCTCAAAGTTTGTGAGATGGTTTTACTATCCTTGCCTGTAAGGATGTTATATTTCCTCCCAAATATGCCTGTTTTGTTTTTGTCTTTCACAGACTATGGAATATAAAATATTCGTCTCCAACAGTATAATTCAAAGGCATCAATTTTTCTGTGATTCTTATTCACTCTCCAATGAATAGGAAGCAACTGAGAAGAAACACGACTTGGATAAAGTGTCACCAGAAATTGTAAAAAATTAAATAAAATGCATCAAGATCAATATCCTAGACATTCATGAGCTGAACAGAACTGGTATTAGCAACTCTGAATCACATAATTGCTTAATCTATTATACCAGGAGTAATAAATTAAGGAAGAATAGTATTATATTCAAAGTCATAATGAATATCTTCGAATCTATGCTGAAGTCCAATAATGTGAGAGACAGGACACTCCGAATATATACAATGAAGACTTGTTATTGTTATTGTTATTGTTAAGTGTGGTTGAATCAGGTATGACTCAAATCATCCTATGAGATCTGAACCCTGTCCTAGCCTATACTATTATCATCTAAACACACAGCCCATTGCAGCAGTCACTGTGCCAATCCATCTCATTGAGAGTGTTCCTCTTTTTTGATGAGTCTCCTCCTTTCCAAGCATGATGTATTCCAATTACTAAAGGGTGCTTTCAGCTGTTTCTCCTCACTTTGAGTGACTTCCAATCTGGGCTCTACCTCTAGTACTACAACTATTTAAATATGCATACCAATCTCTAAAGTTAAAGATGAAGAAATAGAAGGCTTCTAATGATTTTTACTGTCTGAAAGTAATCTAACATGCAGTCAAAATGCATTGATCCTAAACAGTGACTGGAATTCAAAGCTTAGAAACAAAGAAGAAAGAAAATACAATCTTGATGACATAAATGAGGCTAGAGATAGAATGACAAAATTTTTGTATAATAAATTGTTCATTCCTTGCAAATAAAGTGGGCTGTTTTTGTGTGCCATCGAGTCACTTGTAACAAATAGCGACTCTATGTACAACATTCTTAAATCCTGCTCTATCTTGTGCCAACCTTATTGTCTCTGACACACCTTTCCCCAATACCCCAGTCACTGAAATGAGGTAAAGACTCATGGAGGGTCTTCCTCTCTTGTGCTGTCCCTCCATACTCTCAATTATGACATCCCTCTCCAAGGACTGGTCCCACATTGCAATATGTCCAAAGTATGTCAGATGAAGCTTCAGAATCCTTGCCTCAAAAGAGCAGCCTGGTGTCACCCTTTCTAGGACAATCCTATTTTTTCCGCTAGTAGTCCTTGGTATATTGAATACTCTTCTCCAGTACCACAGCACAAAGGCATCAATTCTCCATCAATCATTCCTAGTCATTGTCCAGCTTCCTAATGCATAGTAAATAATTGCAAAGTCTATGCCTGCATCAGGGGCACCTTTGCCTCCACAATGACACTGTTGCTCTTCAGTACCTTGGAGCGGTCTCTGACAACAGACTTTCTTAATGTAATGTGTCTTTTTATTTCCTGGTTGCTGGTGCAGAGTGTTGATTATGGAGCCAGCAAAATATTAGCCATAATAATATCCAATTCAAAAGAAAAGTGATCCAACAGAATGTGGAAATTATCGAACAATATCACTAAGATTGCACACAAGCAAGATTCTGCTGAAGATTATCCAAAAATGACTGGAACAACACATCAGGCTGGGTTTAGAAGAGGTCATGGACTAGGAATATTATAGCTAATATTAAATGGATCTTGGACAAAATTCACAGTGGATTTAAACTACTTTTCTTTAGGCTAGAAACTAAATGTTTCAAATACCTCATAACTATAACTCCTTACAGAAACACACAATTTTTCAATTATAAAAAGAATGAGGAACTGATCCTCTTGAGGTATGGTGTTGAAGAAGGGCACTGAATAGCCAATGGACTGCAAAAAAGAACAAATATGTCTTGGAGAGGGTGCAGCCAGAGCGCTCTTTAGAGGCAAGAATGGTGAGACTTTGCCTTACCCACTTTGGGCATGTTTCTAGGAGGCCCTGTTTGTTGGAGAAGGACATGATGCTTAGAAGGCAGAGGGTCTGTGAAGGGGAGGAAGACCCTAGACCAGGTAGAGTGACACAGTGACTCCTGAAATGGGCTCTAGTGTGTCAGGAAGTGTGAAGATGGCACAGGACAGTACAGAGTTCAAACATGATGTTCATAGGGTTACTATGAGTTGTACTTGAGTCAAAGGCATCTAACAACAACATCAACAGCTGTTGTAAACAATTCCAGTGTGTGTCCTATTGCAAACAGAGGGTAAAGTATTTTTATAATATAAATAATGAGATAGACAGCCAGGAATGAGAGAAAACAAAGAGCATAAAAACAGTGCGCCAGCAGTTCTAAACTAAAGGGCCTGAATTCTAGCTTCCCTGTATCTTTATTGAAAATTGCCAGGAAGTAAATCACCAAGAGAATTCAATGCAAATGAAGCTAAGGTCTTTCTATTGAAAACCTTCCCCTGACTCAGGAGAAAGGGGTCAGCAAACACAATGTAAGAATCTGTTAAACCCTTAAGGATTTCCTTGGTGTCTCAGGGTGAATTCCATCCTGAAGTAGCATTCCATTTATTACAAATATTTAGTATTGGCTTCCCATAATGTCCAAACATCTCTGGGCCATTCATCCCCAACATTAGCATACTGTTGTCTTCCAAGATCTCCTTCTGGAATGAGGCCAATCAAATTCAGTGTGTTTCATCTTAAGATTAACACATTGGATCTCTGTGTTTAATTTCCTGATCAATACATTAAGTCTCTGGCCCTGAGATAAAATCTTTTAACATATTAAGTCTCTAGTACAGGCAGAAGGTGTTCTATAAGTTCTTCTCTTAGTCTTCTATTTCTAACATACTTGCTTACCTTTAACCTTCAAAGACATCATTCTACATTTCTAACAATATTCTCTTAAAACTGACACACACTTACTTACAAATATTTTTACATTAAAAATCTCAGCTTTACAAGCATCATTCTATATTTCCACAATATTCACATGACAGTAACACACACTTTCTTATTAACTTCTACCATTCTAAACTTATGTTTAATTAATTTAAGTTGAATCTTGGCCAAAAGCCGTGGAAACTACCTGTGTTTCATTTTGTTTAACTATTTGTATCACAATACATTTTGGGGAAGCCAGACAAGAATGGGAATCCCAGAACACCTGATTATGCTCATGCAAAACTTATATTTGGACATGAAGGCAGTCATCAGAACAGATCAAGGATACACTGCATGGTTCAAATTAAAGAAAGGAGTATAGGAGTATGTCAGGGATATGTCTTGTCTCCATACCTTTTCTTTTTTTTTTTTTTTCACTGCCCATTTCATGAAAAAAATTCTCTTTATTTTTTAAAACTCATGATTCCAACAAAAATTTCAAAGTGGAAGAGAGTTGAAAAATTTAGCATAATTCATACAATTTGTAGTATACCCTATACCAACATGATTTCACTTTTTAGATGAACTCTTTTAAGAGTTAAGAAGAAAATGACACATGCTTGCTGAGCTAAAGGTAGACTGCCTCCTATAAAATTGGACGAGTCTCTATTTCATATTCGGTTTGAAAGTTGATGTGGAAGGTTTCTTTCACTCAGGTTGCCAGAAGGAAACCTGGCTCCTTGCAGAGGAAGGATGTGGTCGCTTAGAGAAGGTGGGACAAATAGCTGGTACCATGCCCTTATCTCAGCTGTATAAGTCTATTTCTTTCATAGCTGTGTCCCCACCTCCCTGATTCCTGTATATCTTGAGATCATATACTCTTTCTCTTGTTACTGAGTCATAATTGACTCATTGTTGACCCTCCTGTGGGCTTTGAGAGGCTTTACAATGCATAGGACTAGGCTGCCCATCTTTCTCCCATGGAGCAACTGGTGGGTTTGAACTTCCTTTCTTTGGGAATACGGGATTTTTTTTGTTGTTGTTTTTGTTTTTAAATAGTATTAACAACGTTTTAATGTATTTGGAAGTGTTTTAGTATTTTCTTTTTTTTAAAAATAACATTTTCATTTT
>NW_006399915.1:2777765-2779617 GCF_000299155.1 Elephantulus edwardii
TCAGTATCTCTATTGAGTTTTTTTCTGGTAGTTCTATCTTTTCTTGAGAGGGGTATACTGAAGTCTCCCAGCACTATAGTAGTGTTGTCTATTTCCTTTTTCAGTTTTGGTAATTTTTTTAATATATATTTTGCTGGTCTTTCATTTGGTGAATACATACCTTTTTAATATGCATAAAGAAAATATATGCAGATGACACAGCCTTGCTAAGTGAACATGAGGAGGGCTTGAAACATTTGTTACAGAGAGTCAAGGACTACAGTCTTCAATATGGATTGAAGCTCAACATCAAGAAAATGAAGATTCTCACCACTGGGCCACTGGTAGCATCATCATGCACGATGATATAAGAAAAGATTGAGATTGAGATTGCTTACAATTTCAGCTTGCTCTATTCTACATCGACATTCTTAGCACCAGCAGTTAGGAAATTAAAAAAAATGGCATTGGGGAAAAAATCTATTGTCAGGGATTACTCAAGAGTGCTGAAGGGCAAGAATGTTAGTTTAGATACTAGGATGCACCTGATCCAGACTATAGTCTTTATAATTATTTGTTATGTATCTGAGAACTGGACAATGACCAAAAATCTGGACAATGACCAAAGACGACAGAAGAATTGATGCCTTTGAGTTGTGGTGCTGGAGAAGAGTATTGAACATGCCATGGACTGTCAAGAGAACAAATAGGTCTGTCCTAGAGAGGATGAACCCAAACTGGTCTTTGGGGACATGATACTGAGGCTCCATCTCACATATTTTTGACACATGACCAGTAGGGATGATTCATTGGAAAAGGATATCATGCTTGGAAAGGTGGAGGGACAGTGCAGGAGAGGAAGACCCCAGTGACATGGATTGACACAGTTATTGGAGTAATGAGGGTAGATGTGTCACAGACAGTGAGATTGGCTCAAGATAGAGCAGAGTACAGAGCTGTTGAATATAGGGTCATTATGAATCATAGTCTAATCAAAGGCACACAACAATAATAACAACAACAGTACTACTAGCAATATGCTAGGAATCACACCACCACATTCTGACTGACTTTGAACAACTAATTTTTTTCTTCCATCTTTAACACAGGAAGCATGATAATTATGCCACAGCAAACTTAAGATTTCTCTCTTAACATTCAACCAACTGACTTATGGTCTTAGCCTTCTAAAATCTAAAACTTAGCTTTGTTGTTATTGTATACTATCATGTTGGAATCAACCCATAACTTACCTTTACGTTTTCAGAGGCAGTTAATCAGAAGGCAGGAGACTGCCCATCTTTCTCCCACTGAGCAGCTGACACTGACTGCGTTTTAGAATTCTAGCAATATGCTCTTAATTGTTGTTGTTGCTGCTGATTGTCTTTGAGTTGAGCATGACTCATAGTGACCCTATGAACAAAGGCCTGAAGCCTTTCTATAACTATCATCATTTATCAAAGTTCACACACTTTCCAGAAGCATGTTGTTTAGGTGCCACTCCTGCTTCCAAATGCTCTAAATACTGCATGGATTTTCTATTTTGTGTATGAAGCCTTTTTCTTTAGTCTCTGAAGTTGATCATCATGGAGCTAGAATTTAGGGTGTAATAGTAGTCACATTAGGCCAGAGTAGTTTAGGTAGGGTGTTCTTCTTTCTGTGGCCATATCCAGCAGTTAAACCACAATTGCTGCCTGATTGCTCTATTGTTTTCAACAATATCCAGAACTTAAAATGTTCAAAGGAACTTTTCTTGTTAGTTGTCTACCAGTGGTCTCTTAAGTATAAGAGAACAAAATGTAACCAATGCTTTTCTGAAAAATAAAAATAGAGTGAAAGGCATAGCACTCAACATCTACTAAACAGATGTAAT
>NW_006399915.1:2780129-2782121 GCF_000299155.1 Elephantulus edwardii
GTGGGAAACCACTTGGCAATGATATCTCAGAAGAGGGTCTCATAATGAAAAATGTACTGAGTACAAGAGAAAAAGACTGTTAAGCCAATACCAAAATGGGCAAACGACATGAAAAGACTTTTCACAAAGAAAAACATTCAGATAGTCAACAGATAAATGAAGAAATATTAAAAATCACTGACAATCAGAGAGTTGCAAATCTAAACAACAATGAAATACCATCTCACCTCAGTAGCAGTTGCAAAAATTAACAGAACAGCAAGTAATACAATTTGGAAAGGATGTAGAGAGATTGGGGCTCTGATGTACTGCTGGTGAAATTATAAATGGTACAACCACCCTAGAAGGTAATTTGACATTTCCTCAAAAGGCTGAACATAAAAACAGTATATGATCCAACTATTCTACTTCTAGAATAATGTTCCTAAGAAATTAAAGCTGATACAAGAATGGAGAACATGTACACCTATGTTTATAGCACCATTATTTACAATAGCAAGAAAATGGAAACAGTCCAAATGCCCATTTGGATTGAGAAATTGTGGTACATTCACACAATGGAATATTGTGCAGCACTCAGGAGCAACAACTTGATAAAATAGTATATAACATGAGAAACTCTAGTGAGCATTATGCTAGGTCTCAGTCTCAAAAGGAAAAATATCACATAAGATTATTATTGTAAAAATAGAATGATAAGATGTTTACAAATGTACAAAAGGAGAAGTAGAAAGGAGGGAGACAGTAGAAAAAGGGGAAAGATGGAATTCACTTGAATAACACAGTTTAAGAAGCAGATGGAGGGTTGGTGAAGGAATAGGAAAGATTCAGTGAAACTCTAAAGAAAGGATAGTAATAGGCATAGATCAATAACAACTAACTATATAAAATATAATTTATATGAATGATTGTACGAAACACAATGTAAATAAAAATTGTCTAAAACCAAACACAATTACATAAATAAGTGTAAGGAAACCAATTAAAAAAACATTAAAAGCTAAGATAACAAAATGTTGTCTGTAATGTTGCCTATTCCAGTGTCAACTTCATATTTTTTCGTATGTTTAAATCATTGTTAAAGGAATTGTGCAAACCTAGGTTTGTTCTGGAGAGGGTGAAGCCAGAATGCTCTTTGGAGTCAAGGATTCTGAAGTTTTGTGTGACATACTTTGGACATGTTGCGAGTAGTGACTGGTCCTTGGAGAATGTTTGGGAGAATGGAGGGATGGCACAGGAGAGGAAGACCCTCGATGAGATTGATCGATTCTGTAATCAGGGTGGTGGGAATGAGTGTGTTGGAGACAGCGAGGTTGGCACAGGATAGAACGGCATTTAGGGATCTTGTACATAGGGTTGCGATGAGTTGCAAGTGACTCAATGGCACATAACAACAACAACAATCTCAATAAAACTTTTCATTGTTATCACTGGCCTTCCACTTTACCAAACATGAAGTCTTTTCCTAGCTATTAGTTTTTCATGATTTTTATATTTGCTAGCTCTCTGTTGTGATACATAGAATGCTATTGTCTAATTTCTACAAGTTGTACACTACATTTTTCTGCCTTATTAGTCTACAAGCTCCACTTGAAACATGTTCACTCTGGGTATCCTGGGACATAGCTTTCAACATCATAACAACATTCAGTTAAGACACTAAAATAAATTGATAATTGAATGGAGACTAATTCTTTCAAATTCTATCTTCTTTGAAGGAATAGTCCCTAAAGTCAGTGTTATTGTTTGGTTTGTTTTTCCCACGGACTATGGGTGGTTTATCTCAATTATATTTTTTTTCCAAATTCAACCCTGTGAACTATCCAGCATACAATTTAACCCATTGTCTTTAGTTTCCTTACAGTTGCCTTTCATGGTATAATTTCTTTTTTTTGTTGAGAACAACTTAAACTGGATATTATTCTGTATTGCAAGTGAAGTTAGCTCCTTGTTGTGGTTCTCGTTATGTGCTCTTGAGTCACCTGTGAGCTA
>NW_006399915.1:2783045-2793359 GCF_000299155.1 Elephantulus edwardii
TCTTCTCCTTTTGGGCTTGAAGCCGCTGCTACCTTCAACCCAAGGCCAAGCGTGGCTTCCCTGGCTCCTGAAGGCAGAGTTGCCTTTCTCCAGAGACTGCCACAACACAACATTGAAAATGTATGGAGATAGGACACATTCCTGGCGTGCACTCTTTGCAATTTTAAACCATGCAGGGTTTCCTTGCTCTGTTCTGACAACTGCCTGCTGGTCCAAGTATCGGTTTCACATTAGCATGATCAAGTGTTCTGGGATTCCCATTCTTCTCAGAGTCAGCCACAGTTTGTTGTGATACACACACACACAGACATTCCTCTGGTACTCCAAGCTTTCAGCCAAGATCCATCTAACATTAGCTACAATATCCCTAGTACCACGACTCCCTCTAAACCCAGCCTGCTCTTCTGACAGCTCTCTGTTGATGTGCTGTTCCAGTCATTTTTGGATAATTTTCAGCAGAATCATGCTTGCATGTGAAATCAGTGATATTTAATGATTTCTACACTCTGTTGGATCACCTTCTTTGGAATGAGAACAAATATAGATCTCTTCAGTTGGCCAAGTGGTTGTCCTCCAGATTTCTTGACACAACTTGGTAAAAGAAAAATATTAGATGCCTTCTATTTAATATTGCCTGCTTGTCCTGCTAGGTATAATTTTTGGCTAAAGGTTCTGTAAATAGAGAAGACAATGCCGAGCTTTACTTTAAATAACATCCAGCATTCTGTGCAGAGGAACCTTGGATTCTTTTCATTTCCTGCCTTTAAAATGGAATTGCTAACTCATGAGCCTAGGGAAAAGTGCTAAAAGTACCTTATTCAAGGTTGAACCTCCATTCTCCAAGTGGGAAGAAGGCAAAAGGAGGAGTATACCCCTCAAAAACATTCACCAGAGGGATACCTAGAGAAAGGAAGAGAAATCTTCATATTTTCCTATGAATAGATGAGGTTCTGTTTGTTAACTATAGAACAAATACTGACTACATGGCAAGGAGGAAAGAGAAAAATATATATTCTTAATTTATATAGCACAGCTTCTCCATTTTCTGAACTTTCATAGACATTCCTGCATAGACATTTCTTTATTTGCTTTTTGTTTATAAGATCATTTTCTGAGTTTAAATCATTATTTTTATTATCATTTTGTCCACTTTCATTGGGGAGCAGATTAACATAATTTCAGACATCTATGTGAAAGGTATACATAAGGTATGCAAATTATTTTCATACCTTTTCAATCTAGATGCAGAAAAGATCATCCAGAAGGCTGAACTCTATGAGGACAAATTTAGCATCAGGATTGGAGAAAGACTCATCAAAATCTGTGTTATGCAGATGACACAAATCTTACTTACGGAAACTGAGGAGGACCTGCAGCACCTGTTGCAGAAAGTCAAGGACTGCAGCCTTCAATATGGATTGACGCTCAACATCAAGAATACAAAGATTCTTACCACTGGGCCAGTTGGCACCATCATAAAAGATGGTGAAGAGATTGAGATTGTTAACAGCTTCAGCTTGCTTGGCTCCATAATCCACACTCTTGGTACCAGCAGACAGGAAATCACAAGACAAATTGTGTTGGACCTCTCCAGAGTACTGAAATGTAACTGACCCAGGCCATGGTCTTCACGATTACTTGCTATGCATCAGAGAGTTTGTCACTGACTAAGGATGATAAAAGAAGAATCAATACCTTTGACTTGTGGTACTGGAGAAGGGTATTGAATACACCATGGACAGCTAAAAGAACAAACACATCTATCTGGAGAGGGTGAAACCAGGCTGCTTCTTGGTGGTAAGGATTTTGAAGCTTTATCTGGCATACTTTGGGCATGTTGCAAGGAAGAAGTAGTCCTTGGGGAGGGACATCATGGTTGGAAGGGCAAAGGGACAGTGCAAGAGAGGAAGACCCTCAAAGATATGGATTGACTCAATGTATGACTAGGTGTATCAGGAAAGATGGAATTAGCTCAGGACAGAGCAGTATTCAGAGCAGTTGTATACAAAGTCACAGTAAGTCAGATTTGACTGGACAGTACTTAACAACAACAACAACAGCAATGAACAACCTTCATATTATTTACTTCTGATTATACATGCATTAATTTCTTCTATAAATTCAAAACAAACTTTCACTAATTTAATGTTTCCAAAATTTTTCTTTTATATTAGTTTTTAGCATTTGGAAGCAGGCGTGGCATCCACTTTCCTAAATAGTGTGTCTCTGGAAACTTTATAAACTTTAATACATGTCGATGGTGGTAGAAGGGCTTCATGCCTTTTGTTCACAGGGTCACTATGAGTCGTGCTCAACTTGAAGTGAATCAACAACAATAACAATTCAAACTTACTGATAGTAATTTCTAAATATTCTCAACAAAGAGTTCTTTCAGAGTTGTAAAATAGAATGGTGCACAAATAATTTCTTTCACAAAGATTTAGCACAAAACTGGTTCTTAAGAGTTTACTGTTGGAATCCCAGCACTCTTAAATTGTGCTCCTGTGAAAGCTATACCTAGATCATACCTAGATCAAGAGGCTATTGTCTAAACAAAACAAGGAAACCCTGCTGTTGTTGTTGTTATGTGCCATCAAGTTGTCTATCACTCACTATGACCCTATGTACAATAGCTTTGAGTCTGATCCTCTCCTGAGTCAGTCTTTCTCACTTCAACACATCTACCTCCATTGCCCCAGTTACTGTGTCAATCCATCTATCTCATCCAGGGTCATCTTCTGTGCTGTCCCTCGCTCCTTCCAAACAAGTCCTTCCTGCTCCAAGGCCTGGTCTTCCTGATGATGTGCTTGAAATATGTGAGACAGAGATTCAAAATTCTTACCTCTAATGAGGAAATTAGTTTCACTCTCTCCAAGATAGACATGTTTGTTCTCTTGGCAGTCCATGATTGTTACTCATCTGTAGCACTACAACTCAAAGGCATTGATTATTCTTCTATCATCCTTAGTCATTGTCCAGCCCTCTGATGCAGAACAAGTAATTGTGAAAACCATGGCCTAGATCAAGTGTGCATCTTGTCTCTAGACTGACATCATTTAACTTTAGTAATTTGAAGAGGTCTCTGACAACAGACTTTCCCAATACATTGATTTCCTGATTGTTGCTGCCAAAAGTGTTGATTGTGGAACCAAGCAAGCAGAAGTTAACAACTTTAATCTCTTCTCCATCTATCATGGTACTATAAATTGGCCTAGTGGTGAGAATCTTTATGTTCTTGATATTGAAGGCTGCAGTCCTTGGCATTCTGCAGCAAATGTGTTATGTCCTCCTCACTTTTAGCAAGCAAGATTGTGTTATCTGCATAACGCAGGTTGTTGATGCTTTAAAATTAAGAAAGCTGTACATAAGGGTTGTATCATTCGAGAAACTGGACTCTAGGAAGAAAAATGTGGCATCAAGATCAGAGGAACACATATCAAAAACCTACCCTATGCAAATGACATAATGTTGCTTACTGAAAATGAGGAAGACTTGAAGTACTTGTTGCAGATGATCAAAGACTAAATGAAATCCTTTACTATAGGTTATTGCTGTTGTTAAGTGCCGTCAAGTCGCAGGCAATTCATAGCGACCCTATGAAAGAGAGTCCTCAACACTTGGGTGCCTCTCATCCTTTCTCCAGGTTCACAGGGTTTCCAGAGGCAAGCTATTACGTAAGCGGATGCCACTCCTCCTTCCTTAATATAGATTAGATAAAGAAAATAAAAATCCTCCTAAGTGGATCAATAGACAAAATTATGACAGATGGATAAAAGATTGGACCCGCCAATGAACTAATTTTACTTGGGTCTACTTGAGCTAAGCATACTTGGCAACAACATTCAGGAGATCAGAAGACTAATAATATTGGGAGAAGTCTGTAGTCTGAATGTCTCCAAATTACTGAAAAGCAATGATGTCAGTTTGAATACTAACGTGTACCTGATTCAGATCATGGTCTTTTCACTTATTTGCCATGCATCTGAAAGCTGGACAATGAATACAGATGACAGAAGATTTGCTACCTTTGAGTTCTGGTGTTGGAGAAGAGTGGTGAATATTCCACAGACTGCCAAAACACCAAACAGATAAGTCTTACATAGAGGGCAGCTTGAGTGCTTTCTAGAGGTAAAGATGACAAAGCTTTACCTCACATACTTTGAGCATGTTGTTAGAAGGGTCTATTGCATGGAGAAGGGTCATCATCCTTAGGAAGATGGATGGTTGGGGAAAGAGAGGCAGACCCTCAACCAGACTAATTGACACAGTAGCTGCTGTAATAGCCTCAAGTGTATCTGAGATGATGAGGATGGCTCCGGATAGAATAGGTTTCAGATCTGTTGTCCAAAGGGCTTGTATGAGCCATACTTTACTCAATGGCTCCTAACAACAGCAATGAGGTAAAGATGCCCCAAAGGTTAAGATCTTTACTGGATAGGTTCATCTATTTCTTGTGCATGCCACATGTAAAGAAATGTGAATGATGCTGGTACCACTGTAGAATTATTCTTCACAGCACCTGAATCCTTTTTTATTTTTTTCCCTTCCCGAATGATGTTGACATTACTGCTCTATAGCACTCTGGAGAGGTCCCTGACAGCTGATACTTCCCATGTAACTCATTATTTTATTTCTTGGCTGCTGGTGCCAGGAGTCTTGATTGTGTATTTGAACAAGATGAAATTGTTAACAATCCCTTCTTCATCTATCATGATGCTGAGAATTGGCCCAGTGGTGAGAATCTTTGTTTTCTTAATGTTAAGCAACAATGTATATTGAAGACTGCAGACCTTAGCCTTCTACAGAGAATGCGTCAGATACTCCTCAGTTTTTGCACGAAAGTTTGTGTCATCTGTTTAACACGGGTTGTTGATGAATCTTTCTCCAGTCCTGATGTCACTTTCTTCTTCATAAAACTCAGCCTCCCAAATTATCTGTTCTGTGTATTGATTATAAAGGTATGGAGAATGGATACATGCCAGACATACTCCTTTTTTTAACTCTACTAGTATAATTGAAGTATTTCAGATAACCGATGTTGTCCTGGATGTGCTCACCAAGTTGTGCCAAGAAATCTGGAGAACAACCACTTGGCCAACTGTCTGGAAGAGGTCTATATTTGTTCCCATTCCAAAGAAACGTGGGCCAACTGAGTGTGGAAACTACAGAACAGTGTCATTGATTTCACATGCAAGCAAGACTCTACTGAAGATTATCCAAAAATGATTAGAACAGCACATCAGCAGAGAATTGCCGGAAGCCCAGGCTGGGTTTAGAAGGGATCGTGGTACTAGGGATATTGTTGCTGATGTTATATGGATCTTGGCTGAAAGCAGAGAATAACAGAAGAATGTCTATCTGTGTTTCATTGATTATGCAAAGGCATTTGACTGTGTGGATCATAACAAACTGTGGCTGACTCTGAGAAGAATGGGAATCCCAGAACCTTTAATTGTGCTAATGTGAAACCTATACTTGGACCAAAAGGCAGTAGTCAGAACAGAGCAGGGTAACACTGCATGGTTCAAAATTGGGAAGGGTGTACACCAGGGATGCATCCTGTCTCCATACCTTTTCAACATGTATGCAGAGCAGATTATCTGAGAGGCTGGGCTCTATGAGGAGAATTGTGGCATCAGGATTGGTGGAGGATCTATTAACAATCTGAGTTATACAGATGACACAACCTTGCTTGCTGAAACTGAGGAGGACCTCATGCACTTGCTGCAAAGAGTCAAGGACAACACCCTTCAGTATGGACTGAGGCTCATTGTCAAGAAGACAAAGATTCTCACCACTGGACCACTAGACCAGCTTCAGGATGGATGGCGAAGAGATTGAGAGTGTTCACAGCTTCAGTTTGCTCGGCCCCACAGTCAACACTCTTGGCACCAGCAGTCAGGAAATAAAAAAGCGATGGGAAAGTCTGCTGTTAGGGACCTCTCTAAAGTACTCAGGAGCAACGGTTTCTCTCTGGAGACTAAGGTACACCTGATACAGGCCATGGTCTTTGCAATCGCTTGTTATGCATCAGAGAGTTGGACAATGACTAGGGAGGACAGAAGGAGAGTTGATACTTTCGAGCTGTGGTGCTGGAGAAGAGTACTGAATGTACCATGGACTGCCAGGAAAACAAACAGATTCATCTTGGAGAGGATTAAACCAAGCTGCTCCTTGGAGGCAAGGATTCTGGGGCTTCGTCTGACATACTTTGGACATACTTTGGTCCTTGGAGAGGGACGTCATGCTGTGGAGGTGGAGGGACAGTGCAGGACGGGAAGACCCTCTATGAGATGGATTGATTCGGTGCCTGGGGTAATTGGGATGGGTGTGTCAGAGGCAGTGCGGTTGGCACAGGATAGAGCAGGTTTAGGGCTGTTGTGCATAGGGTCGCTATGAGTCACAAACGACTCGATGGCACATAACAGCAACAACAAAGTGTATTTCTATCACCGCCTCCCTATCAAATTGTACAACCCAATGATTTATCCCCCCTTTCCCCTGCACATCCACATCCCTCTGCTTCTAGCCTCCCCCACCCCTCCTGGATCCTTATACTCATTCTACAATAATGGTTTTACACAATATTTAGCCTTGTGGGACTGAGTTAGTTTACTCAGCATAATGCTCTCCAGTCCCTCCCAAGTTAGGCAATAATTTGCAAAGTTATTGCTTCTGCGTGGTATACAGTATTCCATTGTGTGAATGTACCATAATTTCTCAATCCATTCATTTGTGGTTGGACATTTGGGCTGTTTCCATGTTCTTGTGATGGTGATTAATGCTGCTATGATTATTTTGCACCAGGCAGTGTTACTTTGCTCTGTTTGGATGACTACTTCCTGGTTTATAGGTTTTACATGAGCACAACAAGTGTTCTGGGATTCCCAATCTTCTCAATGTTAGCAACAATATGGTGTAATCCACACAGTCAAAGAAATCACAAATAGACATTCTTCTGGTACTCTTTGTTTTCAGCCTAGATCTATTTAACATTGAATCACATACCTTTCGGTTGGTAGTACAGTTCGTTTCTACTAAGCCACCAGAGCTCCCTTACAAAACTAGAAATATCTAGTAAGTTGGGTAATTTTACCATGATTTAGAAAATTTTTAAAATTCAATAGCAACTTTTGGGTTAAGAAGATAAGATTCTTAGAGTAAGTGTGACTTATAATTTGAAATATATACTTTAAATTTCCTGTTTGTAAGAATTTATATATGCTATTAACACCTTTATGCAAAATACTTTTTCACTTATAAGTTTGGAAATATCTTGACTTGTCATTGTAAAGTTTTAGAGAGAACAAGTGTATAATTATCTCTGTCTAGCACTGAGTATATTACCTTTTTCCCCTGAAACAAAAGTTATTTTCGTTTACGTCATATTCCATCAATTTGTTTTGTCATCCAATAACTAAGGACTCCTTACCACAATTATCTTGTAGAATTTTAGCAAAGGCACTACTTTGAATTGCAAGAGTACTTTCAACAGACGCCCTATCTCACTCTATTAACTGAAATTAATTCAAGGATTATTTATTATTCTCTCACTTCACACACATCCTCCAGGAATTCTCATTTGATTAGATATTAGATATTCCTTCAGTATTCTCAAGCACAAATGTGTTGTCCTATACACGAACTCTTATATTAGAATGAAATTGGCTATATAAAGCACTTTAAAATGGTCTTTGCAATCACTTGTTATGCATCAGAGAGTTGGACAATGACAAGGGAGGAAAGAAGAAGAGTTGATGCCCTTGAGCTGTGGTGCTGGAGAAGAGTATTGAATGTACACTGGCCTGCCAAGAAAACAAACAGATTCATCCTGGAGAGGGTTAAACCAGGCTACTCCTTGGAGGCAAGGATTCTAGGGCTTTGTCTGACATACTTTGGACATGTTGTAAAGAGGGACAGGCCCTTGGAAAGGGACATCATGCTTGGTAGGGTGGTAGGGTGGAGGGACAGCACAGGAGGGGAAGACCCTCTATCAGGTGGATTGATTCAGTGACTGGGATAGTCGGGATGGGTGTGTCAGAGACAGTGCGATTGGCACAGGACAGAGCAGGATTTAGGGCTGTTGTACTTAGGGTCGCTATGAGTTGCAAACAACTCGATGGCAGATAACAACATCAACAACAACGTAATTCTTAGTCTGAAATATTTGTTCATGTCTTTACTATCTATCAATGTGTGCTTTGAAAAGTTGTAGAACATAGTAGGTTAATGAAAACATAACTATTTGCTGAAGAATATTTTCATATATAGGACTAATTTAATATATCATAATTAGGCATAAGAACTCTTCTATGTGGTATGCACAACTCAAAGGTTGAGCCCCTTTGGTGGTTCAACCTCTCAGCACCTCTGAGTGATAATTATGAGCAACCTCCACTCATGTGATTTACGGCAACAGAAATGAGAGTGAAGTTTTTTAAACTTCTGTTGTTGTTGTTGTGTGCCATTGAGTCAGAACCCACTCATAGTTGACCTTCCAGTGGGTTTTCAGAGGCAGTTAATCATGTGGGAGGATATTGCCCATCCTTCTCCCACAGAGCAGCTGGTGGATTCAAACTACAGGCCTTCAGGATTTCAGTGCAGCTTCTTACCACTAGGCTCCCAGAGTTCCTAATAAAGGATGACTATTTTATCTGTCCATCCCACTTAGAGTTAATATTGGCTTAATTATATTTAAGAATTTTTTGTAATAAGCAAATTATAGTCAAGAAGTTTTTAGAAAATAATGGACATTTTAAAATAGCACAATTTTAATTATCAATCATCTGTATTTTGGTAAAAAGTCAAGTTGCTTAGTGATAAAGAATTGCACTAACAACAACCCAAAGGCATGTAGTTCAAATCCACCATCTGATTAGCAGAAGAAAGATGAGCACTCTCTTCTTGTGCAATTTACTGCCTCTGAAAACCCACTAGGGAATTAACTATGGGTCAGATCAGACTTAATGGTATGTAACAAGAAGACATGACTGTATTTATTTTAAATTTGTGTTTAAAGTATTGTTATCTACTCCCAAATATTTGTAGTCTATTATGTATGCCTTGCCATTTTATATATCTGTACACCTTTGTCTTTGAAAACACACACTTAACAACTCTGAACTTGTTGTTGTTATGTGCATCAAGTCACTTGTGACTAATAGCAAGCCTAGGTACAATAGCCTTGAAACCTGCTCTATCCTGTGCCAACCTTACTGACTCTGACACACCTATCTTCATGACCCCAGTCACTGAATCAACCCATCTCGTCAATAGTCTTCCTCTCTTTCGCCATCCCTTCACCCTTCTAAATATGATGTCCCTCACCAAGTACTGATCTCTCCTTGCAACATGCACAAAATATGTCAAGCAAAGCCTCTGGTTTCTTGCCTCCAAAGAGCAGCCTGCTTTTACCCACACCAGGATGAACTTAAATCTCCTGGAGGTCAGTGGTTTGGTCAACACTCTTCTCCAGAACCACAGCTCAAAGGCATCAACTCTCTTTCTATCATCCCTAGTCCAGCTCTCTAACCTATAGCAAGCAATTGCAAAAACTATGACCTGGATCAGGCACACCTTAGTCTCCCGACTGATGTCATTGCTCTTCAGTACTTTTGATAGGTCCCTGACAGCAGACTTTCACAATGCAATTTGTTGATTGTGGAGCAAAAAAACCAGAAGCTTTTAACAATCTCAATCTCTTCACCATCTATCATAACGCTGCCAATTGACCGAGTAGATAAAATCTTTGTGCTCTTTATGCTGACCTTCAATCCATATTGAAGGACTGCAGTCTTTGACCTTCTGCACTGAGTGCTATAGGTCCTTCTCAGTTTCAGCAACTGTCACCTGCACAATGCAGGCTGTTGATGAGTGAGTCTTTCTCAAATCCTGACGCCACAATCCTCCTCATAGAGCCCAGCCTCCTGGATGATCTGATCTGAGTATAGATTGAAAAAGTATGTGCAAAGAGCTGGTGTCAGAAAATTAAAACAGCTGAACCAGCTCTGCATTTCTTAAGCTGAAGGAATTGAAGAACAATTCAAGCCCCAAATTGTCATACTTAAAGATGCTTTGGACAGAATATTAAGTGATCCAGAAAGTATTAAAAGGAGATGGAAGGAGTATACAGAGTCATTGTACCAAAAGGAATTGGTGGGCACAGAAGAATTTCATAAAGCAATGTATGAGCAAGATCTTGTGGTGATTAAGAAATAAGTTACCATTTGACCCAGCAATTCCACTACTGGGAATATACCCTAAAGAGACCATAAATGACATCCAAGTAGATATATGTATACCCATGTTTATCGC
>NW_006399915.1:2794749-2803673 GCF_000299155.1 Elephantulus edwardii
AAAGCTACAGCGGCTGCCCAGAAGCAAGGCCAGAAAAGCTCAGAGGGGCCTTCAGAAGCCAGACTAGATACACGCAAAGAAAATCAATAAATTCTGTTAAAATGAAAAAAAAAAAAAGAAAGAAAGAAGTTAAAGCTGCTGTGATGGAACTGGCAAAGAATCAGGGGCCAGAAATTAAGGGCATAACAATTAGCATATTTCAACAACAAGAACAACAAAAAAAAAAACAAACTGCCATGGATGTGCTCACCAAGTTGTACCAAGAAATCTGGAGGACAATCACCTGGCCAACTGACTAGAAGCGATTTATATTTGTTCCCATTCCAAAGAAAGGTGACCTTACAGAGTGCAGATATTATCAAACAATATAATTACTTCATATGCAAGCAAGATTCTGCTGAAAATTATTAAAAAAAAAAAATAACTGGAAACAGTACAGCAACAGAGAACTCCAGATGTGCAGGTTGGGTTTAGAAGAGGTCCTGGTACTAGGAAGGAATTCAGATCAAAGGCATCAACTCTCATAGTAAGCAATTTTAAAGACCATGGCCTGGATCAAGCACATCTTAGTCTCCAGGCTGATGTTAGATGGATCTTGGCTAAAAGCAGAGAGTACCAGAGGAATGCCTATCTATGTTTCTTGATATCCTCCCACAGCTCATCTGATCTTCGTTCATTGGTGTTCAAGGTCTCAAACCTGTTCCTGAGACAGTTTCAAAATTCAGGTGGGATAGACTCAAGGTCAAATTTTGGTTTCTGTGAATTTGATTTAATTTTATTCAACTTCAGCTTGAATTTGCATATGAGTAGTTAGTGGTCTTTTTCACAATCAACACCTGGCCTAGTTTGCACAGCTGATATTGAGCTTCCATAGTGATTCTTTCCACAGATCTAATTGATTTTATTCCTATGCATACCAATAGGTGAAATACATGTGTATAACCTGCGTTTGTGTTTCTTATAAAACGTATTTGCAATGACTAAATCATTGCATGTGCAGAATTCTATCATTCTATCTCCAGCTTCATTTCAGTCCATGTTTTCCAACTACTGATCCTTCCTCCGTGTTTGCAAAATTCACATTTCAGTCACCCATTATTATTAATGTAGCTTGATTGCATGTTTGATCAATTTCTGACTGCAAAAGTTGATAGAAATCTGTTGTTTGTGCATCTGTTTGAATGATAATGGTATTCACTGGACTTCCTTATTTGTGTATGGATATTGTCCTGTCACTCAGAACATTGTATTTCAAGATGGATCTAGATGGCTTTTTTTAACTATGAAAGCAACCCCATTTTTCCTCATCTTTTCATCTCTGTATATCATATAGTAAATCATATGCTTAGCTGACTAAAAATGTCCCATACCTGTCCATCTCATTTCACCAATACCCAATATGCCAATATTTGTGTGTTTCATGTCTTTCTTAACAATGTCTAATTTTCCTACATTCACATCCTGACATATGGAGAAAAAAATAAGAATTTTCAATTTCATTTTATTTGGATCCACAATCAACAACTTTGCTATGAAAATCAAAAGACATGTTGTATTGGGAAAGTCTTCCATGAAGCACCTCTCCAAAATACTGAAGAATAGGGATGTCTGTTCAAAGACAAAAATGTGCCTGATTCAAGCCATTGTCTTTTCAGTTACTTGCTACATAGCTGAGAATTTAATGGTGAATAAAGATGATAGAAGAAGAATTGAAACCTTTTAGCTGATGGAGAAGATTACTAAATTTCCCAGGACCACCAAGTAAAGCAAACAAATATGTCTTGGAGACAGTGCAGCCAAAGTATTCTTTGGAAGAAATAATGATGAAGTTCCATCTTATATTCTTTGGCCATATTGCTAGGAGAGGACCATCATTGGAAAAAGACATCATGCTTAATAAAATAAAGGGTTAGCAAAGGAAGGGAAAATCTTCAATTAGTTGAAATTGCACAACTTCAAAAAGCAGCTAAAGTGTGGCAGAGATGATGAGGATGGTACATGAAAGGACAGGATTTAATCTGTCATTCAGAATTGTGATGAGTACCTAACAACATCAAAAAGTACAAATCATCTATGCCATAAAGAACAGTTCTTATGTTACCCACTAAATCTGTCTCTACACATTAACCTAAGAGATGTGATAACTTTTATGCATGGAAAGATTGGTGAAAGAATTTATTGTAGATTTATTCCAAACAAGCAAGACTAGAAACAAACCAAATGTTTAGATGTAGTTAAATTATGAACAACTATATTTAAATTTATACAATGAAACACTGAAAATGGTGCAGGATAGGGCAAAGTTCAAATCTATTGTTCATAGGGTTACTGTAAGTTCAAGATGACTCAATGGCACCTACTAAGAACAACAATAAATAAGTGTGCGTATAGATATGTCATCATAGAGAGCTATGATAGCATAGTCTGCAAGAAGTTGTGCTGCAAACCTTAAGGCAGGACCTCTCTGGTAGTGTAGATCCACCAGGAGCTCCGTTAAAGATTCCATGAATTTCTTCCTGTGTGATATAAAGTCTCCCACTACCTACTGGAAGGGCAGCAGTGAGTTAACTTGAAGTTGACAGAAATGAGTCGAACTGTGAGTTGAATGATAGAAAAAACAAAGCAAAAAATAAACCTACTGGTAGGCAACAGCATAGAAAAATCTCAGAACTATTTTGTACAGGAACTAAGTCATACACAAATATAATCACACTGTATGAACCCATTTATATAAAATGTCCAAAAAAAGGAAGACCATAAGCAAATTGGTGATTTTCAGAAACTAGAAAATATTGGTTTGCCAAAAACTTACGATAAAATACATGTAGTAAAATAAGAATATACAGGTATAAAATATTGAGAGTGATAATATCAAATATTAATACACTAAGATAGAAATATCTATATTATATATAAGATTACTAAAGGATCTGAAGTCACTAAAGGAGACACATAGAAAACCAGTAAATAAAAAGTGATGAGGGTGAAGAAAGGCTAGAATTATTTATACTAATAGATATATTTTCATGTAAACAATGACTTAATATGTTGTGCAGAAAATAAAATCTGATTATAAAGAAAAATAGCAATATTCAGATAGTGTTCTCAGGAAATGATGTTGTTAGTAGGTAATATAATTTAGCACAGACTTCAAAGAATTTTCTCTCAGTACATCACCAAAATGTATCTTTTCAATAAAAAAGACATATAACATTAATTATGGGAAGGCTCTGTGAAAAGCACATGTTACTTTTCATATGAAAGAAACAGTATAAAACACTTTTTATGAGTGCTCTCATCATTATAATAACACCTCCAAGATGCTTTCTAGCCTGGAAAAAGCATTCAAATGTTATGTCAATTGCAGTTGGCCAAATCAAAGAGGCTGTTATTAACACATTATGAATGACAGCCTTTATTCTTTACTGAGAGCTGAGAAAATAGCAAGAAAGAGAAATGTACCTTCTGGTATATTCAAATTTTTGTTAATTCTTTACTAGTGTTAAGGAAGTGGATACTGATAACCTTTTGGCTATTTCTTATTCAAATTATTGAAAACAGTCAACTTCAGATAAAAAGTATGGCAGGTGTGTTCAGTGTTTCTGCCCCTCTCTCAAACGGACTATAAGATTGTCCTATTCTCTTCAGGTTACAATTGGCACTCAACGTTTTCATAATACTAGCATTCCAAATCTTTCAAAAGCTGAGTAGGGGGAGAAAAGCATAAGATATGATTTTGGACTCTAAATACTCTTTTTGCTTTTGTATCATGTTCTATTGTTACAGCAGGAATATTTTGTTTTCTCGTGCTTCACAGATATTATGTACTTTACAAATGGAAGGATTATGGCAACCTTTCATCAGGCGAACATGTCGGCACTATTTCTCCTAGAAAAATAAGTTCATTACGGGTCTATGTGTCTTATTTTAGTAATTCTCACAATATTTTAAAATTTTTATAATATGACTGCCCACATCTTAGAATGAATGATTACAATATAGTGTAAACATAACATTTATACGCACTTTTTTGTTGTGATCGTGTATCATATAGTTGGAACTGACCCAGAGCTGACCCTCTAGAGAGTTTTCAGATGTAGTTAATTGAGAGGGAGGAGATTGCTCATCTTTCTCCCATGGAGCAGCTCATGGCCTTGAACCATGTGCCTTCAGGATTGCAGCACAGCTTCTTTCTACTAGGCCGCTAGAGCTCCCTTTATATATGCTAAGAAATAAAAAAATAAAATGAATAAAATAAAAATACCAACCCCCAAAACTTGTGTGACTCACTTAATTGCAGTGATCTGGAATGAAACCTGATCAGGAATGAAATCTGGCCATTTCGATCATGCTTTTTCAGTTCTGAACTTTGTTATTGCATGCTATTGGTTTCGAGGGAGATGACTCTGATTCATGGTTACCCTGTGTATGCAAAGTAAAAGTTATCCACGGGGTTTTCAGAAGCACATCTTCCAACCTATTTTCTAAGGTTTTCTGGTATATTTGAACTCTCATTACTTTAGTGGTTAAGCAACTAATCATTCACAACATCCCAAGACTATTATGTGTAACTAATATCTCCTAATTTTCTGCTACTTTAGTTATTTCCAAAGAGTTCTAATGATACAGTGAATTGATCTTTGGATTTTTAACCATAGAGAACTCTGAAGTTCAAATTAAATAGTCATTACAAGGAAGGCAGAGGAGATAGTCTACTCTCTTAACCCACACATCCTATGGGGCAGTGCTGCTTTGTCATTTTGAGTTAGAATCAACTCTATGACATAGAGTTAACTATTTTCTATCAATATAGGTAACTTAGTTAATGGTCCTACTATGGTTGAGCAATCTGTAGAACTCTTCACTCATATCTCTTTTGGGTACACCCAACAAAGGCTTGAGAGTTATCCGGTAGTATTTTTTTTTAATAGAACTGCCTTGGTACCACAAAGACTTTTAGTACTGTTTTATAGACTATACAAAGACACTTGGTTGTGTGGGTAATGATACATTAGAAATAACATTGAGCAGAACAGAAATTCCAGAACACTTAATTGCACTCACACAGAAATTGTATAAAAACCAAGAAGTGGTGATTGGAATAAAACAATAAGATACTGCATATTTTAAAACCAGGAGGGTGTGTATCAAGCTTGTATCTTTATACCTATTTAATATGTATGTTAGGTAAATAATTTAAAAAGTTGGACAATATGAAGATTGTGGAATCAGGATTGGACTAAGATTCATTGGCACCAATCTGATGTGCAGAAAACAACACCCTGCTTGAAGAAATTGGGGGAAAAGCTTAAAACATTTACTGCAGGTGATCAAAACTATAGCTTTAAATATAGGTTACACTTCAACATTAAGAAAACATAAATTCTCACATTTGGATCATTAGTTCTCACACTTGGATCCTGATAGTTGAAAGTAAAGACTAAAGTTTTCAATGATATAATTTTACTTGCATCCACAATCAGCACCTATGGTAGCAGCAGTCAAAATATTAAGATGAGTTTCACTGAGTCTCTTTAAAATACTAAAGAGTAAGTATATTAGTTTCAAGACTAAACTGCAGCACCTTATTCCACCCATGATGCTTTCAGTTCTTTCATGTATATGTAATAGTTGGGCAATACATAAGAAAGACCAAAATATCAATGTCTTTGAATTATGATGTTGGTGAATAGTATTAAATATGACTTGGACTGCCAAAAGATCAAACCAAAATGTTTGTAAGAAGTACAACCATGATGTAGAGTTAGGCATGGCAAAACTTCAACTCATCTATTTGAATCATGTTGCTCGGAAGTGCCAGTGGAAAAAAAAAGCATTATGATTAGAAAAGCATGCAATTAATATACACTCGGTAAAAAAGAGCAAGAATTTTAATGAGATGGACACAGTGACTGTAATAATGGGTTTCACCTTGATGGAAATTTCAAACTGGCACAAAGTTTCAATTTGTTGTTCATAGGGTTGTTGCAAGCAGGATGCACTAATAATAATGGATGACTGGAATGCAAAAGTTGGGAATGGAGAAGAAGAATCTGTAGTTGAGAAACACGAGCTTGGTGATAGAAATGAGGTTGGAGATAAAATGATAGACTTTTGCACAATCAATAATTTATTCATTACAAAAACCTTTTATTACAAACATGAATGATGACTTTATACATAGACCTGACCTGGCAGTCTGCCCAAGAATCAGATTGACTATGTCTGTGGAAAGAATCACTGAAGAAGCTCAATATCAGCTGTGAAAACTATGCTTGGTACTGATTGTGGAACCATCACATATTAATATACAAGTTCAAACTGAAGGTAAATAAAATGAAATAAAATCTGCAAGAACCAAAATTTGACCTAGAGTATATCTGAGCCAAATTAAAAATTAAATAAATAAAACACACAAAAAAAACCCAAACAGATTTAAGGACTTAAACACTAATGTGTAAAGGCCAGATAATCTGTGAGAGAATATCAAATATTATCCATGAAAAATGCAAAGGGTCATTACAGAGGAGGAAGAAAAGACAGATGGATGTAGGAAGACTCTGACTATTGTACTAAAGCAATGAGAATCCAAAGAAAAGGGAAGAAAGCAACAGTTAAGGACCTGACCAGATGATTTCAAAGGGAAGCACTGGAAGACAAAGCAAAGTATTATACAGAAATGCACAAAAAGCTAGCTAGAGTCAGAAAATCAAGAGTCTCCATTTCTTAAGCTGAAGAAGCTAAAGAACAAATTCAAGCCTCGTGTTGCAATACTTATGGATGCTGTGGGTAGAATAATGAATGATCTCAGAAGCATTAAAAGAAGATGAAAGGAGTACACAGAGACATTGTACCAAAAAAGAACTGGCTGACACAAAAGTATTTAATGAAACAACTTATGGTCAAGAGGTAACAGGTGTGGAATACCAACTGATATCTTTTAACCAACAGATACTGCCTTGGACATTTTCACAAGATTGTGCCAGGAAATCTGAAAGGACAACTAATTGGCCAACTAACCAGAAGAGATCTATATTTATTCTCATTTTTTTAAAAAGTGACCCAACAGAGTGTGAAAATTATCACATAATCACAGCCAAGCAAAATTCTACAGAAAGTTATAAAAAAGTGAATAGAACTACCAGAAATATAAGGTGGATTTAGAAAAGGCTATGACATTTGAGACATTATCACAAATGTCAGATGGATTTTGGGTGAAAGAAAGAGTACAAAGAAATATCTATATGTGTTTCATTGAACATGCAAAGATATTAGACTGTAGATCAGAACAAATTGTGTCTAACCTTGAGAAGAATAGGGATACCAAAACACTTGATTTTGCTCATGTGGAACAATATTTGGATCGAGAAGCAATCCTTAGAACATAGCAAGTAAATAATACATGGTTCAAAATCAGGAAAGGAGTGTGTCGATGATGCATCCTATCTCCATACTTTTTAAATCTGTATGTGGAACAGATCATTTGGGAGACTGGGCTTGATGAGGAGAAATATGGCATCAGGATCAGAAGATTCATCAACAGTCTGCTTTATGCAGATGACACAAACTTGCTTGTGGGAACTGAGGAGGACCTAACGTGTTTGTTACAGAAGGTCAAGGACTATAGTCTTCAATATGGGTCAAAGCCCAACATCAAGAAGACAGATTATTACCACGGGGCCAACTGGCATCCATTCCTGATGGAGAAGAAATTGAGATTGTTAATAATTTCATCTTGCTGAACTTCACAATCAAAACTCTTGACACGAGTAGCCAGGAAATCAAAAGAGGAATTACACTGGGAAAATATGCTATCAGGAATCTCTCTAGAATACTGAGATAATTCAGGTCATGTTGCTCACAATAACTTGCTATGAATCAGAGAGCCAGACAATGACTAAGGATGACAAAAGAAAAATCAATGCCTTTGAGTTGTAGTCATGGTGAAGAGTAGTGTATGTACCATGGACTGCCAAGAGACAAAAAAGGTTTGTCTTGGAGAAGGTAAAAGCAAGTTGCTCTTTGGATGAAAGGATTTTTGAAGCTCTGTCTCAAAAACCTTGGGCATGTGCCAGAAGAGATCATCATTGGAGGGCATCATATGGAAGGCTGGAGAGACAGTTCAGGAAAGGAAGACCCAAGTTAGATGGATTGACACAACAATTGGGATAATGAGGGTAGATGTATCAGAGACAATGGGGCTAACTTAGAATGGGGCAGAGTTCAGAGTTATTGTGCATAAGGTCACTATGGGTCTCAGGTCACTCTATACCACATAACAACACAATATGCAGACCTAGTGGAAAAGAAAAGTTACTGTCTTAAAGGAATCTCTAGAAAGACAAATCCAACTATCATGTATCTAATTTTATCTATATATATATATAATCTATTTAGAAAGAGAAAAGAGTAAGAGAAAAACAGATGCATTTTGTGGGATTTGCATATGTGATTGTAGGAGCTGTAAAGTCCAAGATCTCTAGGTCAAGTTCAGGCTGGAAACTTCTACAGGTGTGTCTTAAGACTGTTGGTCCAAGGTGACAGAAATACTGCGTAGTTGAGAGCGAAGAGAGTTTAAACAAATTATATATCTGTAGTGTGGAGGCAGACTACCATAAGAAAACTTGCTTTTCAACTAAATTATTCCGTACATTAATTTAGATAATATTGTGGAAACTTACTACATTGAATCACATTACAACACATTCATTTGCATTGAATTGCATCACATTGTGTCACATCACATAATACTCAGAATAGTTAGTATAGTTTATAGCCAAAGCACCGGAAACCATGACCTAGCCACTTGTTACAAAATTAATTGCTCACAGTTGTTGTTGTTATGTGCCATCGAGTCGTTTCCGACTCATAGCGACCCTATGCACAACAGCTCTAAACCCTGCTCTATCCTGCGCCAACCGCAC
>NW_006399915.1:2807384-2851266 GCF_000299155.1 Elephantulus edwardii
AAATAAATGTTTCATTTATAAAAAATTTTCTAATAGTTTATGAGCAAGAGCCTATGGTGATGAAGGAAGAAGTTCAAGCTGCATTGAAGGAAATAGCAGAGAATAAAATACCAGGAATAGATGGTATACCAATTGACGTATCTCAGCTAATAGATGCTGTTCTGGATGTGCTCACCAAGTTGTGCCAAGAACTCTGGAGAACAACCACTTGGCAAACTGACTGGAAGGGATCTATATTTGTTCCCATTCCAAAGAAAGGTAATACAACAGAGTGTGGGAACTATAGAACAGTATCATTGATTTCACATGCAAGCAAGATTCTACTGAAGATTATCCAAAAATAACTGGAACAGCACACCAGCAGAGAACTGCCAGAAGTCCAGGCTGTGTTTAGAAGGGGTCATGATACTAGGGATAATGTCTGAAAGCAGGGACTACCAGAAGAATGTCTATCTATGTTTCATTGATCATGCAAAGGTGTAGATCATAACAAACTGTGGCTGAATCTGAGAAGAATGGGAATCTCAGAACACTTGATCATGCTAATGCAAAACCTATACTTGGACCAAGAGGCAATCATCAGAATAGAGCAAGGAAACACTGCATGGTTCAAAATTGGGAAGGGTGTACACCACAGATGTGTCCTTTCTCCATACCTTTTCAACCTGTATGCAGAACAAATCCTCTGGGAGGCTGGGATCTATGAGGAGAAGTGTGGTGTCAGGATTGGTGGAAGATCTATCAATAATCTGCGTTATGCAGATGACACAACCCTGCTTGCTGAAACTGGGGAGGACCTGAAACACTTGTTGGAGAGGGTCAAGGACTGCAGCCTTCAATATGGATTGAAGCTCACTATCAAGTAAACAAAGATTCTCACCACTGGGCCAATTGGCAGCATTAGGATGGATGGTGAAGAGATTGAGATTGTTAACAACTTTAGTCTGCTTGGCTCCACAGTCAACACTCTTGGCACCAGCAGCCAGGAAATTAAAAGACAAACTGTGATGGGAAAGTCTGCTCTTAGGGACCTCTCCAAAGTACTGAAGAGCAATGGTATCACTGTGGAGGCTAAGGTACGTCTGATACAGGCCATGGTCTTTGCAATCACTTGTTATGCATCAGTGAGTTGGACAATGAATAGGGAGGATAGAATGAGAATTGATGCCTTTGAGCTGTGGTGCTGGAGAAGAGTATTGAGTATACCATGGACTGCCAAGAAAACAAACAGATTCATCCTGGTGAGGGTTAAATTGGGCTGCTCCTTGGAGGCAAGGATTCTGAGGCTTTGTCTGACATATTTTGGACATGTTAGGAGGGAGAGGTCCTTGGAGAGGGACATCATGCTTGGTAGGGTGGAGGGACAGCACAGGAGAGAAACACTGTATGAAGTGGATTAATTCAGTGACTGGGGTAATCAGGATGAGAGTGTTGGAGGCAGTGTGATTGGCACAGGATAGAGCAGGGTTTAGGGCTGTTGTACACAGGGTTGCTATAAGTTACATGCAACTCAACAGCATATAACAACAACAACAACAATAACAACTAGTTTATTTACAAAATTAAAATATATTGTTTTCAAGAACAAATGCTTTCAATTTCCCTCACTCCCTCACCCATCAAATTTACGACACAGTGATTAATATCTCTCCCTGCACATCCACATCCCTCTGCTTCTAACCTATTATTCCAATGGCTCTCTGTTATTTTGTCTGGATATTTTAATTGATTAAGTGCTATTCTTAGATTATTTCAAATAATTATTTGTTCTCTTGGGTTTTTTTTCCTTTTATTGTATTTTGGCTTCTCCTTTATATCTTTCCAATTTATGTCAGTTATATTATATTTTCTAATCTTTATCTTTACATTGCAATTATTTCTCCCTCTTGAATCTCCCAGTTATCTATTCATGCAAAATAAATTTCCTAAGATATCAGGTATACGTGCAAAATAAAAAGCAACTATGATCTTAAGCCCTATTTAGACTTTTTTTTTAATCTACAAGTCAATTTTAAATGGTGAGGTTTTTGTTAAAGCATAAACAACATTTATTCTACTCTGAAATATTACGCAAGGCAGAGGTAAGTAGAATCATAGCATTTATTTTTTGTAAGATTAATTATAAGTCATTTTTCCACTAAAAACAGAAAGTTCTTCATTTCAAGTTTAATCACTTCATTTTCTATTTTATCAAATGTTCAAAATTATTCCCTTATAGTTTGTTTTATATGTAGTTCAGAACTTTGGGAAAGTTTAATTTTGGCTTGCTTTTATTTTTATCAATGAAGTTTTAAATTGTCATTTTCTTATTTAGAAAGTACATAAATGTCTTCACCTACCTCTGGCAAAAATACTTTAAGATTTTTATTAATTCTATTGCTTGGAATTTAGTCGCTTCTTCCTGAAGACTTCTACTTGGAAGCTAATGACTTTCTGTTTCAATGTAGTCTGACAAGCCTGACATAATTTCTCCTTCTAAAATTTATCAGTAAAAGGTTTTGTTTCTGGAGTCCTGTAGTTTCCTTCTTTCACTCTCTATACTTGCTTGACTAGAGTTCATTACCAAATAGATACTTTAGAAAATATGCATAAAATAGGAACGTACTGAACCTTTGTAGGTTAACATTAACAGGACAGCCAGATAGATGTAGACTGAAAGGTTAGCTTTTATTTCTTGTCCTACTTGTAAAAAAAAAATGTGCTGGTAACCCAGAGTGAGGTAATTTGAATCCATCACCTGCTTTTTGGGAGAAAGATGAGTAATCTCTCTTCTTGTGAAGTTCAACCTCTGAAAACCTGCTGAAGGATCACCTGTAAGCCAGTTCTGGTTCAGTAGCACATTACAAAATTACCTTTTGTTCATATTTTAAACTTTTTTAAAATTCCATATATTGTTTCTTTTATTTTTTAAAATTTTGCTCTGACTCATCTACAAAGTGTGAATACATTGTTTTTCATAAAAGATCCTTCCCATTTCTTTCACTCCACCCACTCATGGAACTGGACAACTCTATGATTAACATCCTCCCCCCATCTTCACCCCTCTATTTCCACCCTTGCCCCCAGTCTTAGAGCCTCATATTCATTCTACAATAATGGTTTTGTGTAGTATTCGTCTTGTGGAGCTGAGTTAGTTCACGCAGCATAATGCTCTCCAGTCCCTCCCAAGTTAGGTAGTAATTTACAAAATGATTGCTCCTGCAGGCTGTGTAGTCTTCCATTGTATGAATGTATTACAACTTCTCAATCCGATCATTTGTGGATAAATAATTCTTCTATGAACATTGGTGCACAAGTTTCCATTAGAGCCTCAGGTCTCATTTTCTTGAGGTATATTCCAAACAATGGGATAGCTGGGTCATATGGAATTTGGATTTCCATTCATTCATTGTTGCATTCTTCTCCCTGTGCCCCCCCCACCCTCCAGTTTGCTCTTCTCTTTGAAAAGTAAAAGTAAAATTCCTTCATTGGCATACAATCCTCCCCCCCCCCACCCAGTACACTACACTATATAACCTTCATTCTGGACTCTTATCATAACCAAAGTACCCAATCATATATTGCTTTTAAACTGTTCTCTCTCTCATCTGTTTCAATGCAGTATATATAATTTATCCAATTTTTTCTCAGTCTAACCCCAACTCTGATGTCAGTTTTTTGAAGAAGTGTCAAACTGTCTTCCAGAGTGGTTGTACCATTGTACAATCCCACTAACAATGTAAAAGAGTTCCTATCTCACCACATCCTCTCCAACATTACTTGCTGTCCGGATAAACTTTGCCACTGCTACTAGAGTGAGATGGTATCTTATTGTGGATTTGATTTGCATCTCTCTAATTGCCAGTTTATTTGAAGTATTTCTTCCTCTTAAATATCTTTCTCTGTGAAAATTTTTTCCATGTCTCTTGCACATTTTGTAATTCGGTTATCAGTCTTTTTCTTGTGGAGGCCCAGGAGTATTCTACAAACTTTCGGTATGAGACTCTTGTCTGAGATGGTATTGCCAAATATTTGTTCCTAGTCTGTAGGTTATCTTTTCACAGTCAACTTCTTCTATAAAGAGGCTCAAATATCTTTTTCTTATTTGGAAAATATTCTTCCAATTTTTCTATTATAGTTTATTCTCCAATAGTTTTCTATTCTCTATTCTGGGAAATGTATTGACTAGAGATTAAATTTCTAGCAGTCTCTATGTTTATGCTTTAATCTCAAGTTCATTGGAATTTTCAAGAAAATAATATATATATGTAAAGAAACAAAAATTTTTAGATGCATTGTCCCAAATTTCTTTATCTTTGTTTAACAGTACAGTAGATTCATTACTTTAGGAAGGTGCATTATATTTTCCAACAGTAACTGATGAATATATGTTTTAAATTGTTATCTCTTCGTTATATTTTTAGACTGTGTCATATTAAGTATATATAAGGATTTTATCCATATATTTTTATTCCTATATGTTACTTCCTACTTGCTTGTTTAATAATTTTTATTTCAATTATAATACATATTTTGTCACATTTATTTTACTTCATATTTGTCTTTATATTTAGATTTTCTCTCCTTTTACTAAATCATTTTAATCCCATTGAAGAGTTTTCAACCATTAATTAAGTCATTTTAATCCATACCTTTTCAATATATATGTAGAATAGATAATTTGAGAGGATGGACTTTATGAGTAAGGAATGTGGTGTCAGGATTGGAGAAAGACTCATAAACAACCTGTATTAAGGAGATAAGACAATCTTACTTGCTGAAACTGAGGAAGGCCTGAAGCTTTTGCTGTAGGGGGTCAAGGAATATAGTTTTCAATATGGATCACGGAAGCTCAACATCATAAAAATGAAGATTCTCATTGCCATTGTTATGTGCCATTGAGTCACTTCTGACTCATAGTGACCCTATGTACAACAGCTCTGAACTCCGTTCTATCCTGAGCCAAATTTATTGTCTCTGGCACATCTACATTAATTACCTGTGTCACTGACTTACTACATCTCACCCAGGGTTTCTCTCCTATACTGTATGTACTTCTACCCTTCTAAGCCTTATGCCCCTCTCCAAGGATGGCCCCTTCTTGCAATAGACCCAAAGTATGTGAGATGAAGCTTCAAAATCCTTGCTTCCAAGGAGCAGCCTGTTTTCACTTTCTGTAGGATGAACTGTTTGTTCTTGTATTAGTCCAGCATATCATTTAATATGCCTCTCCAGTGTCACAACTCAAAGGCATCAATTCTTTTGCTGTCATCATTAATCATTGTCCAGCATTCTGATGCATAGCAAGTATTGCAAAGACTATGGCCTGCATCAGAAGCACCTTGGTCTCCAGGCTGACACTGTTGCTTTTCAGTACTCTGGAGAGGTCCCTGACAGCACATTTTCCTGATGTAATTAATCTTTTGACTACATTGCTTCTGAAACCAAGAGTGTTGATTGTGAAGACAAGCAAAATGAAAATGTTAACAATCTCAATCTCTTCACTGTCTATCATGATTCTTATTACTGGGCCATGGTGAACAGCATCATGATTGGTAAAGAGATTTACATTGTTAACAATTTAAACATGTTTGGTTCCACAATAACACTTCTGGCACCAGCAGTCAAGAAATCAAAAGATGAATTGCATTGGAAAAATCTGCTGTTAGAGACTTCTCCAGAGTCCTAAAGAGCAAGGATGTTGCCCTAGAGACTAAGATGTTCCTGATCCAGGCCATGGTCTTCACAATTACTTGTTATGCATCAGAGAAGCTCTACAATGACTAACTATGAGAGAAGAATTCATGCCTTAGAGTTGTTTTGCTGGAGAAGACTATTGAACATTCCAGGGAACACTAAGAGAGCAAATAGAGAATGAAACCAAGTTGCTCCATGGAAACAAGGATTTTATCTTTCTCACATACTTTGGACATGTAGCCAGGAGGGACCCATCTTCGGAGAAGAATAACATACTTTGAAGGGGAAAGTTCAGGAGAGAAAGACTTTGCATGAGATGAATTTACACTATAACTGGGATAATGAGGATAGGTTAGCCAGCCAGAGACAGTGAGATTGGCTCAGGATAGAGCAGGGTTAAGAGCCATTGCACCTAGGGTCACAATTAGTTGTAGTTCTCTTGAAGTCACGTAACAGCAACAGTTACTAATACATTACAACATATTTCTATCATCTTAGTTTAAATTTCTTGGATCCACTTCAATTGAATTTTCTTGAGCACTCTGATGTTTAAACTTAAGACACATGCATAAACCTATTTGCCCATATTGATTTCTAAATCTTCTCTAGCAAGACCATTTTTCGTCAGTTTCTCATTACCCTTTATCTCTAGCTTCACCCTGTCTTCCATTGTTGAAAACTGAAGTCCTGATGTGAGTTGTGCAGGCAATCAAACAAATGAGTGTAATTCTGTGTACTCAGACACTGTGCTAATGATATTTTTTTTTCCCCTTTTCCTTTTCCAAAAGTTACTGAGTTCGGCTTTTCAGTATACACTCACTCTCTCTCATTGCCCTCAAGTCAGAACAGAACTCATTGCTGTTACTTCAGTGGGTTTTCTGAGTCTGTTAACCCCACAGGAGGAGATTGTCCATCTTACACATTACTTTCCCAAAACAAACTATACCCTGCATAGTTAATGCTTTCAATGACACATAAACAAAATAGAAGAAACTGAAAACATCTGCTATCAAAAACAAAATTGTAAGATCTGGAAAAACAAAAACTTAAACATGAAAAAAAAATTGCTTTGCGAGGTAAAGGAACATTTCCTTTCCTTTCTCTTTAGCATGCTTATTTTATTTATTCTTCCTTATTGTCTGTTTTCTCCTACTTTCCAACACTAATTACCTTCTCCAGCACGGGCTACTTTGAAAGTAACTCTTAAATAGATTTGTGGTTCTCAGACTGTCTGCACATTAGAATCAACTGAAGAGAACACCACCAGGGCAAATTTATCAGAATTTCTAGGATACTGAGAGTGGACATTTGAGTTTGTTTTTTTTTTTTTTTCTTAAGATATTTCTTTGGTGACTAGGTATTCCTTTGCTACAGTCTAGATTGAAAAAGTATATTTTTTTAAAAAGCATGCTTTAAAACAAAAGTATATTCTTATAACTAACAAGAAGGAGCACAGATAGCATAATGCATACTATGTGCCACTAACAAAAGGTGTGCAGTTTTAGTCTACCACCTGTTTTATGGGAGAAAGATAGGCAGTGCCCTCCCATCAATGTTCACAGCCTCAGTTACCTTATGAAGGGTCATGAAGAGTCGGAATTGACAAGGTTTGTGTCTCTTTTGGTTTTATTTTAAAGCTAATTTGGTAATTCCAAAAGCTTTGTTGTTTTCCATCTTTATCAGTTAAACATCTATTTCATACTGAGCAGAAGTCCCTGGGTGATTCCAGAGTTTGGAAACTTGTGATTACACAGAACCACCTAAGAATAAAGAATTACCAATGTTCTTCCAACACATGACAATTGAGAACCTTTTGGAGCACAATTCTACTCTGCGGTTGTCATGACTCAAAACTGATGGAAACAATTTTAATTTATTTTACATACACAATGCTGCCATGGACGTGCTCACCAAATTGTGCCAAGAAATCTGGAGAACAACCACTTGGCCAACTGACTGGAAGAGATCGATATTTGTTCCTATCCCAAAGAAAGGTGACCCAACAGAATGTGGAAACTACAGAACACTCTCACTGATTTCACATGCAAGCAAGATTTTACTGAAGATTATCCAAAAACGACTGGAACAGCACATCAACAGAGAGCTACCATAAGTCCAGGCTGGGTTTAGAAGGAGTCATGGTACTAGAGATATTGTAGCTGATGTTACATGGATCTTGGCTGAAAGCAGGGAATACAAGAGGAATGTCTATCTGTGTTTCATTGACTAGGCAAAGGCGTTTGACTGTGTGGATCATAACAAACTATGGCTGACTTTGAGAAGAATGGGAATCCCAGAACACTTGATCGTTCTAATGCGAAGCTTATATTTGGACCAGGAGGCAGTCGTCAGAACAGAGCAAGGGAACACTGCATGGTTCAAAATTGGGAAAGGTGTATGCTAGGGATGCATCCTATCTCCATATCTTTACATTCTATATGCAGAACAGATTATCCGGGAGGCTGAGCTCTATGAGGAGAAATGTGGGGTCAAGATTGGTGGACGATTTATCAACAATCTGCGTTATGCGGATGACACAACCCTGCTTGCTGAAACTGAAGAGGACCTGAAGCGCCTGCTGCAGAGTGTCAAGGACTGCAGCCTACAATATGGATTGAGGCTCAATGTCAAGAAGACAAAGAGTCTCACCACTGGACCAATTGGAAGCATCAGGATGGATGGTGAAGAGATTGAAATTGTACACAGCTTTAGTTTGCTTGGCTCCATAGTCAAAAGTCTTGGCACCAGCAGCCAGGAAATTAAAAGGCACATTGCCATGGGAAAGTCTGCTGTTAGGGACCTCTCCAAAGTGCTGAAGAACAATGGTGTCTCTTTGGAGACTAAGGTGCATCTGATACAGGCCATGGTCTTCACAATCACCTGTTATGCATCAGAGAGTTGGACAATGACTAAGGAGGATAGAAGGAGAATTGATGCCTTTGAGCTGTGGTGCTGGAGAAGAGTATTGAGAATACCATGGACTGCTAGAAAAAGAAACAGATTTGTCCTGGAAAGGGTTAAACCGGGTGGCTCCTTGGAGGATAGGATTCTGAGGCTCTGTCTAACATACTTTGGACATGTTTTGAGGAGAGACCGGTCCTTAGAGAGGGACATCATGCTTGGGAGGATGGAGGGACAGCTCAGGAGAGGAAGGCCCTCTATGAGGTGGGTTGATTCAGTAACTGGGGTAATCGGGATGGGAGTGTCAGAAACTGCGATTGGCACAGGACAGAGCGGAGTTTAGGGCTGTTGTACACAGGGTCGCTATGAGTCGCAGGCGACTCGACGGCACATAACAACAACAACAACAACAACAACAACAAAATTCAAGGATATGCTCTCAAATTGCTTACAAACTTACTGCCGTTGTAATTTTATGTATATGGAACAACAATTTCTAGAAATAATATCTTTTAAAGTTTCTGTTTATAAAAAAGAATATAAAATATTTCATTATTATTATTGAGAAAAATTGGTACATAATATATTCTTATATTGCAAGTAAAAACTGCAGTGCAAGGAGTTTATTATTAAGAAAATATTAATTTTCTATAGTTTTTTTATTGTTCACTTCTTCATATATTAAAATGTCCACAATAATATAATGTTCCTCAATTTTATCATGCTATGTTTTGGTATAGCACACAGTGAATTACAATTATGGCTGATAAAGTCTAGAAATTGCACACAATATAAGCATGAACTTTTGGTTAAGAGCATAACATGGAGAAGCAGTTTGCATAGATTTAAGTCCTAATTTTGCATTTTAGAAACTCTGTTCTCTTGGCAAGTCTCATCACTGATTTGTGCCTTACCTTCTTATTTGTAAGATAAAGATAAGATGATTTTTACTTTATCAAGATTCTGTGAGGGTTAGATAATATAGAGTTCCTCATATGCTACAACTCTAGGATATTAAAATGTGGGTATGCCTAGAAAGAATGTTATGCATAGCTGATAAGTGAAAATGTTTATCATCTACTAAATACAATTAACTAAAAATTAGTATGTTGTTGTTGTTTCTGTGTGTCGTCTAGTCGCTTGGGACTCATAGCAACACTATGTACAACAGCCCTAAACTCTGCTCAGTCTTGTGCCAATTGGTCTGCCTCTGACACACCCATCCTGATTACCCCAGTCACTGAATCAATCCACCTCATAGAGGGCCTTCCTCTCCTGCGCTGTCTCTCCACCCTCCAAAGCATGACGTCCCTCTCCAAGGACCGGTCCTTCTTTACAACATATCCAAAGTATGTTAGATGGAGCCTCAGAATCCTTACCTCCAAGGATCAGCCTGGTTTAACCCTCTCCAGAATGAATCTGTTTTCCTAGCGGTCCATGGTGCCCTCAATACTTTTCTCCAGCACCACAGCTCAAAGGCATCAATTCTCCTTCTTTCTAAGTATTTGATAAGGGAGATATTGGTATGGGCTGGGATATAGAACATCTAATTCATTAAGTTTGAATTGGGCTAGGCATTGGAAGTATATTGCATTTGAAAAGTCAAATGAGTCAGCAGGGAGAGGGTTGCTGATGAGTTTCCTCACAAGTAAGTTTAACTCTGCAATCATATGAATCAGACAAGATGTTATACTTGTTCCTATTGTTTTATTCTAATATCCTACCTTTTTTTATTTGGAAAACATGAAGGTAAGTATCTGTACACCTTATAGATTTATAAGACAAAGTATCTCACATTCAACATATGCACAAATTTCTCTTCATACGTCATTACTGGGTAACTGACAAGATATCAGCAATCTATTTCAATAGTAATCACAACCTCATTGCAATTGAGTTGATTCCAACTCATAGAAACCTTTCATTGGTTTCCAAGGTTGTAAATCAATGCAAGAGTACATTTCCCATCTTTCTCCTTGGAGCAGTTTGTATGTTTGAAACATTTTGGTCAGATATTCTTCTAAGTGATATAGCACTGGTCTGTCCATTTGCTGCACAGAGATAATTTGTGGTTGCTGTGATGCTGAACTCTGTGACACTGATGTGTCAAATGTGATAACGGTCACCCATAGTGGACAGTGTGGAACTTCTCAATTAAAATAAGCTTGGAAGCAGGAGTTGCATCCACTTCTGAAACAGTTTGCCTCCAGAAACTCTATGAATGTGGAGAAACAATAGAAGTTATACAAGTGTTCAGGTCTTTCATTCACAAGGGTCACTATGAGTTGTCTACGACTTGATGGCTCTTAACAACAATAACAACAATATTTTAGTTGGCAGTACAGCATGTAATGACTGCATGAACAGAACTCCTTAGAATCCCTGTGTTGTGACACCCCAAAAACTATTTTCAATAATTAGAAAAATACTTGAAAACGTACTAATCAGTACCTTCATTTTTCACTCCAAAGAAAGAATTGTTCTCTATTTAGCATTCCAGAAGCATGGAATTTAAATTATGCTGCAACATGATGTCTTCTATGCAGTGATATACTTAGAAAAGTACATTCTAGGATATCAAGATGCCAGTGGTCCTAGTTCTGTCAGCAATGTCTCCATATCCTGAGTTGATTCGTAACAGTAAATAACTGACAAATCTTTTACTTTCCTTACTTGCAAATTAGGGTAAATAAAATTCTTCAAATGAAATGTAATACTCTAAAATAATGTTTAAATACAGAATGATTTTACATATCTAGATATACTAAAAGACAAATTGCATAGGGAAAGTCTGCTGTCAGAGACCTCTCCAAAGTACTGAAGGGCAACATGTCACTCTGGAGATTAAGGTGCACCTGATCTAGGCCATGGTCTTTGCAATTACTTGCTGTGCATCAGAGAGCTGAACAGTGACTAAGGATGATGACAGGAGAATTGATGCCTTTGAGCTGTGGTTCTGGAGAAGAGTACAGAATATAGCACAGACTGCTAGGAGAACAAACAAGCTGATCCTGGAGAGGGTGAAACCAGGCTGCTCCTTGGAGGCAAGGATTCTTAAGCTTCATCTGACATATTTTGGACATGACATGTTGCAAGGCGGGATCAGTCCTTGGAGAGGGACATTATGCCTGGGAGGGTGGAGGGATAGTGCAGGAGAGGAAGACCCTCAATGAGATGGATTGATTCAGTTACTGGGGTAATGAGGATAGGTGTCTTGGAGACAATAAGATTGGCATAGGATAGAACAGGGTTTAGGGCTGTTGTACATAGGGTCACTATGAGTTGTAGGTAACTCGATGGCACATAACAACAACGAATGTATACATAGACCAACAAGCAGTTATCCAAACAGAACAAGGGAACATTAAATAGTTTTGTTTAAGGAGCAGATACATAAGGGTGGCTGAGTCTAACTTCTACATGCTTCATAAAGGGGCCTTGTCCTCATTAAATAAAATTAATGGACTGAAAAAAACAACAAAAATCTATGTAGTTAGATACATTACTCCCCATGCTCCTGCTCACAAATATTACTTAAAGTAGTGGGGTTTATTACAGAAACAGGTTGGAGAGTGGGGGGAGGAAAGAATATTACACAAGTCCAGATTTAGTCCAGCAGTTCCAAGCCAAATTGTTGTTGATGTTTTATGTGCCATCAAGTAGACTGTGACCCACAGCAACCCTGTGTATAGCAGCTCTGAAGCCTTCCCTGTCCAGAGCCACTCTCCATGACTCCCGTTCGCCTACCCTTATTGTCCCAGTTACTGTATCAATCTGTCTCATCAGGCTCTCCCTCTCGGGGACTGTCTCTCCACCCTTCCAAGCCTGATGTCCTTCTCCAAGGACTGGTTCCTCCTGGCCCTGTGGCCAAAATATGTGAGAAAGAGCTTCAAAATCCTAGCGTCTTGGGAGAAATGTGGATTCACTCTATCCAATAAGATCTATTTGTTCTCTTGGCAGTACGTTCAAGATTCTTTTCCAACATCACAACCCGAAGTCATTGATTCTTCTTCTGGCATACTCAGTCATTGTCCAGCTCTGTGTTGCATGCAAGTAATTGTGAATACCATGGCCTGGATTAGGCTCACCTTATTCTCTAGATTGATATCATTACTTTTCAGTATTCTGAAAAGATTACAAGCCAGATAAGCAAGGTGCAATTCTTCAATTAGTGAAAGTCCCAGTTCAGTTCAGCAGCACAAATGCAAGAAGCCTCTGGCCTCCCCAATCATCCAGCAAACTTTATCTCAGAGCAATTGCAAGTCAGCTTTTCTTTCAATCATTCAGCAAGTGAAATCTTTAATTGTGCCTCCTTCTCCAGTGTTCTTCTGGTTACACCTTGCCACAGCAGTGCCACAGTCTCTCCACTCTCCTTCCACCACAATCTCTCACTATGTCTTCATAGTCCCTCCACCAACACTTCTTACAATGCGAAAAGTGTCCTCTCACATTTAAGGCAGTAGCTGTTGATGATTCGTAAGACCATGTGTCCACAGTTTAGGTAGCTGGAGACCAAGCTCCACCAAACGGGGGCCAACACTACGGCTAGAAAAGCGAATTTTCAAGGGTTCTGACACTTCAAGTTTAAATCAGATAAAGTGTGTATCAGGACTATCATTTTTTCATAAATCTTCAATCTGTATGTTGAATAAGTTATTCAGGAAACCAGACTACTTCTTAAAGAAGAATTGTGAAGCATTAGGATTGGAGAAAGACTTATCAATAGCCTGCATTATGCAACTAATATAACCTTGGTTGCTGAAAATGAAGAAGACTTGAAACATTTGTTTTAGGGGATCAAAAACTGCAGCCTTCATTATAGATTACACTTCAACATCAAGAAAACAGAATCCACACCACTAGACCAACAGACAGCTTCATGATATGTGGAGAAATGATCGAACTTATCAACAATTTTCTTTAATTAGGATCCATAATCAACACCCATGATTGCAGCAATAAATATATCAACAGATCTGTTGCATTGGTAAAATCTAGTGTCAAAGATCTCTCCAAGCTGCTAAAAGCAAGGATGCTAAAGACTAAGATATACCTGATTCAAGCTATGCTATTTCAATTGTTTTATGCACTTCTGAAAGTTAGACAATGAACAAGGAAGATTAAAGAATATTTAGTATCTCATTAACTTATATAAGAATAAACAAGTTTGTCTTCAAGAAATTGCAAACCATTAGGGTACTCCTTAGAGGCAAGGATAATAAAATTTTATTTCACATATTTTGGACATGTTTTAGGGAAAGGCTAGTCTTTGGAAAAAGACATGCTACGAAAAAGCAAGGTCAGAGAAAAATGCTCTACAAGACAGATTGATACAGTGACTGAAAAATGGGCTAGAGCATATCAGAGATGCTGAGGGAGGCACAAAGTAGGACAAAGTTCAATCTATTTTTGATAGGGTTACCGTGAGTCATAGTTGACTGGACAGCACCTCACAACAATTACACTGTGTAGCCAGCACCATAGGTAGGGATAATAAAGACACAATGTCTACTTTTATGATGCTCTGTTGGTACAATATATAGTGTATTGTACCCTAATCAAAAGGTCAGTAGTTTGAATTCACCAGGTGCTCTGAGGAAGAAGGATGAGAACTTTTCTCCTATAAAGATTTTGAGCCTCAGAAATCCCATGCAATGTTACTATGAGTTGGAATCAAATTTATTTGGTTTGTTTTGGTTTAAGGTTTTTATTGTCTGTGCAGTTCTGGTTACCTAGCATGTATTGTGTATTGTATCAGGATGCAAATCATAGGTTTGAATCCATTGTGTTTAGGAAAAAGTTGAGGAGTCTCCTAGAAAGCCTAATGGAAGGTTCCTGATGCAAATGGAATCTATTCCACAACAATGAGTTTGAGTTTGCAAAATACAGTTTGAGAAGGCAAAATACACTAAAAAAGAATTATGCAAGTTAATTTATGTATTAGAATTACCATGAGAAAAGAAACATACGTAGTTCTGGGAGAAAACTTGATAATCAGTAAAAAGATCCTTCAAAAGATAAAGATTTAATTGAGATTTTGGAAATGACCAAAAGTTAATAGACAAAACCAGGAGTCAGAGAAAAGGCAGGCAGGAGGAAAATAAACATGTGTGGTAGGAGAGAAAATGACCTTCAAAAGGAAAGATCAAAATTCAGCTGTGGTTAGAGAACAGAAAATAATGAATATGACTTGAGGATAGAGAGACAGTATTTTCTTAAATAAATTAGTGATGATTTAGTCTTTTTTATAAAATAATTGGGGTAAAAAAATCTCTTAAGTTCTTCTTCATACCAAAATTGCATAGTCAAGAAAATAAAAACAAAACTATTAATGAATTTCTGAAAGACTTTCAAAATAACTTTAAGGACTGTTTTCCTTACAAACTCTTTTCCATGATATTTTTTAACAGTTTTCATAATAATATTTTTTAAATTAAGTTTAACCAAGTGAATATCATTTCTGGAGTCCTTTGCCAATTCCAAGTTGGAAGAAAATATTTTTTAAATTCCAGAATATACATTTTTAGACTAGTAACTGAGGAAAACAGGGTAGTTATTTAGTAAGTAGTAATTATGTTTCTTATATGCCTGTCCCATTACCTCTTGCACATTTTATTTTATAAAATTGTAATTATCTTTTTCACATATCCATTATTGAAATGACTATAAACATAGTCACGAAATTAAAACATTCATGAAACTATCTTATATTGAATTAGTTCCTAATCACATATTTCTCTTAATATAACATTACATTTATTATCATCCATTACAGGTTATTTTATCTAACAATTGGATTAATTTATTGCTACTGTGCATATTCCATATCTATCTATCTATCTATCTATCTATTTATCTATCTATCTATCTATCTATCTATCTATCTATCCTTCCTATACCCTTGAGTTGAATAGAACTGTTTCATAGGATTTCCCATGTTATATTTATGAGTGGCACATCTGTATCCTTAAAAAGCTCTAATTCTTTTCAAATTGCCAAACTTTCCATTAGAAATTGAATGCTTAACAAATTAAACAGCAGGACACTCATTTATCTATCTAGAATATAAAGTAAGACTATTCAAAAATATAAAAATTGCAAGTTGAAACAAGATGTTATCAAGTGGAGATTATTATAACAATTCAGACCTCCTAAACGCTGTGAATTAGATATTTCAATTTATTGAGTGCATAGATATTAATATACATAGAAGTACAGAAATAAGCTATGGTGGGCTAGTGTTAAGAAACTGGCTATCAACTTGGTGCTTGTGATTTGGAACCACCAGTTACTGCAAGAGAGAAAGATGGGCAGAGTCCTTCACGCAATTTATTGCAACTGAAAATCTGCTGGATGGTCAGCTATAATTTGGTTCTAACTTGAAAATAAACACAAACAATAATATATATATTATTATACATAGTAGATCAAGGACTGCAGTCTTCAGTATAAATTACATCTCAACATCAAGCAAACAAAGATTTACCAAATATTCTTTCCCAGTCTGGAGCTTTCCTTTTCACTCTGTTGGAGAAGTTTTTGATGTGCATAGTAATTTGATTCTTAGAAGGTCCTGTTCATTTATTTTATCCTCTCCTGGTTATATATAGGTTTTTTAGGATGTTTGGAAGACTGTTCATATTGTGGATTAGGGATTCTAGAGTTCTTCCAAGTCTGTTAAAGGGCTTATATCTAGAATTTATAGAATACTCAAGCACCACAACAAGATAAAGGTAAACAACCCAGTTGCAAAATGGGTACAGGATATGAATAGGCACTTCACCAAAGAAGACATTCAAATGGCTAACAAACACATGAAGAAATGTTTAAAATCTCTACTCTAAGAGGGATGCGATTTAAAACAACTATCAGATATCTCTATCCAGTAAGAATAACAAAATCAACAGAGCATCAAGCAACAAATGCTGGCAAGGTTGTGGAGAAACTGAAACCCTTATTCATTGTTGGTGGGAGTGTAAAATGGTACAACCACTCTGGAAGGTGGTATGGTGCTTTCTCAGAAAGTTGTAAATAGAAATACCATTTGACCCAGCAATTCCACTACTGGGAATAAACGCTAAAGAAACCAGAACTGCCACCTAAGCAGATATACGCACACCCATGTTTATTGCTGCAATGCTCACAATAGCAAAGAGATGGAAACAATCCAAGTACCCATTAACAAACGGATGGATAGAGAAGCTCTGGTATATTCGCCCAATGGAATACTGTGCAGCACAGAAAAACAAGAAACTCATGAAATATTATACAAAATGGGTGACCCTAGAGGATATTATGGTGAATGAAATATCTCAGTCACAAAAGGACAAATAGTGCATAATGTCACTGTTATAAAACAGGACTGCCATCGAGATGGGAGGAAACTAAGAAAAGAGGGGATAAATAATGTACACTGCATTGAAACAGATGAGGGAAAGAACTACTTAAAAGGAATATATGATTAGTTATTATTTGCATGAAAACCCTCCAGACAGAATAAGAGCTCCACAGTAAGTGGTCTGGGTGGGAGTGGGGAATTGCACAATAATTAGAGAATTTTCTTTTCAAAGATAAAAGTGACCTAGGGAGTGGGTGGGCAGGGAGGAAAATGTGCAACAAGGAATGAAGGGAAATTTAAGTTCTCTATAAACACTCATTTAAATCTCAATTAAAATAAAAAAGTAAGTCTACATGAGTTACCAGAAAAAAAGTTAGATGAAAGTTTTGTTCAATAGTCTCTCTCTCTCTTTATATATATGCATATATTGAGATTGTAACATTAAAACTTATATTTTTACATAGTGATTGAAAAGAAACAAATTAAGATAAAAAAAGAAAACAAAGATTTTCACAACTGGGCTAACTGGCAGCATCATTATTGTTGTTGTCAAGTGCCATCAAGTATTAGACAACTCATAGCAACCCGATAAACAAAAGACCTGAACACTTATGTATAACTTTCACCATTTCTCCAATTTCATAGAGTTTCCAGACATGGATGCCACTACTTCTTCCCAGGTTGTTTTAATTGAGAGCTTTAATAAACACTGTCCACCATGGGTAACCATTACTGCATTTGACACATCAGTGTCACAGTGTTCAGCATCACAGCAACCATGACTTACTTCTGTACAGCAAATGGACAGATCAGTGCTATACCACCTAGAAGAATGTTTGACCAAAAACAATTAAAACCAGGCCTGAGGGCTGAAGATTAAAATCACCCATCTTTGGCTTGGAAGCATCACTATCTAACCACTAGGCCAACAGAATTCTCTCTGTGTTGTTGTTGTTGTTGTTAAGTCGTAGATGACTCATAGCAACCCTATAGATAAAAAAAAAAAAAAAGATTAAGATTGTTAAATTTTATCTTGCTTAGATCCACAATCAAGACTCTTGGCACCAGCACCAGATCAAGAAATCAAATGACAAGTTGCTTTAAGAAAGTCGGAATCTGTCCAGAGAACTAAAGAACAAAGATGTCAGTGTAGAGATTAAGGTCCTCATGGTCTAGGCCAGGGCTTTCTCAATTGCTTGCTATCCATCTGAGAGCTGGATAATGACTAAAGATGACAGAAGAATAGATGCCTTTGAGTCCTGGTGCTGGGGAAGAGTATAGAACATACTGTGGACTGACAAGAGAACAAATGGGTTTCTTCCCAGAGAATGTGAAACAAGGTTGCTCCTTGCAGGCAAGGATTTTGAAACTTTGTCTCACAAATTTGGTAATGTTTCCAGGAGAGACAAGTCCTTGGAGAAGGACATCATGCTTGGAAAGATAGAGAGTTAGAACAGGAGAGGAAGACATTGAATAAGATGAATTGACACAGTGATAGTGGCAATGGGGACAGATGTGCAAGAAGAAATGGTGAGATTGACTCAGGGTAAAGGAGGATTCAGAGCTATTGTCCATAGGGTCACTATGAATCATAGTCAACGCAAAGGCACATAACAACAACTATGCACATATTTTTGTTTAAAAATGTGTTATTGTTACTGTTGTCAGATAAACTGGAGTCAACTCTGACTCATAGCAACTTATGTATAACACCTTAAAAATTTGCCTTCATTTAGTTTATAGGGTCCCTTTGAGTTGTCTATGACTCGACAGCACATAACAACGAGAGAGCTCAGTTGGCATAGTGGACAGAAAGTGTACAATGTTGTACCAGTCCCCATTTGTGCCTCAGTTCTCATTTTCACAGATTATATTCCAAGCAGTGGAATAGCTGGGTCATATGGAATTTCTATTTTCAGCTTTTTGAGGAAGTACCAAACTGCTTTCCAGAATGATTGTACCATTTTACAAACCTATCGATAAAGTCTAAGAGTTCTTATCTCACCATGTCCTCCCCAACATTTATTACTTGCTGTCCTGTTAAATTTTCCCACTGTTACTAGAGTGATATGGGAATTTATTGTGGTTTTTATTTGTATCCCTTATTGACAACGATTTAGAGCATTTCTTCATTAGTCTGTTAGCCGTTTGAATATCTTCCTCTGTGAAAATTCTTTCCATGTCTTTTGCCCATTTTGTAATTGGGTTATCAGTCTTTTTCTTATGGAGGCCCAGGAATATTCTATTCACTTTCATTATAAGACTCTTATCTGAGATGGTAGTACCAAATTTTGTCAACTTCCTGTTAACTTAGATGAGTTTTTGTGCATCCAATGATTAATGAATGTTTTTAACTGTTTCTCTTAATTCTTAGTCTTGTCATATCAGCAAAAGTACATAATTTGTTGGATATATTCTTTACTCCATCCATGATAGTAAGGTTCTACTTTGAAGAGGCAGCTCTTTCTCAGTCATATTTTACATTCCATCCTAGTGACTTATCTTTAAACATTATATCCAATAATGTTCAGCTGCTGTTCATAAAGTTTTGAGAGTTCTTTATGTTGAAAATGGATGGCGAGTGTTCCTTTTTAGTCTGTCTTAGGTGGAAACTCTGTAGAATCCTACTCACCACATGTGACCCTATTGGTATGTGAAATATTAGTGACAAATATTCCACCATCACAGCTAAACAGTCATGACAAATTAACAGATGAGTTTTGGGTAAATAATACTATATCTAAATGATGAGGCTATAAATATAAATTTGTGTGTTGTATGTATTGCAGGACATACATTTATATTTTACTAATACATACAGTGAAGAATGAAGGGTAATCTCCAATGCAATTTATAGCCTCTGAAAACCCACTGGAAGGTCTGCTATGAGACAGTTCTAACCTGAGGGTACATAACAACAAAAAATGTATATGTCAACATGTGTTTTCATAGTGCACCGTCCACTAGGAACCGACCCATAACTGACCTTCCAGCAGATTTTCAGAGGCAGTTAATCACAAGGGAGGAGATTTCCCACATAAACAACAAATAAATTGTAGGGTGTTTTTGTTAAGTGCCATTGAGTCTTAGATAACTCATAGTGACTCTATGAATGAAAGACCTGAACACTCGTATAACTGTCACTGTTTCTCTAAGTTCATAGGGTTTCCAGAGGCAGACTATTTCAAGAAGCGATGTCACCCCTGTTATCCAGCTTGTTTTAATTGTGGAGCTCCACCAAACACTGTCCACCATGAGTAACCGTTATCACATTTGACACATCAGTGTCACAGTGTTTAGCTTCATAACTACAAGTTACCTTTGTAGAACAAATGGACAGACCAGTGCTAGAACACTTAGAAGAATGTTTGATCAAACCAATTAAAAGAAAGCCTAAGGTCTGCAGATTAAAATCACCCACCTTTGGCTTGGTAGCATAACTTTCTATCCACTAGGCCAACAGAGTTCTCTCTATTATGTTTTTAAGTGCATTTGAGTTGTAGACAACTCAGCAACCCTATGAACAAAAGACTTGAACAATTGTATCATTTTCATCATTTCTCCAAGTTCATAGAATCTTTGGAGACAAGCTATTTCGGACAGACCATTGGGCCTTGGGCCCAACCAAATTTAAGAATCAAGACAAGGTTCAAACTCCATGAGTTCCATCATTCCACATTCTTCCAAAATCAAGCATTCTCATGGGCTTTGACCACCCCAAAACACCTGCCTGCAAGCATTCTGCTGCTTCCTCAATCTTATCCTAGTCTGATGCCACTTGTTTTTTTCATACAGTCTAACTTTTTGAATGATTTGTTCAACATGTAGACTCAATACAGTTGAGGAAAGGATAAAGTGTTAATGCACATCTTCTTTGATTTTAATATATTGTGTATTCCCTTGCTCTGTTTGTATAACAGCTTCTTGATTTAAGTATAGGTTTGTTTTTGATGTTGTTGTTGATTACCATTGAGTTGTGCACTAGTCATCGTGACTCCATGAATAAAAGACCTGAGGCCTTTCCATAACTATCTTTTCTCCAGGTTTATAGAAATTCCAGGGGCATGTGGTTTAGGAAGTGTATGCCACTCCTGCTTCCCAACATCTCTTAAACCTGGGAGCTCCACGAAACACTGTCCACTATGGGCAGCCATTATGGTATTTGAGACCCCAATGGTAAAAGGTTGATCATCACAACAAACCCAGATTACCTCAGCACAGCAAATTGTCAGAAGAGTGCTGTACAACTTAGAAGAATGTTCCTCCAAAATATGGTATCAAAAGATTAAAAGATAATCCCTCAGATCTGACATACTAAAAAAAATAAGAAAAATAAAAGGTGGGCCCTCCAGAAGGTTTTGTTGACTCTAAATAAAAGGTGGTAATAATAATAATAATAATAATAAACAAAAATAGTTCACAATAACACTCAACCAAAAAAAGAGTACCCATCTTACAGAGTCCAGTCACTTTACCCAGTTTCCAAAATGGAGACAAGGGCTTGGCCTTAAAATCAAGTGATCTTCTGGAGGTCTTATTGACTCTAAACCAGAGGCTTACATAAAGAAACAATCTGCACAGACCCTCAACCAAGACAAAAGTGCCGTCATACAGAGTCAAGCCAATGGAAGTCCAAAATGGAAGAAAAGGGCTTTGAAATATATATTATTGTTGTTGTTAAGGGCCATTAATTACTGAGTCCATAAACAACAGACTTTAACCTTGTTCCACAACCATTGTCTTTTCTCTAAGTTCACAGAGTTTCCACAGTCATGTAAGTGGTTGCCACTCCTCCTTCCAAGCCTGTCTAATCTGTTTGCTAATCATATATTATGAACCAGGTATAACCATTATGGCACTTGAGAGTATCACAGCAATACATAGTTACCTCAGTACAGAGAAATTACAGAATAGTGCTGTATTACTTAGGAGTGTTCATTTCAAATAATAACAACCAGGCACAAGGGCCACAGGCCTGAGGACCCAAGTGAATTCAAAAAGGCCGCAGGTCCGCCCATGCTTCAGGTTCCCACAGTTCCCAGCAAAAGGCCTCCACCCAGCCAAATAGGGACCACAGACCTCCTCCACCAGTAGAGAAAGAGTGCACCTCTAAAGCCAAATGAATTTAAAAAGGCCTTAGGTCCGCTCATGCTTCATTTTTTATTTTTTCCCCTACAGAGCAGCAAGTGGATAGGAATTGCTTATCTTTAGATTGTTGGCACAATTCCTTACTACTAAGGCACCAGTGAGCTGCACTGCCAACCTGAAAACATAGGATTCCAATTCACTAGCTGCAATCTCTTCCCATGAAATTATACTGCCTTTGCAAACCTGCTAGAGGATCTGCTATGCATGAGTTTGGACTGGATGGCACACAACAAAAACAACAATATTGTATATTGATATATAAAATGTTTTATGTTATTATAACTTTAAACACACACATAACAAATTTAATCATTACATCCAACATTTAAAAAGTATTGTAATAATTCTATCACTAAACTGGGAAAATAAGCACCCTGAAGTAGTTTATTGAATAAAATTTATATGGAATGTTGATGAGTTAGGCTTAAAATTCAAACAATATGATGTAAAATTGACACAATGTTGCATGTGGGATTGACATAATTAGACTATTTAAAAAGAAAATAATTTACCAAGAATAATTATAGGATGATTAATTTATTTAAAAATCTTTATTCTCTTAACAATTAAATTATTAAGAGAATCTTTTGGGGGGAAGTGATAAAAACCCTTGAATAGTGAGCAGAAACAATTATCTTTATGATTGTGTTTAAAAGTTACAATTTAAGAATATTTTATTGTGGCTGGAATTATTATGTGCACTTCATAAAAGAGTATAATTTCTAAAAATCTGTGCACAATAAATTCTATTAAATACAAGTATACCTGAAAATTTTATAGGTTCAATTCTAGATCACTACATTAAGGAAATTATTAGGAAGATGTTAATTATATGAATAATATGTTTTCCTAGTGCATAATAAAGTTACTTATATATTATCCTATAGTCTATTAAGTGTGCCATAGCATTAAGAAGCATTTTAAAATATTGCAAAAAATTACCAAAATGTGACAAAATAGCACAAAGTGAATTTATTTTGTTGGAAAAACTGTTTCAATTGATATAATTGACACAGAGTGGCCACAATCTTTCAATTTGGAAAAAAAAGTGCAATATCTGGAAATTACAACAAAGTAAAGAAAAAACTTGAGGCGTGTCTTTGAAAAATGAACATATGCTTAGAAAATTTACTTTCACTTTTGAAATTCAATATGGATTGCATCTCAGCATTAAGAAAACAAAAATTCTCACCATGGGACCAATAGAAAACATCATGACAGATGAAGAAAAGATATAAATTGTTAAGGACTTCATCTTACTTGGATCAACAATCAATATACTTAATTCTAGTGGTCAGGGGATCAGAAGATGAATTATACTGAGCAAGACTGCTCTCAGGGACCTCTCCAAATTACTGAAGAGCAAGTTTTAAGATTAAGGCGTGCCTGATTCAGGCATGGTCTTTTCAATAACTTACCATGCATCTGACAGCTGGACTGTCAATAAGAATAAAAAGGGAAAAAAAATAATGTCTTTGAAATGTTGTGTTGGAAAAGAGTAATGTAGATTCCATGCACTGCCAAAAGAACAAAAAGATATTTCTTAGAGAAAGTAAAGCCAGATTATTCCTTGGAGACAAGGTTGGTGAAGCTTTGCCTCACATATTTTGATGTTGCTAGGAGAGGCTAGGAGGAGGACATTGTACTTGGAATGTTGGAGAGATGGAGTGGGAGAGGAAGACCCTCAATCAGGTGGATTGACACAATGATTCTAGCAATGGAATTCAGTGTGTCAGAGATTGTGAGGTTGGCACAGGATAGGACAGGGTTAAGATCTGTTGTTCATATGGTCACTATGAGTTGCACTCTACTTGATGGCACCTAACTAAAACAAGGATCAAACTAGATGAATTATGGGATAACATCAAGGACCTCATTCATGAAGGTAACAGAAGGCCATTAAAAAGACAGGAGAGAGAGAGAGAGACCAAAATAGATGTCAGAAAAAGATTCTCAAGTACTATAGCATAGAGAGGGTAAAGCAAAAGGGAAAATAACAAGGAAGAGAAATAAAAAGAGTATTTCAGAAGTTGGCACAAGAAGAGAAAAGTATTACGGGAGGTCTGGTGGCCTACTGGCAAGAAGCTGTGCTGCAATCCAAAAGGCACACAGTTGGAGGTGCCACCAGCTGCTCCAGGGGTAGAAGGATGAGCAATCTCCTCCTGTACAATTAACTGCTTTAAAAAAAAGATCAGAGGATCTATCTATAGGTCAGTTCTGATGTCACAGTAAACAACAACAAAAACAACAACATGCAAAGACTGGGAGTTAAACAACCAAAGAAGAGAATATGCTCAGCATTTCTCAACTGCAAGAGCAGAAGAGGGGGAAAAATAAAATCTCAAATTGCAATAGTCTATTAATAAAATACTGAATGTCCCAGAAAACATAATAGTAAATTGATGGAAGAAATACACAGTCATAGCCTCACAAAAATTAGTCAATATTTGAACATTTCTGGAAAAAGCATATGATTAAGTATCAATGGTACTGAAGGAGGAAGTTCAAATTACACTGAAGGCATTAATGAAAAACAAGGCTGTAGAGACTAATCTAATTCCCAGAGAGATTTTTCTATAGGTAAAGCACTGGACATGTTCACCCATCCAAGAAATCTTGAAGGTAACTATCTGGCTAACTTAGTGGAAGAGATTCAAGTTTGCGCTCATTCCCAAGGATGGTGTTATGGTATATAAAATTCTCAAATAGTATCATTAATGTCACATGAAATAAAAATTTTGCTGATAATAACTCATAAATGAATGCTGGGGTGTCAGAAAATTGGCTTTTCTAGCCATTGCCCCCACTGGGTGGATATGGTCTTCAGCAACCTTAACTACAGACTCCTAGTCTTGCAAATCATCAACAGGTGTGGGACCAATAAAATAGAATACTTTTCACATTGTGAGAGACAGTGATAAAGGAACTGTGAAGACACTGTGAGAGACAATGGCAGAGAGAGAATGAAGAGACTGTGACACTGCTATGAAGTTACGGTGGCAAGGTATAACTAGAGGAACCTTGGAGATAGAATCAAAGTTAAAGGTTTTGCTTGCTGGATGATTTAATGAAAAGCTGACTTGTAACTGCTCTGAGTTAAAGCTTGCTGGACTAATTAAGGAAACCAGAGTATTATTTAGACTTTCACTTGTTGACTGAGAAGCTGTCTGAACTAATTGTGCCTTGTTAACCTATGTTGGGACTTGTTTTTATTATTTGTTCTGCTAAGATTAATAAGACTATTTATGGGAAAAGATTTTTTTTTATGAATAAGACTATTTATAAAAAGTCTCAGGTCAACATAGTACCAAATGCTTGACCAGCTGTATAAATCCATAATTTTCAACATTAACAACTCCATCTGTGGCTCAGTTTCCCAAATCCTCTATGGCCCTTTGGTACAATGAGTTATTAGATAGTCCTCCAGAAACTCAGACCCATCAGGTGAATGGCTCATGTGATTGTAGGCATACAGGCTGGTTTATGCAGAAACTGGTAAGCAGTGGGACAGACTGAATGCAGCTTGATGCTTAGTCCAACATATATGATTTCTCAGTCCAGACAACTTTGTATCCGCCAGCAGGCTGGGGCTAAGTTGACACAGTCACAGCACCACTCTTGAGTTGGTGTTTTCACATATCCCATAGTGTAGAGTGCTCTTTTATACTGGTCCCATAGCTATTGATACTTTGCAAGACCATGACTTAATGGTCTCCACAATTAAGATAGCTGGAGATCATTTCCCAAGTAAGGGCTAGAAAAGGTAATTATTTGAGGTTTCTGACACCAGAAGACTACTGAACTAATCTTGGACTTGCATTGTGTGATATTCTTTGCCCCTCCCCTCTACAACCTATTTCCCTTATAAACCCTACAATTTTGAGTTAAGTCTGTGAGTCAATTTGCAATGGACATCAGACTCAATGACTGGTGGAAATAGGTGCAGGAGCAAGTGAAGTGGCATGTCTGACCTAGTAGCTATTTGTTTAGTAGTATGGAAGGGGACAGTACCCGTTTATGGAGCCACTAGAAATCAGACTTGGCCTTCCCCACATTGTCGCTGTTCCTTTTACAAATGCAATGATGTATTGGCAGTAAACTGTCAAAAATTTAGTTTAGATTCTGTTGAGTATGTTGTATGAGATGTTATTGCTAATGCCAGATGAATCTTGGTGAAAAGTAGAGAGTATCAGATGTTTCTCTGTGTTTTATTGGGTATGGAAATTTATTCAGTTATGTGACACACATGATGTCACCATGAGTGGGGATTACCTTACTGTTACTGTTTTGTTTGTTTCTATTTTTCTTCTTATCTATTTAACTTCCAATCTTTCCTCAAATTAAACCTTATTTTCACTTCCCAGAATTTTTTTATGAACCTTGATTATCTAAATTAAATATCTCAAAGTGTTATATGTTTCTTTGTGGCACCTATCAAATAGGATTTATCACATTGTTTCTGTGTGTAATGGATCGATGCTCCTTATTTCATGTGTGTTAGTTTCCTAAACTTGTCACCACAAATTACCTCAAGCTATGTGAATTAAAATATAGAATAGTAATCTTACATAATTTTGGAGATCTGAAATAAAAATGTCAGTGAGATTTGTTCTTCATGCAGTGTGTAGGACAAACTTGTTCTAGGCCTCCTTCCTTCTAGTGACCACCACTAATCTTTAATGTCCCATGGCTTGAGGATGTTGTTGTTCTTGTTATGTCCCATCCAGTTGCTTGAGACTCAGCGACCCTATGTACAACAGCCCTGTGCCAAACCATTGTCTCCGATACACCCATCCCAATTACCCTAGTCACTGGATCAATCCACCTCATAGAGGATCTTCCCCTTCTTTACTGTCCCTCCACCCTCCCAAGCATGATGTCCTTCTCTAAGGACCTATCCCGCCTTACAGCATGTCCAAAGTATGTCAGACAAAGCCCCAGAATCCTTGCCTCCAAGGAACAACCCGGTTTAACCCTCTCAAGGATGAATCTGTTTGTTTTCCTAGCAGTCCATGGTACCCTCAATACTCTTCTCTAGCACCACAGCTCAAAGGCATCAATTCTCCTTCTATCATCCCTAGTCATTGTCTAACTCTCTGATGCATAACAAGTGATTACAAAACCATGGCCTGTATCAGATGCACCTTAGTCTCCAGAGAGACACCATTGCTCTTCAGTACTTTGGGAAGGTCCCTAACAGCAGACATTCCCATCGCAATACATCCTCTAATGCCTGTCTCTCTCTTCACCTTTTCTATTTTCTATTTTTCTTCTTTCTATAAAGATATTTACCACTGGATTTATTATAATATTTTAGTATAATGTTGTGATTCTTATAATTATACTTGCAAAGACCTTTTAACCAAAAAGAGTCGAATATAAAGGTTTCGGATGGATATATCTTTTGTGGGGACTATCATTCAAATCATTGCATCATGCTAGAATATATACTTACAGAGAGAAAGAGATTTCTGTTATTTTTTTTTACTGAAACAGTACCTCTTATAATTAAGAAAGTGCATAGTGTAACAGACAATTTAAAAAATGGATACATAAGAAAATAGTTCAGATCCAGGGCAAAGAACAATGGAAAAAATTAGGGTGCAGGGTCAAAAGAATGTAGAGAAATACCAGAATGTAATTTGGGAAAAAAAAGAAGCACTTGGGAAAATAACTTTTCTTTTCTCCATTCCTTTTAAAATTTTCTGTAAATTGAAATTTGGGAATTGATGGCTGGATGTTTCTTGGAGTGAACTGTGTCTTCTAAAGTGCACATTATGTGATAGGGTGGTATTAAGAAATTCATCATTTTTCCAACACCTAGTATATTCCTAAACACTGACATCTTGGTTTTCCAGCCTGCAAAACTGGTTGAACCTTCTAATTAACATTTGTTTTGTCTTCAGACCATGCTTTAAGTTCACTATAGTTGTACAGATTATCTTAAACTGCGTATTTAATGACAAAGGAAATGTATCTTTCCTGAACTAGCATTTTCCTTTTGAAACTGTAGTATTTTGAGCCATATACAATCTATAGCTCAAGCTGTCTGTTTACTAGAACCTGGATGCATACTATCCTTTTGAATGTAAGAACCCTGTAACTGAACTATTGTGTGATCTTGAGTCCCAAGTGACCCATAGCTGACTCTCCAGCTGGTTTTCAGAGACAGTTAATCACAAGGGATAAGATTGTCAATCCTTCTCTCACAGACCAACTGGCACATAGTTCACATAGAAAAGTAAAAAGGAACAGAGGAAGGAATTTGCAAGTTAGGGGGCTAAAAACTCTGGTCAGATGGTAGAACACACATCAGCCTGCATCTCTGTCATAGTTTAAGTGTCCAATTTTGCAAAATCACTAAGTAAAGCCTCACTCTTGCTAGAATCAGTTTGGATTGGATTTCATGAACACTTATCAGGTCAATGTTGTTGTTGCTGTTGTTGATTGTCCTCAAGTTGAGGTCACGCATAGAGACTCTATGAATAAAAGACCTAATGCCTATCCACAACTATCTTTGTTTCTCCAAGTTTATAGTGTTTCCAGATGCATTTGGTTTAGGAAGTGGATGCCACTCCTGCATCCCAACCTGTTTTACAACTGGGAGCTCCACCCAACACTGTTCACAATGCGAAACCTTCTGGTATTTGATATCCCCATGGCACAAGGTTCAGCATCATGGCAAACCCAGGTTACCTCATACAGCACATTGACAAAGAGTGATGTGCAAAGTGGAAGGATGTTCCTCTGAAGATATAACAGCACTAGTCTCATTTAGCAGTGGTTAAATGTTGTTGAGTCGCATATGTCTCAGAGTAAGCTTTGTACAAAAGACCTGAACTTTTTCTATGCTTAACATCTTTTCTGTACATTTATAAGAGTTTGTAGTTTCCAGAGGCATCTAGTTTAGGAAGTGGATGCCACTCCTGCTTCTCAACATAAGTCAACCTAGAAACTCATCCAACCATTGTACGTAATGGGTAACCATTATGGTATTTGACATGACTATGGGATAGTGTGCAGCATCACAGCAACTCCAAGTTGTTCAGTATAGCAAATAGACAAATGATTGCTGGGTTTTTAAAAGAATATCCTACAGGACTTTAAATCCACACCCTCAAGCAGGGCTCTACCCTTACCCTTAGTCTAAAGTTCAAGGGCTACCTGCTTTTGATGGGGGACAAGAAACAGTAACACACAACAAAAGGGACCCCAGAAACTTCCCTTGCCTGACTGCCATTCAGATGAAACGGCCATTGAGATGACCGCCCAAGTTATTTATCTGCAAACGCCTATAGGATAAGGCAGTTGATGTGTCCAGGACATCATACTGATCTGCCAGTTACCAAATAAAGCCAAACATGTTCTTTGTACTAACAGAGTTTTTCACACTGTAGGACAATAAAAATCAGGATCAATTACTTTTGGGACATGACGTCAGATATATATTCAGTGTCCAACATTTTTGTTATTTCTGATATCCACCAATATCCCCCAAACCTCCCTACTTCTCTGCAAATGTTGGTAATGAGTTGAAATGAACTTGGAACACACATACTATTACAGTTAGGTGTTTTATTAAGGAGTTCTCAGCTATTCTAGTAGGAACACTCTCCAGTTGGCTAAGTGTGTCCCTTCAACCATGTTTACATCTTGATCACCTCAGGGTAGATTTCCTCAGAATAAAATACAACCATCAACCTTAGCCTCCAGCCATTAGCCTCTCTACTGATAACTGACCAAGTGTAATAACTTACTACAATTGGCTTTCTCAGCTGTTTCAATGACCTTCCAGAATCAGGTTTCTGCCATTGCCACTGGTACTGCCACAGAGCTCCTTCTTAGTCTGTTTCTACCATCTTTACCACAAAGCTTTTTCTGGGCCATTTGCTTTCTACAATGATAAAGCCTTTGATCGGTGGAATATTTCTTTTAGGAGGTTACTTATCTTCCCTCCTTGTGCTTTTCTACTCTTCTTTCTTTTTAACTTTAAAAATTTCTGTGGAGGTGGCTAATTTTATAGGCAAACTTCTTGTCAAATTCAAGGCATGTTCTGCCCAACAGAACCATGAGTTGACTTCAGCCCTGGATGGACTACAATGACTAATCGAGCAGACTGAAGACCAAAACTAGGCCAAAAGCATCAAACCATAACGTTGTTTAGAGTTTACCCAGAAAATGTCGATCAACATGGACAACAGTAACAAACATTATAGGATAGAAAATTATGCCAGATGTTTAGGGGAAATTTTTTAAGCAATTTTTCCACAAAATCATAGTAAAAGGCCACATAAGGTATTTGTTTCACCACAGACTCACTCATGCCCAAAACCCTACATATAAATTTCACAAATAAATCATAAGCAAATAACTGGCAAGCCTCAGAGGAGAGGCTGTCCTACTCAACACATGACCGGTTGCCTTGCAATTGTTCAAAGAGTTGTAATCAAGGGCTCAGGTTCTCATGAGCAGTCAACATGATTTGATATAAATATTCAAACCCTCAACAAGATGGAGTGATACAATGACTATAGCAATGGGCTCAATGATGTTAGAGATGGTAATCACATAGCATATAGGCCAGGCTTCAGATATGTTGTTCTTAGGATTGCTATGAGTTGTACTTGACTTGAGACACCTTAATAATTTATCTAGATCTACGTGGCTATTATTGTGTGCCATTAAGTTGAAACTGACTCATAGCTAACACTCCAGCAGTAAGCACTAGGTTTTCAGAGGCAGTAAATCACATGGGAAAAGATTACTCATTCTTCTTTTGAGATATACCTATTCAAGAAAAAAATCAAACACAAAACTATATGATCAAGAGGCAATGAATGATGAAGAAGGAGAAACTGCAGGACACTCTGAAGATGGAATACCAATTGACATATTTCAACAAACAGATGCTGCCCTGGTCATGTTTACCAGGTTGTGCCAAGAAATCTGGAGGACAATTACCTGGCCAACTGACTCAAAGAGTTCCATATTTATTTCTATTCCAACTAAAGTTGACCCAACAGAGTGGAAATTATTGAATAATATCACATCACTAATATCACACACAATCAAAATCCTGCTGAAGATTATCCAAAAATGACTGGAACAGCATCAACAGACAACTACCAGAAATACAATCTGGGTTTAGAAGAGCTCATGGCACTGGAGACATTATCTTCAGTGTCAGATGGATCTTGTGAGAAAGCAAAACTTACCAGAGGCATGTCTAACTGTGTTTCAAATTATGCAAAAGCATTTTACTGTGTGTGTCACAACAGATTGTGGCTAACCTTGGGGGAAATGGGGATCCCAGAACACTTGATTGTGCTTATGTGAAACCTATACTTAGACCAGGAAGTAGTCCTCAGAACAGAACAGGGAAACACTGCTTGCTTTAAAGTTATGAAAAGAGTACATGAATGATGTATCCTGTCTCCATACCTTTTCAATATATATGCAGAACAAACCATTCAGGAGGTTGGGCTTTATGAGGAAGAATGTGGCATCAGAATTGGAGGAAGACTCATCAACAACCTATGTCATACAAATGACACAACTTTGCTTGCTGAAACTGAAGAGAACCTGAAGCACTTGCTACAGAAGGTCTGGGACTCTAATTTTAATATAGCTTGAAGCTCAACATCAAGAAGACAGATTATCACTACTGGACAAATTGGTAGCACCATGATAGATGGAGAAAAGATTTAGGTTGTTAACAATTACAGCTTCCTCAGTCAACAATCTACATGCTTGGTACCAGCAGTCAGGAAATCAAAAGGTGAATTGCACTGGGAAAATCTGTTGTCAGGGACCTCTCCAGAGTACTGAGAAGCAACAACGTCAGCCTAGAGACTAAGGGCAGCATGATCCAGGCTATGGTCCTTGCAATTACTCGCTATGGATCAGAGAGCTGGACAGTGACTAAAGATGAAAGAATTGATGCCTTTGAATTGTGGTGCTAAAGAAGGATCTTCTGCAGCATATGTTTCAATTTCAGCAAGTGTTGTTGTGTGATTTGCATAATGTAGGTTTTTGATGAGCCTTCCTCCAATCCTAATGCCATACTCTTCTTCATAAAGTTCAACCTCTTGAATCATCTGTTCCCTATATAGATTAAAAGATATATCCTAGATGCACCCCCTTCTTAATTTTCAAACATGTACTATTTCCATGTTTTGTTTGGATAGCAGTTTCTTGGACTAGGTTTAGGTTTAGTATGAGTATAATCAAGTGTTTTTGGATACAATTTGTTGTGATCCACGCAGTCAAATGCCTTTGCATAGTCAGTAAACCACAAATAGGCATCCTTCTGGTATTCTCTGCTTTTCAGAGAGATCCTTCTGACATCGGCAATGATATGCTTAGTGCCATGGCCTCTTTTAAACCAGCTTATATTGCTGGCAGTTCCCTGTTAATGTACTGTTCTGATTATTTGTGTATATTCCTCAGCTAGATTTTGCTTGCATATGATACTAGAGATAATGTTCAATTTTCACATTCTGTTGGGTCAAGATTTTTCAGAATGAGAATAAATATGGATCTCTTCCAATCAGTAGGCCACAAAGCTATTCTCAAGATTTCTTGGCACTACCTGGTAAACACATCCAGAGTTGCATCTATTTGTTGAAATATATCAATTGTCATCCATTAACTCTTGGAGTCTTATACATACACATATATACTTACAATACTAATCTAGTAACTTATTTCCAGAATTCTCTTAGAAGAAGAGGAATTGACTAATTCCTCTAATATCTCTTCCAGTACTTATTGGAGGAAGGAGATGTGCTTGAAGACACTACCTCAACTCCATATCAATACATCATTAAAAGTTCACTTCTAGCCCTTTCTTCAGCTCCCAAGGCCTTCCTAACAGTGAGTTGTTTTCCCTATCTACATTAATGCTTTTGACCCTCTCCCAGCACTGCTTTCATGGGGAAAAAATGAAACACAACAGAAATACATCTTTTTCTTGTTTCATTTCTTAGACTACTATGTGGTTGTTGTTAGATATTATTGACTCTACATCTTCATAGTGATCCTATGAACAACAGATAATAACCCTGTATTATCCTGTGTCATCTTCATAATTTCTGACACTCTTGAGCCCATTGCTATAATCACTGTGTCAATCCATAGCTTTGAGGATCTAGAAGAAGCTCTTTCACTGACCCTTCAACTTTCCAAGCCTGATGTCCCTTTCCAAAGAATATAACCTCTCCAGTAATAAGCTTGAAGTATGTGAGATTGAAACTTGTCCATCTTTGCCTCCAAGAAACAGTCTGGTTAGACTTTTTCTAAGACCTATCTGTTTGTTCTTCTGGCAGTCTGTATTTAGTGCTCTGCTCCAACATCATAACATAAAGGTAACAATTCTTCTTCTGTTATCTCTGCTCATTGTGTAACTCTCATCTGCATAGCAAGTGATTACAAAAATCTATGGCCTGAATCAAGTTCAGTTTAGTCTTCAAACAACATTATTGCCCTCCAGTCTTTTGGAAAAGTCCCTGACAATGGATTTACATAATGAAGTACATCTCCTGATCTGCTAACGGCTTGTAACAAATGTGTTGATTATGGACCCATGTAAGGTGAAATCATTGACAATTTCAATCTTTTCTCCATCTGGCCAGAAGTTGCTTCTTGGTCTAAGAGTGAGGAATTTTGTCTTCTTGATGCTGAGATGCAAAGCATATTAAAAGCTGTAGTCTTTGAACTTCTGCAGCAATTGATTTAAGTTCTCATTTTTAGCAAACAAGATTCTGTCATCTGCATAATTCAGGTTGTTGATAAGGCTATTTATATAGGATGAGGACTATTACATTGTTGTTATGTACTGTAGAGTTGGAACTGACCCATAATTGACCCTCCACTGGCTTTTCAGTGGTGATTAATCACCCAGGAAAAGAATGCCCATTGTTCTCTTGTAGAGAAATTGGTGGCCTCGAACCACGTGCCTTTGAGATTTCAGCACAGCTTCTTATTACTAGGCCACCACAGCTCAGATTATTATAGTACTGATTAAAGGTTTAGACTTAATCTTTAAAAAATAAAAATCATTACCATTTAGTTGGAATTCAACTTATAGCTGGCCTTCTCAGGGGTTTTAGAAATATTAAGATCACATGGTAAGAGATTACTCATCTGTATTCCATTAGATTAACTGGTAGATTCAAATACCGAAGAAATGTCATCTTTGGCACAATGCTCTACCCATGAACTATTCTGTTGTTGTGTATTATCAAGTCAGAACTAACTCACAGCTGACACTCTAGCAGGTTTTCAAAGTCAGCAAATCACACAGGAGGAGAATGTCCATCTTTCTCCTTCTGAGCAGCTACCAGGTTTGAACCTAGTTCCTTTGCATTGACAATGCAATTTCTTACCAGTAAGCAACCAGAGTTCATTTAGTGTAAAATAACCCACATTAGGATTAAATAAGACAGACTCTGATTGCACTGACAATGTTATTGCTTTTAAGTACTGTAGAGTCAAACGTGACTCATAGCAATCCTATGAACAATAGACATTCATCTTATTCTATGTCATTTCTCTAAATTAATATATTTTCTAGAGGCATATTATTTAGGAAGTGAAAGCCACTCCTGCTTCCAGGCTTGTCTTAATCTGAAAGCTCCACCAAACACTATCTGTTCACCATAGGTAACCATTATGGCATTTGAAACACCAGTGGCACAATGTTCAGCACCATAGCAAGCCCAAGTTACCTTAGCACAGCAAATTGACAGACCAGTGCTGTACCAAGAATATTAGTCCTAAGCTCAATTAACACCAGGACAGAGGCCCCAACAAACTTTTAAATACAAAGGCTCTCCACCAGGTCCTGTTAACCCTAAGCAAGAGGCTTCCAGTCTACAGCTCATTGTGAGCTAAATCCAGCACTGACAATAGGGATAGATGAATATTTATTACAAAATAGGTTATAAATTACTTTTTTCTTAAGTTATATAATAATACAGTATTATATTGAACACTCTTAGCTCCACAGAGGTTTTGAAGGTTGCTGAAATGCACTTTTCTTTTTGTATGGAAGTCTACATACTGTCAGTGTGAAATAAAAGGAATAAGACTGGTAAATTGCATGAAGTCAGAATAGAGGAGGAACAAAGGGAATTTTGAATGGCAATTGTAGCAGACAGAAGGTACCATACACAGGTGGTCTCTGTAATTAGAGGCTTGAAAAATAAGATCTAACCAAGAAACAAGAACAGAAAATAAATAAGAAGAAAACAAAAGAAATACAATCAAATGGAATCTAGAAAAAGAAATTGGTGACATACATTTAAAAAAAGAGTACTGTCTAAACCCACCCACTAGTCAAGCTTTGTCTTTTTCAAACTCATAGGAATTTTGCAAAAATTCAAACTTCTATATTTTTGTTTTTTGGGTTTTTTTGTTTTTTTTTTTTTTTAACAGATCTTGGCACCCTGGCAGTATTGAACTAGAGGAGCACAGGGAGGTGATGGTAATTCTCTCCCAAAAGAGATAGGGGAGAGACAATAGATACTGATTTAAATGTCAGCCTATTGTCCTAGAGAAATCACTAGCACCTGGGAAAAGCCTTTGACTACTAGGCAGAAAGAACTCAAAAGTGCTAAACAATTTCACTTTAACTTTTTATTTTCTTGTAAATTATAAAATTCACCCGGCATGAATTTGATCTGATACAACCAAAATGTCAGCCCTGATGCATTTTATAAACCCTAAGGGAAACACTGACAATCTTGTTGTTTATATGTTTTCTATTAAGAAACGCTGATTAAAAACAACGGCCTTTAAACAATAGCCCTTGCACTCACAGTTATTACAATTTCTTATTAGCAACTGTTAATATACAGTCCTTGTCCATAAGAGTTGGGGATGTGAATAAATTTTACACTGTAATCAAATCCTTGAATCATTCTAAGTTTTAGAATAGTTGAGAATAAAACAGTTGTACTACTATCAGTGATAAAATATGGTTATTTTTGCCGCTTGATTTAGAAAATGCTCCTACTTAAGATTTCATTTTGTTCTGTAATTTATCATTAATTTAATACAATCTCAATAGGTTTTTTGTAAAATCATTTCTTTGTTTTTTCCTCATTTAGGTGAAATCTTAATAAATTATAATACCTATAATCTAGGTAGCAGCTTCAAGCCCAAAAGGAGAAGAGGGGAGAGGAGGGGACCCTGTTCTCCCAGCTTTGCTCCACCCAGGTTGGCTATGATCCTTTTGCCAGAGAGCACAGTGCTGTGTGCGCGGGTGTTGTGGTGGTCTCTGGAGAAGGACAACTCTGCCTCCAGGAGCCAGCAAGCCAGGCTTGACCTTGGGTTGAATGCAGCAGCGGCTTCAAGCTCAAAAGGGCCCTTGCACCTGTGGCACCTGGGCCAGTCTTTGATTGTTTTTGTTCAGACATTCCTCTAGGTCATATAACCCTGGTGTACAAGTTGCCGACCCGCGGTCACTTGTGGTTGCTTTGAGGCTGAACACTGTGATATTGATGTGTCACATGTGTTAATGGTTGGTTAGCCAATGCGGACAGAGAGTGGGGGGGAGCTCCCCGATTAAAACCAGCGTGGAAGGAGCAGTGGCATCCACTTCCATAATAGCTTGCCTCCGGAAACCCTATGAACCTGGAGAGAGGATGAAAAACACACAAGCGTTGAGGACTCTCCTTCATAGGGTCGCTATGAGTCACCTGCGACTCGATGGCACTTAACAACAAACAACATCATCTAGGTGATTTATAGGTCAAATATTCCATGTTGCATATACGTGGAATCTTTCATTAATCTACTCTTTTTCTAAGCTCCCACATGACTTAGAAATTGTCCTTTTGATTAATGTTTAGAAAAGATGCAGTAGGTCATATCATCAATTTGATTGATATATCAATTCAAACGCTGCATATCTCTTACTTGCCTACTAGTATAAATGTGCATTTTAAAGATTAAATAATATCTTCCTTAAAATATTTGTAGAAAGTAGAAAATATCTCCTACACCTTATAATTTTGATTGTAGGTTCTTGCCATTATGCCTCCGGTGCTCCCTGTTCCATGGGAGAAGAATGGGCAGTCTCCTCCTGAGCCGTTAACTGCACCTGATAACCCACACAGCGGGAGGGTCGTGGGTTGATTCTGATATTGCTTATAGAGTCACTATTAGTCACAGTTGACTCAATGGCACATAACAACACAGAGATATGCACAGAGATAATATGTGGGTTTCTTGGTGAAATCAAGGAAGTCCACAATTTGCTGCGAAGAGGGAATCCACATAACCAATATTTGATTTGAAATTTTAGCTTCTAGAACTCTTAGGAAATTTCTTTCCTTTTTTATTGCTTGTCACAGCAACTGGAAAAATAGGGCAATTGGTAAGTTATTTTTACATTTCTGAATCTTAGTAACTATTTTTAAGGATATTGAAGTATTATTAAGATTACCACTGTCAAAATGTTTAGCATAAAAAAGGCAATGGATAAATTTACACTTCCTTTCTGCTTATTTCTGTCAGCTTACCGCTATTTAAACTCAGTGATTATTTGTGGATATCATAGAATTTCTGATAAAAGCTTTATTGACATTGCATTTCTATTCCTGCTTCTTTTCAATTGTGTCCCATATCAGTAATCCTTCTTTCTGTTAATGCCATTATTTTGCCACATATTGATTAATTTTTTTGTTTAAGAGAAATTCCCTGATTTTTCTAGAGAAGTTTTCACTTTGCTTTGGATGCTTTTATCCTTTCTTTTCATGTGACAGGAAGTTAGTGCCTACTGAAAAAAAGAAAAAAAATCTTAGAGAAATATTTTAGCCATAAGAAATTATTGAATGAGAAACACGTACATCTGCTTTAACTATTACTTTGCTTGCAACTTTCTTTTCCACAGGCTTCAAAAAGCAATTAAAAAATGGGGGGGGGGGAGGGTAGAGAATATCCAAACTCAGCTTCAAGCAGATCAATTGATCAGTTTAGCCTACTGGGATAATGATACATTAGCCTCCTAGAAAAGGAGAAAAGAACAGAAGGAAAAGGGAGGAGGAATCTTATTATGTCAGTTATGAAAAATGGGTGTCATTTAAATGACTAAAGAACAACATGGGTATAATTACAAGGGACTGATTTCATGGATCAATAATCAGCATTAATGAAAGGAGATCTTTCAAACATGGACTAAGAAAATTGAATGACTTTAACATCAGTAATAGACCTAACATTTAACTTTAACAAAAAGAAACAGTATTTAATACAGACACACACACACACACACACACACACACACACACACACACACTCACTGCCACAAAATGTCCAGAAGAAATCAAATGACAAAAATAGAAAGAGAAACATTATTTCTAAAGCAAACCACAAAAAAAAATTTTTAAATCTTTAAAAATTGATCTTATAGACACTTTCCCTTAATTGCTCATTAATCAATGTTTTCATCCTATATATTTCTGCCCCTTGATTTCAGTACCTCAATTGATGAGATGTTATATTGTGGAACTGTGGTGGTAATACTGGTTTCTTGCAGCCATGATTCATTTCTCAGGACCCAGAAACCTAGGCTTAATTGTATACTTACAGAAAGATTGATATTGTATATGTATTCTGTTGAAGATCTTGGAAAGACAACATAAAAAGATAAGGAATTTGCAAAGATTTTTAATTAGATGCTAAGCTGTTGTCATCACGCATTTTTACAACCTTGAATTCTGAAGCAATTAATATTTTTGTTGCTACCACAAGGGGCAATTGTTGCCAAACTATAAAAAAAAAAATCTTCAGTAGAAATTTCTCTTTGGAGATGGCTGCTACTAATTCAAGGTCTTATTTAGCTCTAGATAATGGGCTCATTTACCTATAAGAGTAAACTAGATTAGAAACTAGAAAACAAATGCTTGTAGGAAGGTTTGTTGAAATAGGATTAGTCAGTATAACTTGCATGGGAAAATATGTTGTCAGGGACTACTCCAGAGTGCTAAGGAGCAACTACGTAAGAATGGCGACTAAGGTGTGTCTGATGCAGGCTTTCCCAATTACTTACTACGTATCAGAGAGCTAGGTAATGACTAAGGATGACAGAAGAAGAATCGATGACTTTGAGTTGTAGTGCTGGAGTATGGAGCATACCAGGGGAGCACTGGTGATGTAGTCAATAGGGGAATTCTGTGGCTAACCCAATGCCAGTATCTCTTAGGGTTCTTTCTAATCCATCCGTGGTTCCTCAAGAGAAAGACGGACATTCTCTTCCTGTGTGTTTTACAGCCTCTGAAAACCCACTGGAGGGTCAGTGATGAGTCAGTTTTGAGTCTATAATATTGAGATTTTTTCAATGACTTCAAAGGAGAAAAACCTGAACGTCTTATACAAGGAATCATTATCGTTGTTTGAGCCAGTGCCTTGAGTTGAGTCATAACCTGACTCCTATCTCATTCCTATTTGGTTTCTTAAACCAATGGGTGGACGTCTATCTTCATTCCTCAAAGCTAATGAATTCAAATAGCCAGAAAGGCAGGACCTTTAAACTAGCAGTGCAACTCCCAATGGACTATGCTATCAGAGCTCCTTCCATAGACAGACTTAAAGGAAAAAAAAAAAGTAGGAAAGTTCTACTGTGTGACATGAAGTAATAAATGATACTTTTTGTTTTGTTTTTAGCCCTATATTTGTAGAAAGTGGTTGGCTGGGAAACCACTTATTTAGTAATAACATGTCTGACAAGGGACATATCTAGAATTTATAAAATATTCGAGCACCATAACAAGATAAAGGTAAACAACCCAATTGAAAAATGGGCACAGGATATGAACAGACACTTCAACAAAGAAAACATTCAGATGGCAAGCAAACATATGAAGAAATGTTCAAAATCCCTAGCTCTAAGAGAGATGCAAATCAAAACAACTGTGAGATATCATCTCACCCCAGTAAGAATAGCAAAATTTAACAGTATAGCAAACAAATGCTGGTGAGGTTGTGGAAAAACTGAAACCCTAATTCATTGTTGGTGGGAGTGTAAAATCGTGCAACCACTGTGAAAGGTGGTATGGCGCTTTTTCAAAAAGTTGGAAAGAGAAATACCATTTGACCCAGCAATTCCCAATACTGGGAATATACCCCAAATAAACCAGAACTGCCCCTGAGCAGATATATACGCACCCATGTTTATTGTGGCTTTGTTCACAATAGCAAAGAGTTGGAAACAACCTAAGTGCCTATCAACAAACAAATGGATAGAGAAGCTGGGGTATATTCACACAATGGAATACTATGCTGCAATGAAAAACAAGGAACTCATGCAATATTATTCAAAATGGGTGACCCTGGAGGACAATTTGCTGAGTGAAGTATCTCAGTCACAAAAGGACAAATACTGCATAGTGCTACTGTTGTAAAATGGGATTGACATCAGGATAGGGGGAAAACTGAGAAAGATAGGATGAATTATGTATACTACATTGGAACAGTGAGGCAGAGAACTGTTTAAAAGGGATATGTGATTAGGTATTCTTGTCTTCACAGGAGTCCAGAACGTAAGGCTGCATAGTGGAGTGGTCTTGTAGGGAGGGATTGTAAAACAAGGAAAGAATTTTTCTTTTACTTTTCAAAGAGAAAAGCAAACTGTGGGATAAGGGTGGTCAAGGAGAAAAGTACTAATGGAAGTCTCTGCACATTTTCATGAAAATTCATGATAATAATAATAACAATAATAATAATATAAAGAGGGCACTAGTTAAGCAAAAACAGGAAACCTATTTAGCAGACTCAACCCCAAGTTGCAGTGGCAGGTGAGCAGCTCCAACCATATTAGGGAGATGTAAATTCAGCAATAGATCACAGAAGCTGGGAGTTGACTTCGAATTTTAACTAACGTATAATCTTTCTACCTGTGTACCTAACTGACTTAAAGCCCCTTGCCCCAAAGGCTTAACTAATCAGTCATAATGCATGTAAAAGCTGGCCCATAGAAAGAGAACCCAACCACTCCCTTATAAGCCTATATAAAGATAAAATAATTTGCTTTCGAGGAGCCTGACCCTTGAGAGGTTGTGGTCTCTGTCGGCGCTCTCCATGAAAAATAAAGTCTTTGTTGATTCACAAAAAAAGGAAAAGGAAAAAAAAATCTAACTTTTCTCTAAACTTTTGTTAAAATCACAATTAAAAAGGGAAGTAGATAGAAAAAAATTACAATATATAATCATTACAAACCATACTGTGTTGTTCTTGTATGTGGAGTCAGAAATGACCCTTGGCTGACCCTCTGGAGGGTTTTCACAGGCAGTTACTAATAAAGTAAAAGATTGTCCATCCTTCTTCCACAAAGCAGCTGGTAGCCTCAGACTGCATGGCTTCAGGACTGTAGTAAAGCTTCTTGCCACTAGACCACCAAAGCTCCCTATAAACCATACCAGTAAATAAAAAACCAAAACAAACAAACAAAAACCAAGTAGAGATAGAAAGTATAATAAAATAAGATGACATTAATTAAAGATTCTTAATCCACGGTCAAACACTCTTGGCACCAGCAGCCAGGAAATCAAAAAACATACTGCGATGGGAAAGTCTGCTGTTAGGGACCTCTCCAAAGTACTCAAGAGCAATGGTGTCTCTCTGGAGACTAAGGTGCGCCTGATAAAGTCCATGGTCTTTGCAATCACTTGTTATGCATCAGAGAGTTGGACAATGACTAGGCGGGATAGAAGGAGAATTGATGCCTTTGAGCTGTGGTGCTGGAGAAGAGTATTGAATGTACCATGGACTGCCAAGGAAACAAACAGATTTACCCTAGAGAGGGTTAAACCAGGCTACTCCTTGGAGGCAAAGACTCTGGGGCTTTGTCTGACATACTTTGGACAAGTTGTAAGGAGGGACAGGTCCTTGGAGAGGGACATCATGCTTGGGAGGGTAGAGGGACAGAGCAGGAGGGGAAGACCCTCTATGAAGTGGATTGATTCAGTGACTGGGGTAATTGGGGTGGGAGTGTCAGAGATAGTGCGATTGGCACAGGACAGAGCAGAGTTTAGGGCTGTTGTACATAGGGTCGCTATGAGTTGCAGCGACTTGATGGCACATAACAATAACAACAGCAAACATGGAGGAAAAAAATAGAATATCTTATAGCCAATCCCCTCTTAAGGGAACTATCAGTTTTAAAAGTCAAGAATTCTACAGCTCAGGATTGTCATAGAAATTATGTAAAAATTCTGCCTTTTCTCAAGTCACAACATCGATATGGCAGTCTTTGATATTTTCAAAAGAAACCGAACTGTACAGTGTTCCAGCCTTCTACGTTTGTTGTATTACTCTTGAAGCTTAAAAAAAAAAAAAAAGGAAATGAAATTAAGAAGGAAGAAACCCGAAACCCATTCACCTAAAGAAAACGTACTTCATGGAATTCAATGTAAATTTATTTGAGTTGTTGTACCAAATTTCTCAAAACACCTTCTCTAATCTGTTCATTTTTTTAACTGAATAAAATATTACACTAACTGCCACAATAATGTAATTCTATCTGTATCAAGGAACACCTTTCTCTTCTTGTCTACAGCTCTTGTTAACAGAGCCATGTATGATTCTCTGAAGAACTTATAGGTCTCAGCAGAGAAATGTTGCTCATAAGAAATTATTTTCTATTTAAGACAGATGTCTTAGAACAACAGCAACAACAAAAAAAAAATAACTTAAAATGATGCTTGTTTCTTTTGTTTCCTTTGAATATATTTATGTGGTTGATATTGCCAATTTTCAAGTTCTCCTTTCTTGAACTTTGATATAACTAATTGTGTACAGCAGCTTCACCTGTCTAGCCTTTGGCTAATTTTTTATTTATGCATAAGCAGCCGAAAGACCCCAAGGGAGTAATGGCTTATTAGTTCTCTTGTCTCCTGAGATATCTTTCATTCTTCTGTTTCATTGATTACTGAATGTTTGTTAAACACATGCTTGTCATCACTTCTGAATCATGCAAATGTTCATTGCTTAGCTTGTGGAAATGTTTATATCATTTGACTATTTAAATTTCTCCATACTTTTTCTTCTTAAAAAATGTTGAAGCAAAATTTGAGACATAAAGAATTTAACACTTACCTCAAAAGAATTATGTATTGCCTAAAATGAGGCTCAGGACATTTTCTTTCCAAATGCCTTTTATTTTCCCCCAATCTTTTGGAAATTAGAAACAGGTGTAATCTGAATCAACTCAATTTAGTTAATTAACTCCAGTATTTTCTGATAAAAATGCGAGCTATAAACAAGCCTTATTATTCAAGTCATATGTTATCATTTACAGCAAGAGGCATTTGTGAAGTTCACCGCCAAAACGAATACTACTACAGTCTCATTAAACATTTATAAATGACTTTTAATTTTTTAATATGGCGTTAGAAGACTTTAAGAAGTAAAATTGATGCTTAGTTGCAAAAATAATTCCATAGATGTTATTTTTCATTTTAGAATAATAACATGAACTATTATAAGATCTAGCAAAACAGCCATAAAGCAGATAATGTTGTTGTTGTTAGATGTTACTAAGTCAGGTTTGCCTAGGAAATCTTTAAAGTGAAGGAGAGCTAGGATGTCAGCTTAAAGAAAAAAGTATATCTTATTCAAGCCATGATTTTAAACTTCTGCAAATGTGTTTGACTATATAGATCACAATAAACGGTGGTTGACTCTGAGAAGAGTGGGAATCCCAGAACACTTGATTGTGCTTATGCGAAACCTGTACTTGGACTAGGAGGCAGTCATCAGAACAGTGCAAGGGAGCACTGAATAATTAAAAATCTGAAAGGGTGTATGCCAACTAAG
>NW_006399915.1:2855619-2857002 GCF_000299155.1 Elephantulus edwardii
GGGGGGGAAGAAGAATGAATTGGGGATGAGAGTGGAGAAAACAGTGCAACAATGAATGAATGAAAACCCAAAATCTCTGTAAATGTTCATTAAAACTAACAAAATTTTTTAAAAAAAGAAAACAAAGATTCCCACCATTGGTACTTTTGGCAGCATTATTATAGGTTGTGAAGAGATTGAGATTGTTAACAGCTTTAGTTTGCTTGTCTCCACAATCAACGCTCTTGGTACCCGCAGTCAGGAAATTAACAGATGGATTGCCTTGGGAAAGTCTGCTGTCATAGTCCTCTCCAAAGTCCTGAAGAGGAATAATGTCAGTCTGAAATCTAAGGTGTGCCTGATCCAGGCCATAGTTTTTGCAACTACAGCTGGACAATGATTAAAGAAGGAGAATTTGTGCCTCTGAGTTGTGCTGCTGGAGAAGAGTATTGAATATATCTTGGGCTGCTAATAGAATGAATGGATTTGTCCTAGAGAAGGTGAGACCAGGCTACTCCTTAGAGGCAAGAATTCTGAAGCTTTTGGATATGTTGCAGGGAGGGACCAGTTCTTGCAGGGGGACATCATGTTTTGGATGGTGGAAGGACAGTGCAAGAGAGGATGACCCTCAATGAGATGGATTGATTCAATGATGGGGTAATTGAGATAGGTGTATCAGAGACAACAAGATTGGCACAGGATAGAGCATGGTTTAGTGCTGTTGTATATAGTGTCTCTATGAGTCGCAGGCAACTTAAAGGCACCAAACAGCAACATATGCATGAGAAAGCTACACAACGAACAAGGAATACAGAAGAAGAATCACCAAATTGTGGTATTGGTGAAGGATTTTGAATTCCAAAATAACTTTTCCCCCCTACTTGTTTATATCTTTATTGAGCACAGGGAGAATGCTTTTAAGAAGTGAGAATGTGAAATTATGTATCTTATATACTTTGGGCATGTTGTCAGAAGAGCCCATGTCTTAAGAAAGGATGTCATGATCAGAAAGGTGGAGTATCTGGAAGATGGTGAAGGAAATAATGATATGAATTGACACAGTGACTGCAACAATGGCCTTAACACAGCAGAGGTTATAAGGGTAGCGCAGAACCAGGCAAGATTTCAATCTGTGGTACCTAGGCTCATTAAGATTCAAAATTGACTAGATGGACTAACAACACACATACACAATCACTCAATTCAAACAGTGTACGTTATTTTTATCACAAATTGAATACAAAACTCATTTCATTAGAAATTTTTGCAACATAGAGTAAAAAGGAATCCCTTCCTTACCTTCTACTCTGAAAATTTTAAAAGGGATATGACATATCAGACATGCAGTCAACTGGATAACTGATTTTCATATGCTAATTGAGAGAGGAGGCGGCCATAATCACC
>NW_006399915.1:2857697-2871602 GCF_000299155.1 Elephantulus edwardii
TGATGGCAGCTTTAGTTTGCTTAACTTTACAAACAACACTCTTGGTACCAGCAGCCAAGAAATTAAAGGACAGATTGCATTGGAAAAGTATGCTGTCAGAGACCTCCCCAAGGTACTGAGGAGCAATGATGTCAGTCTGAAGACTAAGGCCATGGCCTTTGCCATTACTTGCTATGCTTAATTTGGACATGTTGTAAGGAGGGATCAGTGCTTGGAGAGGACTGCCATACTTGGGAGGGTGGAGGGACAGCGCAGGAGAGGAAAAGCCTCGATAAGATGGATTGATTCTGTGTCTGGAGTAATGAGGATAGGCATATAAGAGACAGTGAGATTGACAAGGGATAGACCAGGGTTTAGGGCTGTTGTACTTAGGGTTGCTATGAGTTGCAAATGATTTGATGGCACAGAACAACAAACTGAGAGAGAGAGAGAGAGAGCGTGCAAAAGCAAGGTAATTCAATTTTGTGGGTTGTTTTTTGTTTTTGCTTTTTACTCATATAGAATATAAAAGATTGGGGAAAGTATCTATTAGAAGTATCTTTCTGAAAAAGAAAAAGGTGCCATTCTGTTAGTCTTTTATCTTTCTAGGAAAAGTTCACTTTGTGTTGTTTTCCCCTTCCCCCCTTCTTCCTACTCTTTCTCTTCTTCTTCTCATCCTTTCTTTATCATTCTAATTACTAGGAAGTAAGTTATTTAAATAAGACCTCTTCAAAAGGGTGAAATTTCATGTCATCCTTGACAGGGAGGAAGTGAAGCAGAAAGTCTTAAAGGTATTTGGAAGAGGTGCTTTAGAAATAGTCTCTGTAATTTCAGATTGACAATCTCCTCCCAATATGATTTACTATCTCTCCAGAACTGCTGGAGGGTCAGCTATGGGTCGGTTCTGACTCGACAGTACAAAATAACAACAATATATAAGAATACTGATTTTTTTACAGTAATTTTATGTCTTCTGGCTTTTATGAATTCCTTGAGATGTAGCCATGTAAATGTATATATATTACAAATAAAGAGATTTTTACACTTTTCTGTTTTTATTCTCCGAATGGTTTTTCTTGCCTTACCTGATAGGCTAGAATCACCAGTATTTTTTTTTTAATAGTTGTAGTGGGAATAAATATTTCATCCTTGTGACTAAATGAGAAATAAAAATGTTTATCATTTCACTATTAAGGAAGGTGTTAAATGTAGGTTTAAAATAAATGTTCTTTTTAATTTGAAAAAATTTTCAAGTATGTCTGGTTTCCTGAAGAATACTTATTTTTTTTTTCAAATGCTTTCTCCAAATTCATTGAGATAAACTATTAAAAGAGCAAATTATAATAATTAGCTTTGTCACTTGTTGTATATAAGTAGTGCTATTTGTAGATGGCCTAAATGATCACTTTTTAGTATAATTTTCACCATTTTTCTTGGGAATGAGTCTTCAGGTCTTCTTTCAACCTAGACTTGCCTCTCATCATGATTATATTTCACCTTTGTAAGCATAGAGATTTTTTTTTGTTCTTTCTTTTGTGTGTTGGATTTTTAAATCCTTGTCATGTTGAAGCATTTGGTATTAAACATGTTTTTCATACTGATTAAACAATTTATAACTGACAGACTTATGGCTCTAGAGGAAAACTAGCTCATAGCTGAGACTTCAGCTGGTTTTCAGTAGCTGTAACTCGCATGAGAGATATATAGGTCATCTCTCATTTAGCACTATTCTCCAACAGCACAATTCAAAGGCGTCAGTTCTTCTTCTGTCATCCACTTTCATTGTCCAGCTCTCAGGTTCATAGCCAATTATTAAAATAACCATGGCCTGAATCAGACATTCCTTAGTCCTTAAACTGACATCAATGCTCCTCAAAAATGTGGAGAGGTTCCTGATTAAAGATTTGCTCAGTGCAATATGTCTCCTGATGTCCTGACTTCTGGTACCTAGGGTGTTGTTTGTAGATCTAAGTAAGATGAAAGTGTTGACAGCTTCAGTCTTTTCTCCATCTATTATAATGTTGTGTATAGGTCCAGTGGAAAGCATTTCTAGTTTCTTGATACAGAAATTAAATCCATATTGAAGGCTGTATTCTTTGATCTTTTGCAACAAATGCTTCACGTACTCTTCACTTTAGCAAGCAAAGTTGTGTCATCTGCATAATGCAGGTTATTGATGGTTCTTCCACTGATACTGATGACACATTTTTCTTCAGAGTCTAGCTTCTCAAATAATTTGTTCAGCATGTAGATTGATTAGGTATGGAGAGAGGATACAATCCTGATGCACTCCCCTCTTAATTTTAAACTATATAGTGTTTCTTTGTTTTATTTGCATAACTACTTCTTGGTCTAGATTCCAACTGCTTTAAATAAGAGTCTCCCAGCCACCAAACAACTATTGATTAAAAAGATCTGCAGAGTGCCAACTGCAATTGTTCTAGACAGAGAATTAGGAAGAAAATTGTATATTCAACATCAAGAATCCCATGTGTTGCCTGAGACCATAAAGGAAAGGACAACATAGATAAGAAATAATTAGTGATGTAACACATTTTTTGGAGTATGATGTCTGTTTTTATTACAATTTTTATTTTATTCAAAACTCTTGGACAATATTTATGACAAAGTATAAATCTTTTGTTGGTTATTCAACGTTGTGTCAGGTTAACGGGCAGATTTTTTTTTTAAATACATCTTTATGTTTTAGGCAAAATTGATGTTGCTATTTATTTAAAATATAAAGTCCTTAGCTTTTCTCGTTAGTCCCACACTTTCAATTTTAGTCCCATTGATACAGTAATCTGGCATTATGGATATAGTACTTAAATTATTTCTTGAGACATATTGGAAACAAATGAAATAAATTTGATGAACAATCATCATCACAGCTCTGGTGGCTAATGATTGGGAGGAAAATAAGGTTTTAACACGTTGTTTCTATGGTGCAGAAGGATGCTTTTATACTTTATACACTCAACACTGATTCAGGTAAATCAGTCAATTTAAAGATTTCTGCAGTCAGAAAACAAGTGTAATGACAGGATCTAATATTGATAGCTGAAAGTTAAAGAGCTCTGGTGAAACTAATTAAAAACTAACTAAGAGGTTAGATTTGAACCAACCAAATACTTCAAGGGGGAAAAAATATGAGGTAGTGTACTTCTGTAAACACTTAAAGCTGAGGAGAACCTACTCTATCTTGCAGGTTGGTTATGAGTCAGCATCAACTTGATGGCACTAGATTTTCATTGTTAAGTTGAAATTTTGTTATAGTCATTTCCAAACCATAATATATATTTTTTGTAAGTAATGACAAAAAATCAATTTTACCTTGACAACTATTTTTTAAGTAGACGTTTCAACAAAGAAAGAAAAGAAAAGCTGTGACCAGATTATCTTTGCTCTTCGAACCATAGGATCTTAGGTCATGCATAGAAGTCCCTTAAAATGCATTTTCTTTGATCAGTTCTGCTTTATAATGGCCCAATATGGATAGGACTGAACTACTGCATAAGATTTCCAAGGCTGAAATATTTTTATAGAAGTGGTTTGTTGCATCTTTCTCCTGTGGAGTAGCTGGTGAGTTCTGTCTTTTTCAGGTAGCAACCTAACTTACCAACTGTCCCACCAGGACTCTTCACAAAGAATTCACTTGGAGGTCATATCTAAAAAACAAAAAATATGAAGCTCTACTTATGACCCTCAGATGAGAATAGCTTCATAGCTAACTTGCCAGTGGGTTTGGGAGGCTATAAAATCTCACTGCAGGAGATTGCTCATCTTTCTCTTGCAGAGAGATTGGTGGATTCCATCTGCCAGATACACACTGTCTTTGAGTTAGAAGCACCGTTTTCTATGTATGGATTGTTGTTTTATACTGTGTAGTTGGAACTTATTCATAGTTGTTCCTCCATTGAGTTTTCAGAGGCAGTAAACAACACTGAAGAAGATTGTCTGTCTTTCTTCCTTTGAGAAGCAGGTGGATTTGGACAGCAAGCTTTTGGGTTGGCAACACAACAACTTACAACTAAGACAACAAAGCTTCCCCCATGGGCTATGTGACTTTTATATAACATCTTTGAAATTCTGCAATTGTAACGTCCACAAGAATAGTTTATAAACATAATTGATTGATTTTTATCCAGGTTCAATTTAAGTGTCATATGCAACACTTGGCATACAACCTAATTTAGTTTCTTGTCTGCTCACTGTTTGCTATCCAGCAGTTTTCAAAGAACGCTTAATGTAGTAAGAGTACCACTGATTTATAAAGGAAAGAAAGACTTGATTCTATCTTCAGCCCTAACGTTCATGTACTGAATAGAAACCAATAGATGACTTGAACTCTCTGAGCTTCCATTCCATTATCTGTAAAATAAAAGTCTGAACACCACATTCATCTGGCTTTATTAAATGAATTTCAAGGAAGATAGCAAGTGAAATCAATTTATAACACAATAAATAAAGATCATACTTTTATTTTCTTTTGAGCTATGTCATAGATCACACAAAAGCCTTAATAAATTGTAAATTCAAAAGAGTACAGAATTCTTTTACAAAGGCATAAACTCTGTTTATTTTGTATCCTTATCAATATATAGAAAATTGTGTTCACCTCAGTAATGGACTTCTTGTCTGTGATCAATTTTCACTCATCTTGAAGATGTTGTTGTTGTTATGTGCCATCAAGTCGCCTGCTACTCATAGCGACCCTATGTACAACAGCCCTAAACTCTGCTCTGTCTTGTGCCAATCGCACTGTCTCTGACACTCCCATCCTGATCACCCCAGTCACTGAATCAATCCACCTCATAGAGGGCCTTCCCCTCCTGTGCTGTCCCTCCCCCCTCCCCAGCATGATGTCTATCACCAAGGACCAGTCTCTTCTTCCAACATGTCCAAAGTATGTTAGACGGAGCCTCAGAATCCTTGCCTCCAAAGAGCCACCTGGTTTAACCCTTTCCAGATGAATCTGTTATTTTCCTAGCAGTCCGTGGTACTCTCAATACTCTTCTCCAGCACCACAGCTCAAAGGCATCAATTCTCCTTCTGTCCTCCTTGGTCATTGTCCAACTCTCTGACGCATAACAAATGATTGCGAAGACGATGGCCTGTATCAGATGCACCTTAGTCTTCAGAGAGACCCCATTGCTCTTCAGTACTTTGGAGAGGTTCCTAATAGCAGACTTTCCCATGGCAATGCACCTTTTAATTTCCTGGCTACTGGTGTAAAGAGTGTTGACTATGGAGCCAAGAAACTAAACCTGTAAACAATCTCAATCTCTTCACCATCCATCCTGATGCTTCCAATTGGCCCGGTGGTGAGAATCTTTGTCTTCTTGACATTGAGCTTCAATGCATATTGGAGGCTACAGTCCTTGACTCTCTGCAGCTGGTGCTTCAGGTCCTCTTCAGTTTCAGCAAGCAGGGTGGTGCCATCTGCATAACGCAGATTATTGACAGATCTTCCACCAATCTTGACCCCATATTTCTCCGCATAGAGCCCAGCCTCTTGGATGATCTGTTCTGTGTACAGGTTGAAAAGGTATGGAGATAGGATGCATCCTTGGCGTACACTCTTCCCAATTTTGAGCCATGCAGTGTTCCTGTGCTCTGTTCTGACGACTGCCTCCTGGGCCAAGTATAGGTTTTTGCATTAAGACTATCAAATGTTCTGGGATTCCCATTCTTCTCAGAGTCAGCCACAGTTTGTTATGATCCACACAGTCAAATACCTTTGCATAGTCAATGAAACACAGATAGACATTCCTCTGGTATTCCCTGCTTTCAGCTAAGATCCATCTAACATCAGCTACAATATCCCTAATACCATGACCCCTTCTAAATCCACTCTGGACTTCTGGCAGTTCTCTGCTGATGTGCTGTTCCAGTCGTTTTTGGATAATCTTCAGTAGAATTTTGCTTGCATGTGAAATCAGTGAGATTGTTCTATAGTTTCCACACTCTGTTGGGTCATCTTTCTTTGGAATGGGAACAAATATAGGCCAAAAGCCTGCACACGGTGACAAAGTAAAATATTACAATGAAATGTGCAAGGAGTTGGAGTCAGAAAATAAAAAGGCCGAACTCACTCAGCATTTCTTAAGTTCAAGGAACGGAAGAACAAATTCAAACCTCGAGTTCCTATAATCAAGGATGCTTTAGGCAGAATATTAAATGATCCAGGAAGTACTAAAAGAAGATGGAAAGAATATATTGAATCACTGTATCAGAAGGAATTGGCATAAACAGAAGAATTTCATGAAACAACATATGAGCAAGAGCCTATGGTGATCAAAGAAGTTCAGGCTGCTTTAAAGGAAATAGCAAAAAATAAGGCTCCAGGAATAGATAGTATACCAATTGACATATTTCAGCTAAGAGATGCTGCCCTAGACGTGTTCACCAAGCTGTGCCAAGAAACCTGGAGAATAACCGCTTGGCCAACTGACTGGAAGAGATCTTGAAGATAGCATAATTTTAATATGTAATTACTTATTATATTTGAGGAGCCCTGCTATTCACGTGGTAATGAGCTACACTGCCAATTCAAAGGAGAGTGGTTTGGGTTCACCAGCTGCTTCTAGAGAGTACAATAAGCAATCTTCTGCACAATTTACTTCCTCTTAAAACCCCATTTAGCATCACTACACATTGGTTCCAGAGCAAAAGTAAACAACAATAATATATATTTTCCCATTTTAAAACTTAATTTTAAGTTAATTATACATAGATATTATCATTTGTCAGACTTTTTTCCAATCACTTTAATATGATCAATATTTACCAGATTATTGTATGGAAAATAATCTTTTCTTATACCTGAGTCCATTGTATGAATAATAGATTAGAGATGATTTTTTGGAAGGTTTCTACCCTCCTTGTTATTTTATGTTATAAAAATTATTTTCCAATTGATGTAAGCATGAATTATTATCAATTTTGTCCATTAAAAGTAAAATTATTAAGAATATACTTGCACATGTCCTTTTATAGTTTAACAATTTTAGGATTCCTATTGTAAATAAATAGACATTAAAATTCTGAAGTATTAGTTAAATGATCATTTACAAGAAATTTTCAATAGTTCTCTTTTAGTGTTTTTGCAATAACCCACACTTTGTTATATTTAATTCTTATTTTATATTTGTTTTATAGATACTAGGCAATGACTAGGGATGATAGAAGGAGAATTGATGCCTTTGAGCTGTGGTGTTGGAGAAGAGTATTAAATATACCAAGGACTGCTAGGAGAAAAAACAAGTTCATCCTGGAGAGGGTGAAGACAGGGTGCTCCTTGGAAGTAAGGATTCTGAGGCTTCATCTGACATGCTTTGGGCATGTTGCAAGGAGGGAATCAGTCCATGGAAAGAGACATCATGCTTGGGAGAGTGAAGGGCACAGGAGAGTAAAACCCTCGATGAGATGAATTGATTTAGTCACTTGGTTAATGGGGGTAGGTGTATCAGGGACAGTAAATTGGCACAGGATAGAGCAAGTTTTAGGACTGTTGTATATAGGGTTGTTATGAGTTGCAGGTGACTCAATGTGGCACATAGAAACAACAACATAGATACCCAAGTGAATTAGAATCTTTTTGTTTTTCCAAGGCCCAAAGAAACTTATTAAAAGTAAATGACCAGAAAAAGGCTGGCAAATATTTGACACAAAGCAAAACTATCCATATCCCAGTAGATTGACAACAGTAGTTTGCGGATATCCCTAAATTGAATATTGTATCTGTTAGTCTTTCACTTCATCCTCCCTTCAGTGTGTCCATTATCTAATTATTATTGTTTCCATTACTTTTTTACCGCTTCCGTCTTTGGTAATCATCAAAATATTTCATTCTGTTTGTAAACTTTTCTTTAGTTTGGTTAAAATAGCGAACTCACACAGTATGTGTCCTTTTATGTCTGGCATATTTTGTACAGAGTAATATTTATCTATATTACGCAGTGGTTCTCAAATGCTTCTTATTCATTAGTATTGGATAGTATTGCAATGTATATATTGTACCATGGTTTGTTTATCCTTTTATCTGGTGATAGATACTTAAGTTGTTACAATCTCTTTTTTACAAATAAGAATTTAAAATATCTTCTAAAATAGTGAATAAACCATTTATTCAAAATAATAAGAAAATTAGAAGGAATTTGCAAACACAAAAGTAGTAACATTGAAGAAGTTTAAACAAAATCCAATAATAAAATTAACTCAACATTAAGCAACAACAACAACAACAACAACAACAACAAAAAACCCAAAGCAAAGCAATCAACAGACCACAGTGAAAAACACAAACAGATGATGGCAGCAAGTTTCTATTAATAATTACACAGAATAAAATGGCTTAAATGTGCCAGTCAAGAGAAAGAGAATGACTGAATGGATAAGAGTTCATCAATATACTTCCTCTAAGAGATGTGCCTTAAATACAAAGGTAAAAAGAAATTAAGCGATATAGTTTAGTCACAAAGATAAAAACCAAACTCAAATTCAAACAGTGGAAAAATATAAGTGAATGTCAACCTTAAAAGAACTGAAATGGTAATATTAATTTCTGATAAAATAAACTTCAAGCAATCAAGAAAACACTAAACAGCATAAGGGACAAAGAAGGATTTTATATAATGATTAAAACAATCTAGCAAGAAAACATAATTTTAATAAATATCTATGCATATAACAAAGGAGCCTCTCAAATACATAAAGCAAATTAATAGAATTGGAAATAGAAGTAACTTCACAATCACAGTAAGAGATTTAAATACACACACACACCCCAAAGACGTAAAAAAATTCTCAACTTCATGATAAACCAACTTGACTTTAGAAATATATACATACAGAAAACATCACCCAACAAATAAACAGTAGATACTTTTTATATCCAAAATACATGGGCCATTTCTACAATCAACTATACAAGAACACAAAACAAGATTCACTAAATTTAAATAGTTGAAATAATATAACCCATGTAGTAAGAATATGTTTTATATTATTTCAATAATGTAAAATGAAACACTTTTATGGTACAAAAAGAGGGAAAATCAAATACATGAGTATTGAATAACACCCTACTGGAAAACTTCTGGGTGATAGGGAAAATAAAAAATGCTCAGAATTTAAAATAGAATGAAAATACAACATATTAACCTTAGGAATGCTGCAAAAATATTGCTCAGAGAACCATTTACAGCTAGTAATGTACATAGTAAATAAGTAAAAAAGGAAGAATTAAAATTAGTAGCTACACCTCACAACCCCAACAATTAGAAAAAGAATGGCAAAAGCCTTATAGTTTCCAGAAGAAAGAAAATAATGAAGATTAAAGCAAAAATTAATGAAGGTGCGGGGAAATTACAAAAAATATAATGAAAAAGACTTGAAAAATTATAAAATATAAAAAAGACATTGAAAAATCAGCAAACTATTAATTTAATAAACAAAAGCAGAGAGAAAATACACGTATTATAAATAAGGAATGAAATGGACAACTTCACAACAGAAACAACTGAAATACTAACAAAATGATGCAACAAACTTTAAAACAAAAAAAAATGGATATTTATAGAAATAAATATTTTTCTCAAACCGTCAGAGTAGTGTAATAGTTTAACCTTATTCATAAGGAAAGGTGACATTGAAAAGATTGGATATCATGCTTGGAAAGATGGAATATAAGCAAAGGAGAGGAAGACCCCAATAAAATAGATTGACACAGTGACTTTAGCAATGGCTCTCGTGTATCAGAGATGGTGAAAATGGCACAGGATAGGGCAGGGTTCAGGTTGGCTGTTCATAAGATCACTGTCTGTCTTACTCAACTTGACAGCCCCTAACAAAAACAACAAAAACAATGTCTTGAACCAGACAATTTCATGGGATACTTTCATCAAACCTTCAGAGAACTGGCAGTAATTCTATTCTAACTGTTCCAAATCACAGAAAAAGACAGAATATTTCCTTGATGGTTAAGACAATGCATCATCCATTGTGCTCTCTGGCTTGGCAGTTGTAATGTAGTTAGTCCCTTGATAAAGCTTAATGTGGTGCGAACCACATTGTGATGGGATTTGAACACTTGCTGGAATTTGCTATGAGCAGCCACTTGGTTGAGGAAGTTTCAGTAGGAGCATGTTTGTATCAAGTATGGAGGGAAGAGTGACAGAACTGGCTTATTTTTATTTTATCTCAATCTGGAATCTTGTTCATCACCGCTTAAGTTCTTTAGTTTTGAGCCATCCCCTTGCCTTGGCTGCCTTGGGTTCTTCAACTTCTGCAGCTCCTTGCCATAGAAGTGGCAAGTCTCTTTGCTAGTCTCAGAAATTGTTACTGTTGTTATGTGATACTAAGAACCAACTCAGGTCCTCCTCAGTTTCAGTAAGCCAGTTTGTGTCATCCACATAACACAGATTGTTGATGAATCTTCTTCCGAACCTGATACCACATTTCTCCTCATGGAGCCAAACCTCCCAGATAATATGTTCTGCATATAGATTGAAAAGGTATGGAGATAGGACACATACCTGGTGTACAACCTTTCCAATTTTGAACCATGCAGTGTTCCTTTGTCCTATTGTGATGACTGTATCCTCCTGGTTCAAGTAGAGATTTCGCATAAGCACAATCAAGTGTTCTGAGAGTCTCATTCTTCTCAGAGTTAGCCACAGTTTGTTGTGGTCCACACAGTCAAACGCCTTTGCATAGTCAAGGAAACACAGATAGACATTCCCCTGATATTCCCTAATTTCAGGCAAGATCCATTTAACTTTAGCTACAATATGCCCAGTACTATCACATCTTATAAACATAGCCTGTACTTCTGGTGGTTCTCCATCAATGTGCTGTTCCAGTCATGTTTGGATGATCTTCAGCAGATTCTTGCTTGCATGTGATATTAATGTTATTGTTCAATAATTTCCACACTCTGTCATTTCACCTTCTTTGGAATTGGAACAAATATAGATCTCTTCCAGTCAGTTGTCCAGGTGGTTGTCCTATAGATTTCTTGGCACAACTTGGTGAGCACATCTAGGGCAGCATTTGTTTGTTGAAATACATCAATTGGTATACCATCAATTCCTGGGTATTTGTTTTATGCCAATTATTTCAGTGCTGATAGAGCTTCTTCCTTCATCACCACAGGCTCTTGCTTATGCATTATTTTATTAAATTATTCTGTGTCAGCCAATTCCTTTGGTAAAAGGACTCTGTATACACTTTCCATCTTTTTTAATACTTCTGCTGCAGAAGGTCAAGGACTGCAGCCTTCAATATGGGTTAAAGTTCAATGTCAAGAAAACAAAGATTCTCACTACTCAGGCAATTGGCAGCATCATGATGAATGGTGAAGAGATTGAGATTGTAAACAGCTTTAGTTTTCATGACTTCACAATCACCACCATTGGCATCAGCAGCCATGAAATGAAAAGACTTATTGTGATGGGAAACTCTGCTACTAGAGACCTCTCCAAAGTACTGAAGAGCAGTGATGTCAGTCTAGAGACTAAGGTGCACTTAATATAGGCCATGGCCTTTGCAATCATTTGCTATGCATCAGAGAGCTGCACAATAACTTAGGGATTATAGAAAAAGAATTGATCTCTTTGACATCACTGCTCTTTAATTTTTAATGCAATCCCTCCCACAAAGTCCACTCTACTATGTAGCCTTCACTCTGGACTTCTGTAATGATAAGAATACCCATTCATATATCTCTTTTATTCAGTTTTCTCCCTCATCTGTTTCAATGCAATATACATCATTCCTTGCCTCCTTTTCTGTCTTCCCTCAACCCTGATGTCAGTCCTGTTTTGCAATAGTGGCCCTATGCAATATTTGTCCTTTTGTGATGGAAATATTTCACTCAGCATAATGTCCTCTAGGGTCATCTATTTTGCATATTTCATGAGTTCCTTATTTTCCAATGCTGCATAGTATTCCAGTGTGTGAATATACCACAGCTTCTCTAGCCATTTGTTTGTTGGTGGGCACTTGAGTTGTTTCCAGCTCTTTGCTATTGTGAACCAAACCTCAATAAATATAGGTGTGCATTTATCTGCTTGAGTGACAGTTATGGTTTCTTTAGGGTAAATCCCCAGTAATGGAATTGCTGGGTCAAATGGTATTTCTATTAGTAGCTTTTTGAGAAAGCACTATACAGCCTTCCAAATTTAAGCCTCGTATGACAATATTGAATGATGCTTTGGGCACTATATTGAATGACCTAGAAAGCATCAAAAGAAGATGGAGCAAATGCACAGAACTACTGTACCAGAAAGTATTGATTGACACTGAAATTTTTTAGGAAATATCATATGAACAGGAGCCAATGATAATGAAAGAGGAAGTGTAAGCTTCACTGAAGGCAGGGACAAAAAATAGGGCCCTAGGAATTGATGGGATAACCTCTTGATTTGTTTTAAATAACAGATATTGCCTTGGATGTGCTCACCAGTCTATGCCAAGAAATTTGGAGGACAGCAGTTTGGCCAACAAAATGGAAGAAGTTCATATTTGATCCCAATCCTAAGAAAGTTGATCCAACTGCATGTGGAAACTGTCAAACAATATCATTATTATCACATGCAAGCAAAATACTGCCAAAGATCATTCAAAATTAGAAAGGACATAATTAATAGCATATACAGAGAACCAATAACTAATTTAAATCTTAACTGAAAAGCATACCCTTGTTAATGGAACTGGAAAAGGATTTAATATTTTAAAAAAATCCAATGAGAGTAATAAGACAAGAATGGGAAATAAAAGAAAGTTAGAAGTGCAACAGAAAAATAAATCTATCCATTTTCAGATGTTACAAGTCAATGCATAAAAAATCCTAGAGACACAGAAAGAAAGTTACTGAAATGAATTGAAAGATTCAGAGTATAAGATCATTATACAAAAATCAGTGCTACTCCTTCGTAGAAATAAGGAAAAGCCCAGTGGGGAAAAAATAATGAAAAATAGCCATTTATAATAGCCACTAAAAAGATAAAATAGGTAAGAATAAATATAACCAGAGATACAGAAGGCATACAAAATTTATTAGCAAAATATTATATGATAAGGACTAAATAGTATTCTTTATTTTGACATTGAGATCTAATCTATATTAAAGGCTTTGGCCTTCGGTCTTCTACAATGAGAACTTCAAGTGTTTCTCACTTTTTCAGAAAGCAAAGTTGTGTCATCTGCATATTGTAAATGGCTAATCAATCTTCCTCCAATGCTGATGTCACATTTTTCTTCATAGAGTTCAGCATCGCAAATGATATTTGCTTAGCATATAAATTGAATAGGAATGCAGAAAAGATACAACCCTAATGCACATCTTTCTTAATTTTAAACCATGTGTTCCCTTGCTTCTTTAGCACAATAGACTCTTGGTTTAGGTTTAGGTTTCACATGGGCACAATTAAGTGTTTTAGTTTCTCATTCTTCTCTATATTAACCATAATTTGTTATAATCCACAGTCAAATACCTTATAATAGTCAATAAAGCACAAACAGACAGTCTTCTTAGATTTTTCTTTTAACCAGGAACCATCTGAATTAGCAATAATGTCCGTGGTACTATGGCTACTTTTAAGCCCAGCTTGAACTTCTAGTAATAGATCTCAATGTCAAGAAATCTCACCACTGGCCTCATAGGCAACATCATGGCGATGTTGTTGTTATGTGCTGTCTTGTCACCTGCGCCTCATAGAGACCCTATGTACAACAGCCCTAAACCCTACTCTATCATGTGCCAATCTTATTGTGTCTGACATACTCCATTACCCCAGTCACTGAATCAATCCAGCTCATTGAGGGCCTCTCTTGCACTGTTTCTCCACCCTCTCTATCATGACATCCCTCTCTGAGGACTGGACCAAAGTACGTCAAATGAAGCTGCAGAATCCTTGCCTC
>NW_006399915.1:2873132-2874732 GCF_000299155.1 Elephantulus edwardii
CACATTAGATTGGATCATCTTTCTTGGGAATGGAAACAAACATAGATATATCTCTTCTAATTCATTGGCCAAACAGCTGTCCTCCAAATACCCTGGCATAGACTGGTAAATGAATCCAAGACTGCATCTGTTAATTAAAACAAATCAATTGGTATCCCATTGATTCCTGGGGACTTATTTTTCACCATGCCTTCAATGCAGCTTTCTCTTCCTTCTTCATTACCATTGGCTCCTGTTCAAATGGTACTTCTTGAAGTTTTTCAGTGTCAATTCTGTATACAGTGTCAATACTGTATACAGTGACTCTTTATTTCCCTCCATCTTCTTTTGTTCCTCTCTGGGTCATTCAATAAAGATGCTCATAGCATCTTTCAAAAATGTGACATGAGACTTAAATTTGTTTTTCAGTTCTTTTAGCTTGAAAAATGCAGAGTGAGTTCTTTCCTTTTATTCTCCAATTCCAGCTCTCTTCACATTTCATTATAATACTTTTCATTATCATTCAAAACCCTATGAACACTAAGGAAAGAGAATTGTTATGGTAGTGTAGTGGTAGAGCCCAGATTGAAAGTCAGTTGGAGTGAGAAAAAAATAATAACAAACATCTTTTAGTAAATGGAACATCAAAAGTACATAACTTGAATGTTGGAAAACTTTAGATTTTTAAAAATAAAAAGGAACACATGCATACCAACATACTAAGCATTAGTGAGATGAGATGGGCCAGCTTTGGCCACTTTGAATCATATGATTATATGGTACACTATGCAGAGAATGAAAAACAGAAGAAGAAAGGTTTTACATTCATAGTTAAAAAGTCAATTTCAAGTTCTATCCTGAAATACAAGATGTGATAAGATAATATCCCTATGCATATAAGGAAGACCCATTAACATTATTATTATTCAAATGTACACTCCTACATCTAGAGCCACAGAGGAAGAAATTGAGAATTTTTACCGAATCTTGCAGTCAAAATTGACTGAACACGCAATCAAGTGCACTAATGATAATTGGTGACTGGAATGGAAAAGTGGGAAACAGTGAAGAAGGAATAGTAGTTAGAAAATATGGACTGGGTGAGATGAGGCTGGAAAAAGAATAATTCACTTTTGCATTTACAATGATTTATTCATTGCAAATACCTTTTTTAAAAGACACAAACAATGATTTTATAATGGAGGTCCTGTAAAATTCTATAAACTTTGGTTATGAAGACCCTTGTCTGAGATGGTATTGCCAAATGCTTTTTCCCAGTCACTGGTTTTCTTTTAAACCTACTGGGAAAAGGGTTTTGATTTTTTTTTTTAATGAATGCAAGGACTTAATCTATAGAAGGTCTCATTTATCAATTTTATCCTCTTGTGGTTGTGTAATTCTAGCTGTATCCAATAGCCTCTTTATACCATAGGCAAGGCCTTCTTAGCTTGGCGCCAATTTATCTCTTATGATATTTACAAAAATATATTTACAATATTTTTGGGTTTTATACCTAAGTTCCCAACCCATCTTGAGTGTAGATTGCTTTTGGTAGGATTATCATTTTTGTAATATTGAGTCTTTTTTTTCCCATTAACAAGAAACATTTTCCCAATTATTT
>NW_006399915.1:2874856-2879730 GCF_000299155.1 Elephantulus edwardii
AAAATTTTCCTTCTCTATGTTTTCTTTGTTACTGTAGAGGAATCCCATTGACGTTTGGATATTGATCTTGTGTCCTATTACTCTACTAAATTACTCTACTAGCTCTAACAGGTTTTGATTGAGCCCTTTGGGATTTCAGTGTACACTATCATATCACTGGCATATAGTGACAGTTTCACCATTTCTTTGCCAATCTGGATGTGAAAGCAAGGATTTTGAAGCTCTGTATCACATGCTTTTAGCATGTTGTCATAAGGGACCGGTACTTGGAGAAGGACATAATTCTTGGAAGGATAGAGGTATAACACAGGAGAGGAAGACCCTGGATGAGATAGATGGACACAGTGACCAGGGTACTAGGGACAGGTGTGGCAGAGACAGTGAGATTGGCTCAGGATAAGGACAGAGTTCAGACCTGTAGTACTATGCCCTGCTTTGTACTATGTATTGTGCTATGAGTCACCAGCAAATCGATGGCACATAGCAACAACAACAAGAGGGAACAAAATTGCTTCCTGTCAGAGAGAGCTTTTATGTACAGAAAATGTAGGTAAAATTTCTGTTGAAGAGTGGTTACTGAGAGATAAGGGGTTAATAAGCACACTAATAATTCTTATTGACATTGATTAACAATTTGAATAAAAGATCAAGAGTTGAAAAGACAGTGCATAGTACTATAGATTAAAAAGAATTAATGTTAAAACAAAATATTTATCAGAGGCCTAATCTTATATAATGTAGATAGGCAAAGGAAAAAGTATTTGAAAACTATAATTTTTCTTTCCTTATTATACATTTCCAAGGAATAGTACCATTACTTGACTATATTCTGGCTGAATTAGTGGTGACTGAAATATTCTAAGGGACAAAAAGTTATCAAATAATGTTAGTATACAGTGTGTAAGAATCTGTGAGACACTCACTTCTTCATAAGATTACTTATTCTAGAGTTAGCTTTTCAGTAAGCTTTGATGCACATTAGAAAGCCACAGAAGATCCCTAGCCTCTTTCTCTTCTCACAGATACTTCATAATAAGAGTTAAATGTCATAGGTAGCTTTACTACCTCTACCTAGTGCTAGAGGTTATAAATACTCTATATCCCTCAGGGAACAGGCCATCTACAGACTCAGGCTGATTGATGCCAGATTGAGGAAGGCTCTGCCTGCCTGACAGAGGCCACACTTTAGTGAAGGGCATTGTTAATCAAGTGGCCACCTGCACCGATCAGTGAGTCATTACCAAGGATACACTTAAGGACATCTTAAGGATAAATTAAGAAACATCTTAATTTTGTAAAGTGCTCACTGAAATTTTCAAAGGCCTTTCTAGTCTCCTGTGAACTGGCATAGCTTCTATTGAAACTGAAGAGCAAAGCAAGCACGCTTAATAACAGAAGAAAAGCAAAGAACACTTAAGAACCAGTGCTCTTACATTTAAGTCACCATATTTCCTTTCGCCTTTTCAACCTAATTCTCTTGGAATTACAGAGCTCTTGTAAATATCAAAAGAACCATTCACTGTCTTTGAGGAGAAATGTGCTCAGCTGGAGCAGTACATTTAGAAACAGAAATCAAAGTGTTCTGATGTGTCCGCTTTCCAATCAAGAAAATAGAAACAACTGTGTGAAAATAATTCTCTTCTAGGGTCAGATTAATAAATTGTAAAATTAATTGGCTTTTATGGAATGAAATAAGCATATCATTTATCAACAGAAAGAGGAGAAATCAGCCTTTTACACAATGTAATGAGAATATGTACAGCTTCACTAGCTAGAATTAAGTAAAATTCTGTAGAATTCACTGTAGAAGTTGTATAAGTAGATGTATTAAGCCTTAGAAGAAGGTGGTACCCCTTGTTATAAATGGATAATATGTAATTGGAAAGTACTGAAGATGGAATAATGGCTTAATAGAAATTGCTTTTTCTTTTGTATTCTTTCAAATGCCTTAGAAGAATTATTTTTTTCACCATAGACTTATAGTTGTATTTTCCTTATCCCTTCCTTATTTATGACTATTAATGCCACTTAAAGTATGTCTTTAGCCTATTGTGTCAAAGGTAGAAATAAAAAAGAGCTATTGCTGTAAAAACTTGGCATGGGTCTAACAGTAATATTGTTTTGCTTTTCATGGCATAAAAGCTAGAACTGATGCTGCTCTTATACAAAAGAAGGGGTGGGGGAAGTGGCAATGTTTACTCTGGCAATAAATACAATGTTGAACCTAGGATGAATGCAAAATCATCAATGGCATCAATGGACAGAGTTACACAAATAAAGCATATTGAATGGGCTTACCTTTGTAGCAGGAGGTAAAAACTGTGTGGGAAGTACTTCAGCATGAGATTGCTGCTACATCTGAAATCAAGGACTCAAAAGTGTGAATGAATGATGCGTATGTGAGGGAGAGTGTTCCTACTGTACCAGGGGAGTGGAGCAGGATATGAGATAGTAATTTTCCCCCCAAATAAATATGATAGAATAATTGGACTAAGTTTTTCAAAGAACTTTACTGTTTTTTTCCAGAACTGTTCAAATAAGAAAGAAAAGAGGTCATCAGTATGGATAAGGTCTACCATAAACTGTAAATCTCAAAGAGTTGGCAGAAAAACAGAATTTCCAAGCTACCATTTGCCATTGAATCACTTCCAACTCACGGCAACCTCATGTGGGCAATTGCTATATGAGAGTTTCCTAGGCGGGATATTTAGATGCAAAGCCTCAGGACTTTCTTCTTTGACAGCTCTGGGTGGGTTTAAACTACAAACCTGTTAAAAGGCACATGCTTACTTAGCACAGTAAAGCAGGATGGAGTCTTATATTTACATTTTTGAAACTTTTCTTCTATGTGTTTATAAAGTAACTTTATTACAATTGAGAGGCTTGCATCTGTTTGGGAACTTCTCTCTGACTGATGACAGAAATATGAAGCTGTTGCTAAGCAAGCCAAGAATCTATCATTGGCAGACAAATTTATAGCAGATTCATAAACAAAATACAGCTTTAAATTTAGAGCATCAGAAACCCAGAGATTGAATAGAATGTCATTCTTATTGATCTTTATTGTAGACTTTTTTTTTTTATGAGGTTTTATTGTTGCTATGTTACATCATGTTAGAACTGACTCAGAGCTGATCTTCCAACAAATTTTCAGAGGCTGTAAATCACTCAGAGGGCGATTGCACATCTTTCTACCACAGAACAGATGGTGGATTTGAACCAATTGCCTTTGGGTATGCAGAGTAACTCTTTATCACTAGGCCACCAGAGGTCCCTTATTTCTTTCCAAGTTAAGCCCAACTTACTCTTTTGCATATATTCTTTTATTCTACACTTTTTAATCTTATCTAAATTGAGCCTTTGATATTGCTCACTATCTTAGCTTGGATTGTATTCAATAGTATGAAATGACAGTGACCTCAACAAACATAGGTTTATATGTAAAGTCTGAAGATAGGCAAGTTTGTTAAATAGTAACATGTCCATGATCTTAGAAATGTCCAAGGCAGAAAGGATAAGTGCTTCTTCCACATCACCTCACAACAGTCAAGCAGTCTCTCATGTGATTTCTTGACTATTGCTTCGATATGCATTGATTATGGATACATATAAAATGAAATCCTTGATCAGTTCATTTTTTTTCTCATTTATCCTGATGGTGTATATTGGTGCTAATAATATAGGTGATGGAGAGATGTCAAATTCTTCACTGACACAATTTCTACCCAGAATGGACACATGACCTTTCTCGAGTTCCTTTTACAAGATAAAGTCATATAATGTTGCCTAACAACAAAGAAGCAGAAAAATTTAATCTCCTATGTGCTCAGAAGAGTAAAAAGTATTTTGTCAATTAATATTCATAACATTCATTTTTCTGGTTAAAGGTAAGCACTATTAGGAAACGATGAGGCATTCATTTGAATTATTCACTACAGAGCTTACACTGCTAGGCACTGTGGAAACCATTATATATACTAAAGTTCCATTATAGATGGACTGGATAAAAAATGCTATTTACTTTATTTCACTTAGTTAATTAAGATATTATCTTTGATCTTGCATAAAATCAGATGTTGTTTATACATAGTGTAGGCAAAATGTCAAAGGATTACAAAGTAAAAATATTTGTTCTCTTCTTTGTTTATCATCAAATACTGTTAACCCAAAGGCCATGACTTTCTGCTGGTTCAAATAGATGGGCAGTCTCATCCCAAGTGATTCATAGCCTTACAAATATAATAGAGGATAACTTGTGAGTTGCTTATGACTTGACAACACTGAGAGGTTTGAGCAAAAGTTTTAACAAGTCCGGTATTGTATTTTGTTGTTGTTGTTATGTGCCGTCAAGTCATTTATGACTCATAGTGACCCTATGTACAACAGCCTAGAATGTTTTTATATTGGGATTTTTCTGATAAAATTATTTTAACCAATTAGACTAAGACTAAGTTTTTTTGGAGAGAAGATCATAGAGTGACAATGTAAAAAGATAACATACTATGAAAAACAACGTATATGAACTTTGTAGATAAACCAGTACAAATAAAAAAATATAGTGACACTTATGTTAAAAAGAAGGAAAATAAAAACCCGAACAACTAGCATATTACTAACATGATTTACTAGCGTGGATATTGACATTGATCAACTCATTCAGGTTGTTTTATTAGATTTGCTCACTTTTGAGTTATTTTTATTCTCCTCTTTATATACCATACTCTCTGGGAGAAATGCATTATTCATAGTTCACATTAAGAAGGGACAAAAATTATATGGTGCCTCTGTTGTAGAATGAGGCTGACATTGGGGTGGGGGTAAGACTGAGAAAAATTGGATAAATTATGTTTACTGCATTGAAGCCGATGAGGGAG
>NW_006399915.1:2879930-2880960 GCF_000299155.1 Elephantulus edwardii
AATAAAGAAAAAAAGAAGTGAGGAGTTATGGTCCTATTGCTTTTAGGTAGATTATCTAAATAAATTATCTAAATGCTTTAAATGTACGTAAGTGTAAAAGGAGCAGATACACTATGGGAGTGGCTGAGTCTGCCTTCTGCCAGTTTCATAAAGGAGAACTGTCCCCATTAGAAATCTGGAGGACAACTACTTGGCCAACTGACTGGAAGAGATTAATATTTATTTCCGTTTAAAAAATAAAAAGGCGATCCAACAGAGTGTGGAAATTACTAAAAAATATCAATAACATCACACACTAGCGAAATCCTCCTGAAGAATATCCAAAAAACATTTGAACAGTACATTGACAGAGAAATGCCAGAAATACAGTATGGATTTAGAAGAGGTTGTGACACTAGGGACATTATTGCTAATGTCAAATGGATCTTAGCAGAAAGCAGAGAGTACCAGAAGAATGTCTATCTATGTTTTATTGACTATAAAAAGGAATTTGATTGTGTGAATCACAATAAATAATGGCTAACATTGAGGAAAATGGGAATTTCAGAACACTTGATCGTGCTTAATCGAAACCTATACTTGAACCGAGAAGCAGTCCTCAAAACAGAGCAAAGAAACACTGTATGGTTCAAAATCAGGGAAGAATGTGTCAGGGATGCCTCCTGTGCCCGTAGTATGGATATGTTCATATGAATCTCTATGCACAATGGATAATTCATGAAGTAGGGCTTTATGAGGAGTGTGGCATCAAGATTAGAGGAAGACTCATTAACAACCTATGATTTGCAAATGACAAAACCTTGTTGACTGAAACTTAAGACCTGAAACACTAGGTGCAAAAGGTCAAGGATGGTAGTCTTCAATATGGATTGAAGCTCAACATCAAAAAGACAAAGATTCTCACCACTAGGCCCATCGGCAGCACCATATTAGATGGAGAAGAGATTGACGTTGTTAGCAATTACAGCTTGCTTGGATCCATGATCAAGCAGTCAGGAAATCAAAAAATGAATTGCATTGGGAAAATCTG
>NW_006399915.1:2881280-2885947 GCF_000299155.1 Elephantulus edwardii
ATGCTTGGAAGAGTGGATGGACAGCTCAGGAGAGGGAGACCCTAAATGAGATGGATTGATACAGTAACTGGGGTGATGGAGGTTGGTGTGTCAGTGTTGGTGAGACTGACTCAGGACTGGGAAGCGTTCAGAGCTGCTGTACATAATGAGACTATACATCACAGTCAACTTAAGGGCACATAACAACGATAACATACTATAGCAAGTTTGGAAGCAGGAGTGGCATCCACTTCCTTAACAACACGCCTCCGGAAACTATCAACTTTGATAAGTGTGGATAGTTGTAGAGGAGCTTCAGGCCTTTTGCTCATATGGTCGCTATTAGTCGTACTCAACTTAAAGGCAATCAACAACAACAACAACAATGCATCAATAGCAGCAACAGCTTTTCTAGGTTCTGCAGTTATCAGAACAAAAATAATAAAGATTTCCAACACACTCCATAAAAATAAAAACCAACAAACAAATAAACAAAAAACCAAATCTCACACAAGCCCTCAGAAAACAATAAATTTCTGTTATTTTGTGGTACCTGGCACCAGGTTTTTTGTGTTTTGTTTTGTTTTGGGATTTTTGTTTTGTTTTTAATCTTCTCAATCACCATCTAGAAAGAAAACATTCTAGAACAACATCATTTAAAAAACAGCTTTGCTTTAGGTTGGTCATGTTACATGCTTATCCTTCTTCTGTATAGAAGCTGGTGGCCTCAAACCACATGACTTTGGGATTGCAGTGCAGCTTCTTGACACTAGGCCAGCAGAGCTCTCTATCATAAAGCAGGTACAGGATAGTTTACATCCATAGAAGTATGCTACAGTTCAGTCCTACATGTTGCCAAGAGGGACCGGTCCTTGGTGAAGGACATCATGATTGGGAGGGTGGAGGGACAGCACAAGAGAGGAAAACACTGGAAGAGATGGATTGATTCAGTTACATGGATAATGTGTTAGATATGTCAGAGATAATGAAATTGGCTCAAGATAGAGTTCAGAGCTGTTCTCCACAGGGTTGCTATAAATAGCAAGCAACTTGATGGCACTTAACAATGACAATATGTTAGTCCATCTCAGTTCACTGATGCCTAGAATGTCTATCTTCATGCATTACATTTCATTTTTGACAAGTTCCTGTTTCCTGTATTTCATACAGCTCACATTCTGATTATTAATGGTTGGCTGTTGTTGGGCTTTACCTCTAACACTATAACTAAACACATTCCTCTATTGTTCATAGGATTTTTTATGTCCTAATGTTTCAGAAGTGGATAGTTAATCCTTTCTTCTAGTCTTTCTTATTCTAGAAGCTCTGTTGCAATTTTTCCATCGTGGGTGGCCCTCTGGTACTTGAGACACCAGTAGCACAACTTTCAGTATTACAGCATTCCACAATCTACAACAGCAGACTGACAAGTTCAGTACTGATGGGAACAAATAATAATCATGCCTGCCTATATACACCTGAGATATAAAGTAATTGGCAACATGCAAATCATTACCCAATAAATTAACCAAGAGGTAGGTGTTATATCTATAACAGCAAACTGTAAAGTCAACTAGGCATACAAATTATATTCCACAGAAAACCCTTTTCAGATCCAGAAGAGGCCCATGTTGGCACAGCAGATGGAGTTCTGAATTTCAGTACTAGCATGGAAAGTAGAGGTCTGTGTGCAGTGGTAAAGGCAGAAGAAGGCTTGCTGGGTATCCTGAGGAACGGAGAAGTCTTTAGGCAACCAGGAGGGAAGCTGGGGCTGTACCAGGTCCTGAGACCAGGTCCTAAGGCCTGGAGCAGACGCTGTTGCCAACAACAAGGAAGGCAAGAGAGAACCTGTTTGTTGCCTCAGACCTGAGGGCTGCTGTGTCAATATGAAGTTTTCAAATTAATTTAGCTAACAACACTCTTGGTACCAGCAGCCAGGAAATCAGGAGATGGATTGCACTGGGAAAGTCAGTATGAGGGACCTCTCAAGAGTATTGACGAGCAATGATGTCAGGCTGGAAACTAAAGTGTGCCTGATCCCGGGCTATAGTCTTCACAATTATGTGCTATGCATCAGAGAGTTGGACAGTGAATAGGGATGTTAGAAAGATAATTGATGCCTTTTAGCTGTGGTGCTGGAAGAGTGTTGAATATACCATGGACTGCTAAGAGAACAAACAGGTTTGTCCTGGAGAGGGTGAAGTCAGAATACTCCTTGGAGTCAAGGATTCTGAATCTTCATCTGACATACTTTGGTATACTTATCTGACATACTGGTCCTTGGAGAGAGACATCATGTTTGGGAGAGTGGAAGGATGGTGCAGGCGAGGAAGACCCTCGATGAAATGTATCAATTTTGTGATTGGGGTGGTGTTAATGAGTTGTTGGAGATGGCAAGTTTGGCACAGGATAGAGCAGCGTTTAGGGCTCTTGTACATAGGGTCGCTATGAGTTGCAAGTGACTCGACAGCACACAACAACAACAATTTATTATTGTGTTTGATGGAGCTCCCAGATTAAAACAAGCTTGGAAGTAGGAATGGCATCCACTTCCATAAATAGCTTGCCTCCAGAAACCCTATGAACCTGGAGAAACGATGAAAAGTCACACAAGTGTTGAGGACTTTCGTTCATAGGTCACTATGAGTCTCCTATGACTCGTTGGCACTTAACAAAAACAAATATTTATTATTTCATATATTTAATTACCCCCCAGTGTGTATATGTGTGTGTGTATAAAATCTCTACAGTATGAATCATTAAGCTTTGCCTTCCTTACCTTTAAGGAACACTCTAGGTGCACATTTTTCAGTATGGAAGTGTTTGTTCTTTTGACAGTCTATTGGATATTCTGTATCTTCTCTAGTACCACAACTCAAAGGTATCAATTCTTCTCTGTCATCTTTGTTTACTATCCAGCTCTCAAATACACAGCAAGTAATTCAAAAGACCATGACTTTGCATGAATCAGGCACTCATTAGTCTTCAAACTGACATTACTGATCTTCAGTATTTTGGAGAAGTCTTTGACAGCAGACTTGCTCAAAGAAATACATCTCCTTATCTCCTTGATTGCTGGTAACAAGGGTGTTGATTCTAGATCCAAGCAAGGCAAAGTCATTAAGTAGCATCAGAATTAGACAATACAAAAAGAATGAGAGAAGTATGGGGATAGTGATATCTGACGTGTACTTATGTCATACATAGAATGTCAAGGGAAAATAGATCCCATCAGCAACATCTACAACACAAAGCCAATTTCTGTAAGGTCATACATGGCCTTCATGTTCCTACACTTACTATTAATAATTAGAAACCCAATCATATTGCTCTATTTCACGGTCAAAAATCTGTTGCAATGGGCAGATGGGTTTCGCAGACATCAATTCACACTTGTGGGATTTCTTAGGAAAGTTCATAGGTTACAATTTAGTTTGCCCATAGGTTAGATTTCCTCAATCTAGACAGCTTCTAAAGCATGCTCATAGGCCCTTTGATTTTCAGGCTTATAGCTAAGATCAGTGCTACAAAGTTCCCTTAGTCTTGCCTACTGTGACCTTCCCCTCAGTCCAGAAAGCCTGGGTGAAAACCCCCAACTCTGGCTCTGAGGGGCAACTATGAAAAGTAAGTTCTGTTTTCATGTGTGTCTATGGTTCTTTGAGGATGCTCGTGCTCTTTTATAGATCCAAGTCTGACTGGTATAGGAATCTCTAGTCCTGAAGGATGTGCACTGCACGCTCAGGTTCTTTTTTCTTGCTAGTAGTGAGAGGTCCATCTTTGCTGCTAAAATTACTCAATTTAAACTCTTAGGAATGAGATAAACGGACCAATTCCACAATTTTTAAGTTATATGCACTCTATTTCAAATTCCTTTACAGCCATGTGGTAAAAATCAAAGCTAATAGCCAGGGAAATAAATTTGAGCTCTAAACCCATGACACAACAGAGGAAGATTCATTTAGAACCTTTCAAATGCAAATTATACAGTTTGCTTGTTGAAAACAAAAAGGACTTGAAGTATATGAGTAAAAATGATAGACTATCACCTTCAATCTGGAATACCTCTCAATGTAAAGAAAAAAACAAAAACTAAAACCTCACCATTGAGTCAATAAGCAATATCACAATAAATGGGAAAAAGCTAAAGTTTTTAAAATTTTTATTTTATTTAGACGCATAGTCAATGTCAACAGAAGCAATATTCAGTAAATCAATAAATTACATTTATTAAATCTGCCACAAAACATCTCTTTAAACTGTCAAAAATCAATGTGCACTTGGAAGATCAATGTGTCTCTGACGAAAGCCATAGCACTTCATTCACTTCCTAAACATTCAAAATCTAGAAAAGGAATAAGGACAAACAAAGAAGTATGACTGTCCTTGAAATATAATATTGAAAAAGAATATTGAATACACATGAATTTAATTAAAAAAGGATATATTTGTGTCGGGGAAAGTACAGCCAAATTTCTCCTTAAAAGGGAGGATTGTGAGAATTTGTTTCATACTTGGGGCATGTTTTCAGGAGGAATGAGTCCCTGGATAATGACACCATACTTCACAGAGTAGTGAAAACAGGAAGTCTTTTATGTGGTAGATTGTGTGACTATTACGATAGACTCATATATAGCAATTACTGTGAGGATGACTCATGATTGGAGAGTGTTTCTTTCCACTGTTAATAG
>NW_006399915.1:2886262-2888272 GCF_000299155.1 Elephantulus edwardii
ACATAACAACAACAATTCCTAGCATGGCAAATTGAAAAGAAATGGTGTTATAGTCCTCATCAACAAGAAAAATTCAAAAGCTATTCTGAAGTAAAATCTGTCAGTTATAGTATAATATCCTTATTTGATAAGGAAGGTGTGTTAATACAACCATTATTCAAATTTAAATACAAACCAATAAAGTAAAAACAAAAAATGGAAAACTTAGTCCAAATTCTTCAGTCTAAAATGGACCAAATATGCAATCAAGATACTTTGATAATTACTGATGGAAGTGAAATTCGGAAACAAAGAAAATTTAGTAGTTGTAAAAAGTCTTGGTGATAGAAACAAAATTAGAAATTACAAGATTGAATTTGAAAGTCCAATTACTTATTCATTGTAAATATCTCTTTCCAACAATGTAAACTACAGCCTCAACAGATGGAGCCCACAGGAATAGAATAGAACTATACCTGTGGAAGAAAACAATGAAGCAGTGTGGTAACATTCAGCAAAAGGCCAGGAAACAGACCAATAATTGCTCAAATATAGGTACAAGTCGAAAACATAAAAAATGAAAATAAATGCATATAATCCAAAATACAACCTTAAGTACATCTTACCTGGAACTAGAAATTATTTGAAGAATAGAATTGGTGTTTGGGACACTAATGCCTGAAAATCAGATATGTTGCAGAATATAATCAATGACCTCATAATGAAGAAAGTAAAAAGTCATCAAAAATCCACAAAAAATAGAAAATACTAAAATTGATATAAAGCACAAAAAACACTAAAACTTGTTGTAGTTTTTAGCAAAGCTAAATGAATGGAGAATTGATAAAATATGACACCTCAATAGATTTCAAAGGGTAGCTTCAGACACAAAAGTGCAGTATTATAATCGAATGTGCAAATAAAAAGCTGGTGTCAGAAGTTTAAAATTAGGAAAACACCCTTTTCTCATTTCTCTTGCTGAAATAGTGTGTGTGTGTGTGTGTGTGTGTGTGTGTGTGTGTGTGTGTGTGTGTTGAGGGGAAATCAAGCTTCAGGTTGCAACTGTAAAGATTCCTCAGCCATTATTGAATGTGACGAGAATTCAAAAAAGAAAATGGAAGAAATGCAGTCACTGTACCAAAAAGAATGGGTTTATGTTCAATCTTTCAATGAAGTAGCATATGATCAAGAACTGATAGGAGAGGGAAGTCCAAGCTGCATTGAATGATTTGGCAAAGACAGGATTTCAGGAATCCAGAGAATACCAATTAAAATGTTTCAATAAACATAGGCTGTTACTGGGAGTGCTAATTTATTATACCAACAATTTGGAAGGGAACTACTTAATCAAATTTCTAAAAGAAATTAATATTTGTCCTCTTGCCAAAGGTTATACAAGATAATGTAAAGTTTACAAAACAGTATCATTTATGGGCTGTGCAATTTAAGTCTTCCTGAAGATAATTCATAAAAAGTTGCCACACTGCATTCTCAGTGAGCTGCTATAACTTCCATATGGATCCAGAAGAGGAAGCTGAACCAGGAATAGATATCATTGCTAATTTCAGATGTATCTTGGGGGAAAGAAGAGCACAAGCAACATGTTTGTTTCTCTCTCTCTCTTTGCAAAGGCTATGTGGATCATAACACATTTTGCATGGCATTGTTAAAAATAGAAATTACAGAACATTCTTTTGTGTGTATACAGAATTTGGACACAGACCTAGAGGCAGACCTTAGAAGAAACAAAGGACATTGTGTGGCTTAAAATTAGAAAAAAAATCCTTCTGAGTTATATTCTTTTTCCATTTTTAATCAGTCAAAATGCTGAACAAATAATCCAAAAAGTCGTTCTGTATGAAGAAAAACTAGTGGGTAAATGCATGGGAAATTAAATGGATAACAGTACTTATGAGAGTTGGACAATGACCAAAGAGGATAGAAGGAGAATTGATGCCTTTGAGCTGTGGTGCTGGAGAAGAGTACTGAGAATACCATGGACTGCTAGGAAAACAAACAGATTTGTCCTAG
>NW_006399915.1:2896947-2898075 GCF_000299155.1 Elephantulus edwardii
AGTGTGGCATCAGGATTGGTGGAAGATCTATTAGCAATCTGTGTTATGCAGATGACACAATCCTGCTTGCTGAAAAATTGGAATAGATCAACTATTTAACTATAAGTAGCTAAATATAAAAATACTTAACTACATTAAATACAGTGTTTACAAATGATTTCACAAAAATGCAATGTACATGGATGAAACACAGTGTATATGAAAGATTATATGCAAACTAATAAATTATGCTAGTTGTTATTACATGTGATCGAGTCAGAACTCATATCTAACCATCCAACCGGTTGACATAGGCAGTAAATCACTTGCGAGAAGATAGCCCATCGTCCCTCAGAGCAGCCAGTATGTTGGAGCAATATGTCAACAGAGAACTGCCAGATGTGCAGGCTGGATTTAGAAGAGATCGTGGTACTAGGGATATTATAGCTTTTGTTAGATGGATCTTGGCAGAAAGCAGAGAATATCAGAAGAATGTCTATCTGTGCTTCATTGACTATGCAAAGGTTTTTGACTGTGTGGATCATAAAAAGGTGACTCTGAGAAGAATGGGAATCCCAGAACATTTGATTGTTGCAAAATCTATACTTGGACCAAGAGGTAGCTGTCTGAACAGAGCAAAGGGACCCTACATGGTTCAAAATCAAGAAGGGGGTCTACCAGGGATGTATTCTGTCTCCATACCTTTTCAATCTGTGTGCAGAACAGATCATCTGAAACGCTGGGCTGTACAAGGAAGAATGTGACATCAGGATTGGTGGAAGAATCATCACCAACTTGAGTTATGCAGATGACACAACCCTGCTTGCGGAAACTGAGGAGAACCTGAAGTGCTTGCTGCAGAAGGTCAAGGACTGTAGCCTCCTATATGGATTGAAGCTCAATATCAAGAAAACAAAGATTCTCACCACTAGGCCAATTGGCAGCATCAGTATGAATGGTGAAGAAATTGAGGTAGTTAACAGTTTTTGTTTACTTGGTTCCACAGTCAACATTTTTAGTAACAGCAGCCAGGAAATCAAGAGAAATTGCACTGGGATATTCGGCTGTGAGGGACATCTTAAGAGTCCTAAAGAGCAACGATGTGAGGCTGGAGACTAAGGTGCATCTGATCCAGGCTATAGTCTTCAC
>NW_006399915.1:2898198-2902131 GCF_000299155.1 Elephantulus edwardii
ACAGGACAGAGCAGAGTTTAGGGCTGTTGTACATAGGGTCGCTATGAGTCACAAGCGACTCGATGGCACATAACAACAACAACAACAAGATATAAAGTATCCTGTTAGTAGCACCATACAAGGCAAGGGAAAGAAATAATGACAGTGCTGGAAGCTTCAGATTTCTCTTACATTGAGAACAGACTATTATGATCTCTCTTGTTGTCAAGTGCCATTAGGTTGAATACAACTCATAATGATCCTATGAACAGCTGACCTGAACCTTGCCCTATCCAGTGCCATTTTACATCATCTCTGACACATTAGAGCCATTGCAGAAGTCACCATGTCAATCCATCTTGTTAAAGGTCTTCCTTTCCTTTCCTAACCCTCCATCTTTCCAAGCATGATGTCCCTTTCGAGTAAGAGCCTCATCTACATACATATTCAAAGTATGAAAGATGAAGCACTGCCATCTATGCCTCCAAGGACCATTCTGTCTGCACATTCCCCAAGACATATCGAGTTGTGTTTTTTTTGGCAGACAATGAGATAATCAGTAATTTTCTCCAACACCACAATTCAAAGGCATCAATTCTTCTGTCATCCTTATTTATTGTCCAGCTCTCTCTTTTATTTTGTCACCTTTACAAGTGAAGCCCTTTTCTCACAGAAAAGAATTTTCATCTTATTATATTCTATTTTTCAGAATCTGTTTAGGACTAACATTTAAACCAAATCCAAGTACATCATTAAACAACTTAGTTTTTCATTTGCATTTCTTTACATTTTTACAATTTTAGCCCTTTTAATTGAATTTGAATTGAAGTTATTAGGAACAGATAAAAATTAGGAAGCTGTAAGGAGTTGTGCTGCCAACCCAAGGAACATGGTTTGATTCCACCAGCTGATCCATGGGGGAAAGATGACAATCTCCTTCTGTGTGATCTACTGTTTCTGAAAACCTACTGGAGGGTCAGCTATGAGTCAGTGCAGACTAGAAGCTACTCAGCAATAACAATAACACGCAACAAGTTTGGAACTCACTATTGAACTATAGTTAATATTAGATCATCTGTAGCATGAATCACAGACCTCCCATGATTTCTCCATATGAACCCATGGTTACATAGAGGTGTCAATTACTTTTTTCTTTTTATTTTATCACTTTAGCTCATTTAATAATTTCACCTAAAATTTGCTCCTCCCTACTTATATATAAAATATAACTCAAATCTCAACTCATTCAAGAAGATTCTCAGGGTCATGCTTACCAGTATAAATTTTTATTCCTGGGAATTCCAATAGCCTTTATTGTCAGAAACACATACTAAGAAATTATATGGTATCTGGTTATTTACATTTTTGCTCTTTACTTTCTTATTTTCTTTTCACTCTTTCAAGACTATAATTCATATTTCTCAGTATCTTCCCAATTATCGAGCACAGGCTTATTTGCATAAATATTAATAAATATTGGATTATTCACATTTCATAGGAAATAGAATCAAGTTCAATATATACTTTTAGGATAAAGCTGGCAAATATTTACAGAGTTTTATGCTTGAGAAAAATTTCTGAAATTCTAAATGTAAGCAAATCCTCTCTTCTGATTCTTTTTTCTGTCAAAACCCTTTGTGGCTCATTACCCACAAGTTGTACTGTCATAGTAATATGTCCAATAACAAATAGTAGGATCCAGTAATGGAAATTAGAATTGGAAGAGATTATACATTCTGCAAATATGTGCTCAAAAATATGTACTGATTTTTCAACAGTGATTTAGTTATAATTTTCAAACTGACCGAAAAGAAATGCATATTTTGTCTCAAAAAATAACTTTAACATGGTTAAAAAAGTGGTATAATACAAAACTTGACTAGAGCTAATTAATGACATCAAATAAAATTACTAAGATTACAGCATCAGTCAGTTTATTCTTATATTTTGTATATTAAACACCTTTACTGTTTGATTCAACTCAATGAAGACAAATAATAAACTGCCAAGATAATGATTACAGTTAATTTCATGTCACATGCTATTGAGTTACCTGGTTACAAATATGTTGTAGTTCTTGTTGTGTACAGTTGAGTCAGAACCCGCTCATAGCTGACCTTCCAATGGGTTTTCAGAGGCAGTAAATGATACCAGAGATTGCACTTTTTTCCTCTCATGAGCTGTTTTGGATTTGAAGCACATACTTTTAGGATGGTGGTGCAGCTCCTTACTATTAGACTCCCAAACTTCCCCAGTTGCTCCTAAACACAAAAAAGGAGTTTTAATATTTTAATACATTATAGTTATGAAATAAAGATTTACTGTGGAGAACGTAGCATTTGTGTCACTAAATAGATCCATGGGAAAAACTGTACAGAAAAAATATTCTTAGTAGTAATATGTCTAAACCTTGAAAATATGAGTTGTTCTTAGGTACCCTCAAGTCATAGACATCTCATAGTGACCCTATGAACAAAAGGCCTGAGCACTGTTCACAGAATTTCCAGAGGCAAGCCATTTCGGAAGTGGATGCCACTCCTGCCTCCAAGCTTGTTTTAATCAGGGAACACGACCAAACACTGTCCTCCATGGGTAACCCTTATCACATTTGGAACATCAGTGTCACAGTGTTTAGCATCACAGCAACTAAGAATTACCTCTATACTGAAAATACATATACATTAAAATTAAAAGTATTGTAGCATCATGAGATCTTGTTATGTGTAGTAGAAAGTAGACTTTTCAAGAATTATAACTATTATGACCAAACTGCAGAAAGTCTTAGAATTGATGACTCTTAAAGTCATGGGTTTTTATGAACTCCCAAGTTATGGCCTTTATGTCTTCAGTGGTTTCCACTGAAGAGCTAGCTGTATAACCAACTAGTTTCAGCATGAAAGGTAGGTTCCTTAGATTTCTGTTAAAATTCCAGGACCTTTAAATATTCAATGCAAATGCCAGCCTGAAACATGTTATAACTAAGCTTACTAGGAATGGCAAAATACCCAAGACTCAAATATCCATTTATGGGATATGTCTGAAACTGTTAATGAAGTCCCATAAAATTTACCTCATCAAATTTCCACATTAAGGAACAGTTGCATTTTAAGAACTGGAGAGAATTCCCCCCCCCCCCAATATCGCAATTGGCAGTAAAAAACATGGCGTAATATTAGAGAAACCACATAATATAGCACTTGCAGAGATAGAAAGCATATTCCAAGTAAAAATTCAGAACTGATATTTTAAAACTACCATACATAAACCAGGCAGGCATTACGCTTGCATTCACTGTTCTTTAATATCAACTATCCATATTTTTTATTATCAATAGAATTAGCTTCCCCAGAGAAATACAACATACTGAATCTTGAATTTATTGGCACAAATGACACACATTTTAAGTAACTGTAAAAATAAAATTCATCATCATGGTTTAATGATGCCCTTTAAGATAACATTTGGGTGCAAAAATAACATACAATGACTTATTTTCACTATTTTTATTCCTTTTTTTTTTTACTTTGAAAAAATTATATTTTATGTTGGTTATATACATTGTTCTATACACTATTCTTCATTCACGTTGTGTTTCATACAATCATTCCCATGCATTAAGAACACTATTCATCTTTCTTCCATAGAATTGATCATGGATTCAAAGTATTGCAGACAAGCAGTCTTATGATTAATTATACAATATACTACGGACTTCATCACCGGAACTCCATACAAAGTCACTATGAACCAATTCTAGGGGGCTCTGGTGGCCTAATAGATAGAAGGTTGCACTGCTAACCTAATGGAGGCATCTCTCTAGTAGTCCAAGTCCATCAGTAGGAGAAAGATGAACATTCTTCTCCCACATAATATACAGTTTCTGAAAACCTGCAATGAGTGGGTTCCAACAGGTGGTTGGTGAGTCTTCCTCCCCATTTAAAAATTTTAATATTT
>NW_006399915.1:2902231-2903667 GCF_000299155.1 Elephantulus edwardii
GCTTTCTTGCTGTTAAGATGTAGTCTATTGAATGTTGTAGTCGTTGATCTTCAGCAGTACATGTTTTAAGTCTTCACTTTCTGCAAGCAAGGTTGTGTCATCTGTATAACAGTTGGTTGGTAAGTCTTCCTCCACATTTTAAATATTTTAATATTTATTTTAAAGATTTACATTTTAAATATACTTAAATATTAAATATAGACAAGAAATTTTCTTAAACCAACACCAATTTGCAGTAAAGGCTGAGATCAAGTCAAATCTGATGACAGACACTGTGGTTTTGGTGACCATACAATGCTACATCAGCACAAAGCATTTGTAAAAGTCATTGTATGACTGGAACTGCATAATTCCAAGAAACATTCAAAATATTTTCTGAAAAGACTTAAAATTTACAGAGAGACAAATGGCTTTCACTATACTATACAGTAACTATATAAATTCCACTGAAATTTAGGATGTATCCTCTTTTTAAAGGGAAAAATTAAAGAAGAACTTAACAATCTATTTGATCCATATCTCATAACCATTGAGTTCTTTTTTTCTATAATTTTAGAGGTAATTCATAGAATGATCATCTGCTTTGATGCAGGCTTCTCTAAAACATTCAAAGTGGTACTTAACCCAGTCAGCAGTAGTACAGCATTCGAAGAAATGTTTCTTTTTTTATGGAAGATAACTATTATATCCAGTTGAAGGTTTGTTTTTTTATTTGTTTGTTTGTTTAATAAGGACTTGCCATGTACATGGAGATGTTTATCTGAGATGACAAGTTTAAAGTAGTCATATACCCAAAATAGCATCCCATTTGGACTAGTTCCAGCAGCTACCCAGAAAGCTGCCACACTTGTCTAGATTGGCATTTATCTGTCAAAAGACAAAAGGAATTATAACAAAAGTACTGCAAAGCAGGTAATGGAAAGCAGTGAGATGAATCAAATTAGAAAAATAGAGTAATAAAATAATTTAGGCCAAGTTAGTTCCACCTAAATACACTGAGAAATGGACTACTTTATGCCCTTTGTTGTTATATGCCATCAAGTCATTTGTGATTCATAGCGACCCTATGAACAACAGCCCTAAACCCTGCTCTATCCTGTGCCAATCGTGCTGCCTCTGATACACCCAGCCCGATTACCCCAGTCACTGAATCAATCCACCTCATAGAGGGTCTTCCCCTCCTGCACTGTCCCTCCACCTTCCCAAGCATGATTTCCCTCTCCAAGGACCTGTCTCTCCTTACAACATGTCCAAAGTATGTCAGACGAAGCCCCAGATTCCCTGCCTCCAAGGAGTAGCTTGGTTTAACTCTCTCCAGGATGAATCTGTTTGTTTTCTTGGCAGTCCATGTTACATTCAATACTCTTCTCCAGCACCACAGCTCAAAGACATCAATTCTCCTTCTATGCTCCCTAGTCATTGTCCAACTCTCTGAT
>NW_006399915.1:2907247-2939404 GCF_000299155.1 Elephantulus edwardii
GGATTCTGAAGCTTCGTCTGACATACTTTGGGCATGTTTCAAGGAGGGACTGGTCCTTGGAGAGGGACATCATATTTGGGAGAGTGGAGGGACAGTGCAGGAAAGGAAGACCCTCGATTAGATGGATCATTTCTGTGATTAGGATGGTGGGAATTAGTGTGTTTGTGACGGCGAGGTTGACACAAGATGGAGCGGCGTTTTGGGCTCATGTGCATAAGGTCACTATGAATTGCAAGCAACTCGATGGCACATAACAACAACAACCTTCTGGATTGCGGTGCAGCTTCTAACCACTAGAACAGCTGAGCTACCTAACTTAAAAAAAATAGAGATAAAAAATATACAATAGTGTGTAATGAGTAAGAACTTAGGCTCTCTAGGAGCAAATTTCAATATGAGTACTGATTTTAATCAATATGAATTTCAATATGTTTTTATGAAAGTTACGTATTTATTCTTCATATATTAATTTGTAAATTTAGGACAAAAAGAATACCAAACAAAAAGATGGATTCAATAATTTCCACAGTCTATTGAATCATCTTTTTGGGGGAATGATAACAAATATGGATCTCTTCCCGTTGGTTACCCAAGTAAATGTCTTACAATTTGTGGACAGACAGGTTGGAATGTCTCTAACATTGACAATTGCAAATTTGCATTTGTTTTCTGAAACAGTGAAGTTGGTATTCCATCAATTCCTGACACCTTTCCCCCTTCCCCCCCACATAGCAGTCAGTGTAGTCAGAACTTCCTCTTTCATCACTGTTGTTTCCTTATCATATGCTACCTCCTGAAAACTTGCTGTGGTAGCCCATTCTTTCTGGTACAGTGATTCTGTAGATTCTCTCCATCTTCTTTGGATCATTCATGACTTTGTCCATAGAATTCAGTATTGTAACTTGAGGCGTGAATTATTTGTCAGTTCTTTCAGCTTAAGAAATCCCCAGAGAATTCGTCCCTTTTTGTTTTCTAACTCGTGGTCTTTGCACATTTCATTTTAACACTTTATTTTGAATATAATACCATTTGAAATATGTTAAACTGTTTTACTTTGCCATTTCCCGCCCTTTTGTTTTGGCCTGTCACTGTTCTTGTGTAACCTTCAGGGACTCTTCTGATCCGTTTTGATTTTATCTTTCTCCCCTGTCTGTGCAATGACTTTTTGCTTTTTTTCATGATTGATATAATCCAAAGAGTTCATTTTGTCTTCAATTATTAACGTTCAGCCCCTCAAACTTATTGCTGAGATGATTTTTACATCCCACACATAGATAGACTCAAGGTCATCCTTTGCTTCTTGTAGCCTTATTTTCATTTTCTTCAGCTTCAGTTTGAACTTGCATATAAAGAATTCATGGTCTGTGCAATAATCAGCACCCAGCTTGGTTTTGGCTGCTGGCATTGAGCTTCTCCAATGATTTTGTCCACAAATGTATTCAATCTGATCCCTTCATTATAGTCAAGAATATTGGGGATACTAGAGCAGGCTATATTTAAAATGCTGGGGCTTATAATTATTATGGTATTTGTTGTTGTGTGCCACCAAGTTGGAATGTACCGATAGCTAACCCTCCAGCAGTAGTGCCTTTTCAGAGGTAGTAACTCACACAGAAGGAGACTGTTCATCCTTCTTCCATGGATCAAATGGTAGATTTGAACCCTGTGCCTTTGGTATTGCAGTGCAACTTTTTATTGCTTGAATACAAAGCTCCTTTAAGGGATTATTATATTAAGAAAATAAGTGAAATTGATAAAATTCCTAATCATATTTAGTCTAATGTATGGGAGTTGACCAAATCATAGGAAAACATAAGAACAAGAATGTTTGAGGCTGTTATGTGGGGTATACTAGTGATGTAACCAGGCTCTAATAGGAAGTGATTGATTGATTTTAATTTTGAAATTTGTGATGAGAGGATGGATTCTTTTCCAGCATTTTATGAAGGATAAATCATACAAGAAAAGTGCCTTCTTTTAATTAATTTATCTATGTGTCTCACATCATGTTTTCTCCAGAGACTTTTTATTTCAAAATAGCAATCCCATAACATAAAAGCTATTGTTTTCCATTAAGTCAGACTAATAAAGACTTTTCATAGAATTTCTAAGGCTATAAATATTAACAGGAATAGTTTATCTTCTCCCTGTGGAGTATTTTCCCCCATTTGGCTATCTGAACAACATGTAAATGACTATGATACTATGGGCATGGATTATTGTTGTTAAGTGCTATGGAGTTGCCTTCAACTCATTTTGACCACTTAGAAATAAATACTGTTAATGTTTACCTCCTCTGCAAAAATACATATACCCTATAACATATATTCAAGGAGTTCTGGTGGCATAGTGTGTTACTTTCTGTTCTACTCCCAACACAGTGTCAACAGTTCTATTCTTCCAGCTTCTCCGAAAGGAAAAGGAAATAATCTCCTCCCATAACAATTTATAGCCTTGGTAACACAATAGAGTGTTGCCATCAGTTGGAATGGATTCAACAGCAGTAGATTAACATATATACATTATTAGGTGTTATCAAGCTGGCTTTGACTCTGCACAACAGAATTCACCTTTGCCTGATCCTGTGCTCTGCTCATAGACTGATATTCTCTTTAAACTCATTAGTGCATTGATTGAGTTAGTTTATCATATTGAGGTTCTTCTTCTCTAACTCTCCACTTTTCTTTTTTAAAAAATATATTTTATTATTAGTGTGTGTGTGTGTGTACACCATAGAATCATATCCGGCTGGTACAGGAGGAGATTGCCCCTCCTTCTCTAGCTGAGCATCTGGTGGATTCGAACCAAGAGTCTTAGGGATTGCAGGGCAGCTTCTTGCCAATAGGCTACCAAAGCTCCCTTACCCTCCACTTTCCTTTCCATCTATTCACTAAATGTCACCTTAGTTCCTCCTCATATGGGAATTTTCATAAAGAGTTTCACGCTACTGCACTTTGCTCTACCACATGAAAAGTGAGAAAAGCACTCAACATTGAGAACAAGACATATATATATATATTACCTTTTTAAAAAAATTTATTCTTTTTTTTGTGCATGTGCCATCAAATTGGATCTGACTGGTACAGGAGGAGACTGCCCCTCCTTCTCCAGCACAGCATCTGGTGGATTAAAACCACGTACCTCTGGGATTGCAGTGCAGCTTCTTGTCACTAGGCCACCAGAGCTCCTGAATTGTATAAATTTTTTATAAACTAATTTTCAAAGTAATGTTCTTTCATGTTTACTTTGGAAGTAATTCATTAGGATCAATCTACAGAAAGGGAGATTGCAAAAGGGTATAAATAAGTGAAGATGGAGATGATTAGGGTCTATTTCAGAAGTTCTGTTATTGCGTTTGTTAATCGCTAAGGTGCACTTGATTCAGGCCATGGTCCTCACACTTACTTACTATGCATTAGAGCTAGAAAATGACTATGGATGACAAAATAGATACCTCTGAGTTTTGGTGCTGGAGAAAAGTGTTGAACTTGCCATGGAATGCCGAGAGAACAAACATAACTGTGTTACCAGGCTGGTCCTTGGAGGAAAAGATTTTGAAGTTCCATCTCACGTATTTTGCACATATGGCCAGAAAGGACATGTTACCACAGAAGGAAATCATGCTTGGAAGGGTAGAGGGACAGAGCAGGAAAGGAAGACCCTGAATGAGATGGATTGGGGTAGGTATATTAAAGACCGTGAGAAGGCTCAGGATAGGACAGGCTACAGAACTATTGTACATAGGGTCACAATGGCACCTAACAACAACAATAAAAAAATCAAGAAATTTCTTAAGAAGACTGCTTGATTCTCAATGTTATTTAGCTGAAGAACTTTGAATAAATACAAAGAACGTTTGCATTGACACAGTTTAGTAAAACTCTTCAGTTTTTAATACTAAAAAGGTAAATAAAAATCTGTGAGTTCCTCACTAACAATATAATTTCTTTTAACAGTAAATTCATACAACTCAAATTCCACAGATATCAGTTCTTAACATGGATAGTTGTATTTCATATAGTATCAACTGATAAGTGAAAGCAAAATTTAAAATAGTAGAATTAAATGTTGTTGTTGTTGTTAAGTGCCATTGAGTCATAGAAAATTCATAGCAACCCTATGAACGAAAGACCTGACCACTTGTACAACTTTCATCGTTTCTCCAAGTCTATAGGGTTTCTTGAGGCAAACTATTTTGGAAGTGGATGCCACTCCTACTTCCAAGCTTGTTTTATTGCGGAGCCACCAAACACTGTCCACCATGGGCAACCATTATTGCATTTGTCACATCAGTGTCACAGTGTTAAGCAACACAGCCACCACGAGTTACCTCTGTACAGCAAATGGACAGACCACTGCTATGCCACTTAGAAAAATGTTTGACAAAAACCAATTAAAACTGGTCTGAGGGTGGCAGACTAGAGTTATTATTGCTATGTGCCATCAAGTTGCCTGCAATTAACAACAATCCTATGTACAATAGCTCTTGACTTTGCCTTATCCTGAGCCAGTGTCACTGACTCTTGTATACCTCACCCATTATCCCAGTTACTGGGTCAATCCATCTCTTCTGGGGTTTTCCTTTGCTGTATTGTCTCTTCACGCTTCCAAACATGATGTCCTTCTACAAAAACTTGTCCCTTCTGTCCACGTGCCCAAAGTATGTGAGAGAGAGCTTCAAAATCCTTGCCTCTAAGGAGCAACTTGGTTTCACTTCCTCCAAGACCCAGTCATTTGCTCTCTTGGTGGTTCATGGTATGTTCAATATTCTTCTCCAGCACTACAAATCAGAGGCATCACTTCTTTCTTCCTTAGCTCTGATGCATGGCAAGTAATTCTGAAGACCATGGCTTGGACCAGGCACACCAAGTCTCTATCTAGACTGACTATGTTAGTCTATATTGCTCTTTAGCACTTTGGAGAGTCCTTGACAGTAGACTTTCTCAATACAATTTGTCTTTTGATTTCCTGATTGTGGGTGCAAAGAGTGTTTATTGTGGAGTTGAACAAGCTGAAATTGTAAACCACCTGAAACTCTTCTCCATCTTTCATCTCAATGGGGCCAATAGTGAGAATCTTTTCTTCTTGATATTGAGCTTCAATGTATATTAAAGACATTCCTTAACTTTGTACAGAAAACACTTTAGCTTCTCCTCAGTTTCATCAAGTAAGGTGTTTTCTTCTTCAAAATGCAGGTTGTTCATAAGTCCTCCTCCAATCCTAATGCTACATTCATGCTCATAAAGTTCAGCCTCCCGAATGATCTGTTCCATAATCAGATCGAAAAGGTGTCAAGACAGGACACATCCCTGACACACTCCTTTCCTTATTTTGAACCATGCAGTGTTTCCTTGCTCTGTTCTGAGGACTGCTTCCTGGTCCAAGAATAGGCTTTACATGAACACAATCAAAGTGTTCTGAGATTCCCATTCTTCTCAAGGTTAGCCACAATTTGCTGTGATTCATACAATCAAATGTCTTTGCATAGTCAGTGAAACACAGCTAGAAATTCCTCTGGTACTCTTTGCTTTCAGCCAAGATCTATCTGACATTGACGATAAAGACTCTAGTGATAAAAAGATAAAGAGACTCGAGTCTCTTCTAATCCCAGTTTGTCTAGTCTGGTGGAATTCTAATTTGAGAGGGCAAAGATAGTTCTAGAATCTTTCAGTGTGTGAAACCCAAGAGTTTCTAAAGTTAGTTTGGTTTGGATACTTTGTCTTGCTTTCAATGCCCTTATGTCAACACTCCAGTGGAATTCTGGGAAGATGGGCCTTACTGGATGTAAGAATGTGGTTCTAGGATCTTTCTATGTAAATGTTATTATTGTGTAAGAGAGAGTAGACACATCCCTAGCTGACCCTCCAGGGGGGTTTCAGATGCAGTTAATCTCAGGGGAGAGAATTGCCCATCTTTCTCCCACAGAGCAGCTGGTGGCCTCAAACCACATGCCTTCAGGATTGCAGAGCAGCTTCTTTCCACTAACCCACTAGAGCTCAATGTAAATCATAGAGTATTATCTAGTAAACATTCTAGACTAGACTAAGTTTAGTTATTCATTTCTAAAAATCCTTTATTAAACTTTGTTTATTGTAGCTCTATAACTCTTTTTGATTCAACTTCCTTTATTTCTAAGTTTGCAATATGAGGTCTTTGTCACATATTTCATGAGACTCTGTAAAGCATAATTGACTCAAAAGAACATTGTCTTCTGAGTTAAGAATATAAAAGATATTCTACTTTGAGAAAAAGAATTTCTTATACTCTGATACCCTTGAAGGCTAACACTACATTAAAAATTGTCTTTGGTTCAAAAGGAACAAGTATATTCAATTTCTTATGACTTCTCCTTTTCCTTAATTTTTGCAGTATTTCCTAGTGTATACATATTTCCACTTTCCCTTTTTTATTTACATTAAATCCAGTAAAGAATGGTGAAAGTTTTCACCTGTTCCTCATTACACACTAACCCCTATACTTTACCTTCCATCTAACAAAAGTTACTAATTAATCTGCCAATGATTAAATTTACAGAATTCTGATTATCTTAGCAAAAAAACAAACTTAAACTCTGGTAGAGAAAAAGTAAGAAGAGAGTTGTTTGGAAGGATAAACTTTTCCTGTATTAGTGAGACATACAAACATTCCAGTGATGCTGAAGTGTGTTCCAAATTCCTGAGACAAGAGCTGCTTAATGAATCAAAGGGAAAATAGGGCAAGAAGTATATTTAAAATATTAAATTGGTTTATTAAATTATACTTTAAATATTTGTTGTTGTTGTTTTTAAGCACCGTTGAGTTGTATTTAGTGACAGTATGTTATATTCCGAAGTCGTTATATGGTTGTATTTGTTTAACAAGGTATTCTATTGGGAATAAAGTGAGTTTCAGCTGTATTTATTTTCCCTTATTTGAGTGTAACAGGCTAATGACTTTACGTCATTCCAGGTTTATTAAGATTTAGCAGAACAGTCCAGTGAATAAAAATGAAACTGATTAAAATTTGATTATTTGGCATTCACTTCAAAAATTGTAGGCTTTGTGTTAGCCTTGCCAAACCTAATCATATTTCATAATCTGGTGGTTTATTGGTAAGAAGCTATGCTGTGATCCCAAAGGCTTGCAGTTCAAATCCACCAGCTGTTCCACAGGAGAAAGAGGAACAATATCCTCCTGTCTAATTAACTGCCTCTGAAAACCTACACGACGGTGGACTATAGGTCAGTTCCAACTTTATGGTCCACAACAATATTAACCAGGACACATGTGAACCCAGCATCTTCTGAAATAAATATTTAAATGTTCCAAGCAGGCATACTTAACAAACAATTCCTACTTGAAGCTATAAATTCTGCTTCTTCCTCTTGTGATACATCAGTTAAACTTTAACCAAAAAAAGGTTGAATTATCTCTAGAACAACTATTTTTGTTGTATGCCTTCAAGTCAGAATGACCCATAGCTGACTCTTTCAAAGTTTTCTCAGTCAGTAAATAGTTTGGGAGGAGTTTGCTCATCCATCTTTCTCAGAGCAACTGATGGATTTCAACTGTGTGCCTTTGAGATTATGGTAGAGCTGCTTACAATAGAGGTAAATATTTACATGTAATTTAGAATGCAGTTTTAATTTAAGGCTAAAGTTACTCCATTTCTCTTAAGTCAATACTCGAGTTTTAAGTTTTCAAACTGGCATATGTTTGACCTTCTTCAATATTTATTTTTTTTTTACATTTTTATTTCTTCTTAAAATTCTCCCTGTATGTTTATTGTGCTTAGGTTAATATAATCATATCTGACTTGCCTCCTATAACCTTTATTCATTTAAAGAATTGTTTCAAATTTAAGGATTCCTCAAAGGAATTTGACTCTGTGGGTCATAATGCATTATGGATAATATTGATACAAATGGGAATTCTAGAACAATTAACTGTGCTTATGCAAAAACCATACATACGCCATGAAGCAGTTGTTTTAACAGACCAAGAGGAGACAAAACAGTCTAGAACTAGGAAAGGTATTTGTCAGGGTTGAGTCTTTTCTTTATATCTGTTCAATATGTGGATCATTTGTGGCCTCATGATAAGAAAGTGTGCTACCAGCCTAAAACAGGTGGTTCAAATGCACTAACTTTCCACAAAAGGAAGTTGGATAATGATAATCTCCTCCCCTGTGATTAGTAGACTCTGAAAATGTGCTAAAGGATAAGCAGAGAGTCCGTTCTCACTTGAAGGTACATTTAACAACATTCTATATTCATGCAGAACAAATAATTCAAGAAGTTGGACTGTGTGAAGAATAATTTGGCATTGAGAATGGAGAGGAGCATATTTGCAAACTGTAGATGACACACTCTTGCTTCCAGAAAAATAAGACGTTAAGTACTTACTGAAGATCAAATCCTATAGCTTTCAGTATGGACCACACCTCCATGTCAAGAAATCACCAGTGAACCTTTAAGAAACATAATGGTATATGGAGAAAACATTGAAATAATCAAGGATTTTGTTTTATTTAGGTCTACGATGAATACCCATGGAAGCAGCAATCAAGAAATCAAAAGAACTTTTGCATTGGGCCAAGCTGCTGTCAAGGATCACTTAAATGTGCTAAGGGTAAGGCTGCCCAATTAAATGACCTAACATAAGGTATTTTCAGTTGCTTTCTAGGCATATGAAAGTGAGACAATCAATAAGGAATATAGAAGATGAATCAGTGCCTTTGAATTTGGTTGTTGGCAGAGAGTATTGGATATCTCATGCATTGCCAAAAGAATAAGTCAATCTGTCTCGAAGAAAGTGCAGTTACGGTTCTCCTGAAACAAAGATAGTGAAACTCTGTCTCACATATCTTGAGTTTGTTGTCAGGAGGTCATAGTACTTGGAAACAGGCATCATGCTATGATAATTACAGGGTCGATAGTGACTGAAGCTATGAATGGACTTGAGCATGGACATGGTGAGACTGGTTCAGATAGGGTAAGGTTTCATTCTGTTGTTTCCAAAATTGCTGTGAGTTGTAATCAAGTCAATAACATCTAACAACCACATCATCAGTTATTAGCGTTTTGCTTTTCATTTTTTTAAATTTTGGCACGCTACCTTGATGAAAAATTTCATTTTGATAATGTCTCTGAATTGGTACCTACAACTCTGTAGCATTGCCATCACGTCTCCCAAACAGAAGTTCTGCATGTTGTTGTTGTTGACTGTTTTCAAGTCAAGCACGACTCTGAGGGCCTTCTCTCTTTCTTCTAGAGAGGATATATTTCTGTTAAAAATGTAATGTCTTTCTCTCCCACTGTCTGGAGGGGATTATATTGTTGTGCTGAACTTTCTACATGAACTGTTAAATGTGTAACTTCAAACATGCTATCCTCTAGGAGGTAATTTTGGTACACAGGTTGGATCAATATCCCTTATTACATCACCTCAAGTAAAAGAGACCTGGAAAACCTATGTGATTATTGTTATAAATAATAGTAGGAGAGATCTCTGATCCAAAAGAATTGATTGGTTGAGTTTAGTTTTTACTCATCTTGTCAAGTCATCTTCCCTCTTCTGCTAATATTCTTTGATTCATAGAATGTGTAAATAGTATTACTTATTTGTATAGTTCTGTAGGTATTCTAAGCCACTTATGCCTTGAGGGAACATGAACTTGGAGAAATGGGAATTGCTGGAAATGTAGAGGGAAATGAGACCAAACAAGAAAATAAAATCAGTAACAATACATCTGGGACTTGGAGTCATGATACATACCAATATTTAATAGGCTAGATTTATAAAACCCTCAGAGGAATTGTTCTTAAATAGAGCTTCACGTGTTATTTAGAGGTAAGAAAGGACAGGAATAAGGGCAAGGTCACTATAGGGCATTTTTCTTCAATATTGAATAATTCACTCATTTTAAGCAGCTGACCTATTCTGACACTTACATGCTACCTTTTGAAGTTAAAACATTCTTTGGACAATAGCACAGTGGAAAATTGTATTCTATTTGTTGGTTCCATTATATAATTGGTAAAACGTTTCTATTATTGTTTTGACATTAAATTGACAGTTAAATCACAATGATGGGGAAATGCTTCTTGAAAAGATTTGTACAAAGGTAAGTTATGTCTGTACAAAAACCCAGTTAATGAAAACTCTGTTATTACGTGCCCTCAAATTGACTACAACTCATAGAAACACTATGATCAACAGAGTGGAACCTTGCCCTATCCCAGGTGATCCACACAATCGCCAATACCCTTGAATCAATTGTTAAGAGTCACTGTATCAATATATATCATTGAGGATTATTTTCTCTTTCACTGTTTGTTTTCCTTTCCTAGCAAGTTGTCTTTTTCTAACTTAAAACATACTCAAAATATTTTAATTGAATAGTCATCACTATTATCTCTGAAAAGCACCCTGTTTCCATTTCTTCAAAGGCAGATGTGTTTTATTTATTCTTTTGGCAGTTTCTAATATAATCAATGCTCTAACATAGGGTCACTATGACTTGCAAGCAACTGACAGCACATAACAACAACAACAACAACAACAACATCTCCAACATTACAACTTAAAGGCATCATTTTTTTGGTGTGTGGTTTTTATTTTTATTTCCTTCTTCATTGTCTAACTTTTAGGTGTACTCAAGGCAATTGAAAATATAGCTTACAGCAGGCACATTTTAGTCTTTAAACCACTATCCTTGCTCTTTAGCACTTTGAAGAGGTCCTTGAAAACACATTTTCTCAATGCAGCACATCATTTGATTTTTTTGACTACTGCTGCCGTAAATGTTGATTGTGAATTAAAGCAGAAAGAAGTCATCGACAACTTCAGTCTTTTCTCCATCTTTCATGACGTTGAAGCTGCAGTGTCTGATCGTCTTTAATAAGTTCTTCAAGTTTTCTTCATTTTCTGCAAGCAAGGTTGTATCATCTGAATAATGCTGGTTGTTGGTAAGTATTCCGCCAATTCTAATGCCACATTCTTCTTCATATAGTTCAGCTTCTCAAATGATTTTTTGAACATAGAGTTTGAATAAGTATGGAGAAATGGTAGAATCTTGATTCACATTATTCCTGGTTTTAAACCGTGCAGTGTTTCCTTATTCTCTTTGGACAATTGCTTCTTCTTCTAAGTATATGTTTCACATATGCACAATTAAGTGTCCTGAAATTCCCATTATTCTCATTATTAGCTGTAGTTTGTTATGATCCACAATCTTTGCATATTTTATAAAATACACGTAAACATCTGATTAATATACTCTGGTACCAGACAAGATGCATTTGAAATTAGCAATCATATCCCTTTTTCCATCGTCTCATCTGAATCCAGCTTGATATTATAACAGTTCCATGTCAATGTATTTTTCCATTTGTTTTTGAATAATCTTCATATTTACTGCATATGGTATAACAATATAGTTTGATAATTTCAACAGTCTTGTAAATCACCTTTTTGAGGATAGGAACAAATGTATGCATCTTCCAGTCAATTGGTTAGGTATCTGTTTTCTGGAATTGTTGGTGGAGACTGGTACTTCCAAGGTTTTGTTTTCTGAAACACCACACAGTTGGTTTCCTGTGAATTTTTGGGCCTTTATTTCTAGCTAACACCTTGAGTGCATCTTGAATTTCTTTTTTCTATATTTTTGGTTTTGATCATAAGCTACTTGCTAAAATGATTTAGTATTAACCAATCCTTTTGTATCCAGTGACTTTATATTTCATCATCTTCTTTTGATTCTTTTGCATCATTCAATATTCTGTGCATACAGTATACAGTATATTGCAACTTGAAGTTAGAAATTTTCTTTTGTTCTTTCAACTTTGTTTTCTTTTGTTCTTTCAATTTTAGAAATGATTCTCTTATTCTCTTTTGGATTTCTAACTCTGGGTTCTTTCACATTTAATATTTTGCATTGTCTTCTTGAACTGTTCTTTGAAATCTGTTCATTTGTCTTACTTTAACACTTTTTCTCTGTTTGAGCCTCTCTTTGTTTGTGTGAAAGCTGAAGAGCCTCTTATGATATTTGTTTTGACCTTTTCTTTCTCTGCTATCCTTGTAATGGCCTTCTGCTTTTTTTCATGGATTATATTCTTGATGTCATCCAACAACTTGCTGTCAGTCATTAATGTTCAATGACACTGAATGTTTAGTCTACATTTCTTACTCCAATTGGTTTCTCATGTATGAAGGTGGGTATAAACACAGCTAGCAACCTGGTGAGTGGGGTAAGAGGGTGACTTCCCTGATGTCTGATGTAGGAAATACGAGAGGGGAAAATGGGTAATATTGCACTTTTTCCTGCTGTTGTAGATACCACTGCTCCTGCTTTCCTCATTTGTCACACCATGTAGTCATTACAGATGACTATGCTGTAATTTTCATCATTTATGATACAAATTATGTTCTGTAGAGCCTCTTACTTGATGTTGTTATTTAGTTTCTTTCTTCACTCAGTATTTGAAGTATTTGTTTTCTTTTTAATCTGTGGGTTGAAGAATTATTATACATGGCTGTTATCTTTGCTTTCTGATGTCTTTGGTGCAGAGGTTCTGAACTGCCATCCTTCTAGTCCTCAATCTTGCATGTATTTATTCATCCTAATAGTTTAATTTGCTATAGATGATGAGAATAGAGCAGAAAAGGGCACCTTTTCATTATATTATGCATGGACCGTGGATGACTCATCTGTATCAAATAACCATAGCATCTCTTACTGGGCATGATGTCATTAATTCTAGCAGTAAATTTTCAGTATAAGTGGATAATTTTGTGTTAGAATGAATCTCAAGTTAGAATGCTTCAGATATATGTGATAAGAGAAACAAATCATTGCTAAATTTTAAAGTTAAAAAACTTATTGCACTACTAAGAGCTATACTGTTTTTAAATATCCCTTTTTATGAGTTTGAGAAACATAAATGTTCCAAAGAATGCATCAAGATGAATAATATTTTCCTTAAAAGAGAACGTCTATTTCCTCCTGAAATTTACAAGAAAAAAACAACTAATTTCAGTAGAAAATATTACATTATTTTGGAACATAGTTAGACAATTCCAACACTCAATTTTGTTATATAGTGAATTCTCTGTGTTGAAAAGCCTCATTGCCAGACATAGAAGATGTGCAGGAATACAGGGTTCTGACAGATTTAACTAATTAAGTAATTTTATTAATTTTCTATATTTGTAACTCTTCACTAAAATGGAGGTAGCATTGTTTTAATTTTTACATTGGCTTCCACTTTACCATTGTACTTGTTGGTTAATTGCTTTCCTACAAGGTACAATATGTTTTATTCACAACAAATCCCCCTCAGGTAAGCCTGCTTTACTCAATTTATATGCTAAGTAAATATTTTAGAACATCAAAGAAATGGAAAAACTAATCAGAACAAAATGTATACCCCATAAGCCACAGCACCAATACTAAACTAAAGGATTCTAAAACTGATGCCACAATGTTGGTAGTAATTTTAATCCATGTAGATAGTCCTTCCCTTGAATTCATTCCAGCCAATGACTGAAAATTTCATAAAGTAATGAAAAGCAATATGAGAGTCATTTTTCAAAACCCATGAGAGATGATAGACAATAATGTCATCCAGAATGTTTCTATAATTTCTAAGTTTAGCTCTATTTCCAGTAACCTCTTTGCAATTTGGACCCCTGGCCTAGAAAATAATCTTTGTAGCTCTCAAATGAGAGTTCATGAATGTAAAGAAAAGGGCAGCCTTGCTACTGTAGATTATGGCAAACCAAACCTTTCATGAATATCTAGAGAGGAGTACGGAAATTATTTTACTAACACTAATATGACAATCAGGTGTCATAGTTGATAGATAGCTGGCTGGTAACCCAAAGGCCATGCCTCTGTAGTAGTTTTAAAACATTAGCTGCTCTGCAAGAAAAAAATAGGAGCACTCTCTTCCTATTCAATTTATAGCCTCAGAAACTGAATGGAGGAGCAACTATGAGTCAGTTCTGAATTAATGAGTTCTGAGGAATTTTTAGTTGGGGTATTAAATGTTTTAAAATGTCTAAATGGTGATTTAAATTTTAAAAATAGTACAAATATATGGAGATATAAGTTATACACACATTGTTGTTGCTGTTATATGCTGTTGAGTCACCTCTGACTCATAGCAACCCTATGTACAACAGTTCTGAAATTTGCTTTGTCCTGAGCTAGTCTCACTGACTCTGACACACCTACCCCCATTGCCCTAGCTACTGTATCAATCTATCTTATCCAGAAAATTCCTCTCCTGTGCTGTCTCTCCATGATTCCAACCATGATGTCCTCCTCCTAGAACTGGTCCTTCCTGGCCATGTCCCCCAAATATTTGAGACTGAGCTTCAAAATCCTAGCTTCCAAGGAGAAACTTGGTGTCACCCTCTCCAAAACAGACTTATTTGCTTTTTTGGTGGCCCATGATATGTTCTTGACTCTTCTCTAACACCACAATTCAAAGGCATCAATTATTTTTCTGTTATCCTAAGTCATTATTCACATCTCAGATGCATAGCGAGTAATTGCAAAGTCTGTGGCCTGGATCAGGCCTTAAGTGCTTGCTGCAGAAGGTCAAGGACTGCAGCCTTCAATATGGATTAAAGCTCAACATCAAGAAAACAAAAGATTCTCACCCTTGGGCTGATTGGCAGCACCATGATAGATGGTGAAGAGATTGAGATTATTAACAGTTTCAGTTTGCTTAGCTCCACAGTCAACACTTTTGGTACCAACAACCAGGAAAACAAAAGACAAATTACATTGGAAAGTCTTCTTTCAGGGACCTCTACAGAGTACTAAAGAATGGCGATATAATTCTGGAGAATAAGGTGCACCTGATCCAGGCCATAGTCTTTCCAATTACTTTCTATGCATCAGAAAACTGGACAATGACTAGGGATGGTCGAAGGAGAATTGATGCCTTTTAGGTGTGGTGCTGGAGAAGAGTATTGAAAATGCCTTGGACTTCTAAGTGAATAAACAGGTTCATCCTGGAGAGGGTGAGACCAGGCTGCTCCGTGGAGGCAAGAATTCTGAAGTTTCATCTAATATAATTTGGTCATGTTTCAAGGGGCAACAAGTTCTTGGAGAAGGACAACATGCTTGGGAGTGTGGAGAGACTATGCAAAAGAGGAAGATCTTCCATGAGATGGGTTGACTCAGCAACTGGGTACTGGTGGCAGGTGTGCAAAAGATGATAAGATTGGTTCAGGATAGAGCAGGGTTCAGAGCTGTTTTTCATAGGGTCACTATGAGTTGCAAGTGACTTAATGGCACATAACAACAACAATGTATGAGAATGATATGAAACACAGTGTATATGAAGTTTGTAAGCAAACCAATTTTAAAAAAGACAAAAAAGAGGCAACTGAAATAGAACATGAAGAAATTAAACAATAAAAATATTATCCAGATATAAGAGAATAGGAGGGCTATTAGAGAAGATTTGATATCTGTAAGGAAATGTTTGTAGGAAATATAAAACTAAATACACAAATTCACTGTCATTGAATTGATTCAGGCTCATTGCAATCCTTTGTTAGGTTTCTGAGTATGTAGCCATTGACTTTGACTTTCACCACAGAGCTGAGTATGGATACACAAAGTGGGTTGACAGTAACCTATAAATGCAATTGGAGAGATTACTAATATTGTTGTTGTTATTATGTGCTGTCGAGTTGCTTGCGACTCATAATGACCCTGTGTATAGGAGCCCTAAGCCCTGTTCTATCCTGTGCCAACCTTATTGTCTCTGACATACCTACTTCCATTACACCAGTGACCAAATTGACCCATCCCATTGAGAGTCTTCCCCTCCTGTGCTGTCCCTCCACCCTCCCAAACATTATGTGCCTCTCCAAGGAATATGGTAAATGATACCTTTTTGGCGGCCACACCAAAATAAGATATGAAGACTACTAACAAGTAGATTGATCTATTTTTGCCATCTTGCCGGACTTAAATTGAGTGGATGAAGAGGCACTAAACAGGAATCTCATTACCATTAAGAAAGAAACAGCTCAGTATATACTTTTGGGACAGACTCCAATTTTAGATGAAAGTGATGTAACAGTACCAGCAATCCCACCAGAAATAGAGGTGGTAGAGAAGCAGAGATGAATGTGAAATAAAACTGAAACATATTTACAGCCCACAAAGCCAAAGTTTCCCTAGCTGACCTACCTCACTGGCTGAATTGGGAGAAAGGAGCACATATTTGACCAACCTGAAAGAATTTTGTAACACTTATCTAAGCACAGGCAGGGTTCAGAGTCACCAGGCATCAGTCATCAGACAGAGACTGTGAACAATCATTTCTGATTGAAGAATTGTAGCCTGAATGCTTCTGACCTGTACTGTGACCTATTACTTCTCTAGTAAACTTCATAATTAGGAGTATTTCCCATGAATTTTATATGGCCAATGCAGTAGGCAATTGTGGTGGAGTAGAGAAAGCCACAGAGGGACAACAGTTGGTGTTAGGATTGATAGAAGAAATAAGAGCATGTATCATGTCTGATGTAGGAACCTGATTTAGGCTGTTGGTGTTCTAAGATTCTGTTCCACTGGGTTGTAGAGATTCTTCTCCTTTGTAGAGTTAGTGAATGTCACCCACACTGGCTGCACTTCTTTTACACTAAGGTATAGATCTTTAAGGAAAGAGACTGTCTGATCTTAATTCCCGTGGAGCAGCTGGTAGACTTGCACCACCTAAACTTTAGGTTATCAGTGCCACTAAAGTTCCATCTATAAATATTGGTAGACTAAAAATATATCTTCAAATATTAAAAGAGATATTGTGAAAGGTGTGTGTATATCCTGGGTTACTTCAGAGAAGTAGAGCTAAGGTCAATGAGAGAAGTTTATGGGAAGGTAAGTTACCACATGATTTAAGAAACAAACAAAAACATAAGCAATTCACACGATTAAAATATGAGTAGATGAATAAGTTACTGGAGAAATAGTAAAATTTCTTCTTTATTCACCCTCTTGATTTGATGCAGGATTGTTAGCATCTGGAAGAGAAGAGGAAATGTATGGAAGAGCCCCTGCATCAGTTATAGCCTCCTCCTCTCCAGGCAATTTCACTTTTATTCCTTCCAGTACATCCAGTGATCTTATGCTTGAATTTGCATTTATAGCATCCTCTGGGAAAAATCTTTACAGCTATGGTTTGAAGCAGGCAACACATCAAGAAAGAAGTTGTTCAGATATGTGTGAAAAAGACATAGCAGGTATGGCAAGATATTTGGGGGAAATGTGTGAAAGCTATATTTCTTTAAATGCAATGTGAGTTAGGTCAACTATATTTAGAGTTTCACCTGATTGTGCCTATTTCTTTCAATTAAAATCTAAATTAAAGTATTTTCTATCAAAAATAACTTGGTGGTGAAGCTCTTGTGGCATAGCCTATAGAGTGTTGCACTGCTAACCAAAAATAAGTTTGCATTTATTATATTAAATCTTTGCAGCTGACATCCCTATGCAAAAGGTAAGAGCTAGCAATAATGTACATGTTACATAAAGATATTCCTAGCTCTTAAAATGCATTAAAATTCTAGCTGAATGAAAAGAAGATTGTACATTAATCTCACAGTTATGAGAAGGATTGATACAGGTGGTGTGTCAGAGTTAGTGAGACTGTCTCAGGACAGGGAAGGTTTCAGAGCTCCTGTACATAGGGTCGCTATGCATCACAGGCAACCCAACCTATAACATTCATTGACAGGTTTGGAAGAAGAAGTGGCACCCACTTCCTAAACAACATGCGTCCAGAAACTCTATGAACTTTGATAAATGTTGATAGTTGTAGAGGGGCTTCAGGCCTTTTGTTCATAGTGTTTCTATGAGTTGTGTTGGACTTGAAGGCAATCAACAACAATATTAGTTATGAGCTGATGATTCAGACATGTTTACATTATTTTGTGGAATAAGAAAAAACCCCATGAAAAAAATAACTTATAAGCTAAATTTAAAAGTAGGTAGACTTGAAGTTTAATCTCTTGTCCATTAATGTAATGAGATGTGTAAAGACTTAACTTCCTTTGCTATTTAAAATTAGTCAGGAAGTTCCAATAGAATAGTAAATTAGCTTTTTTCTGCGTGAAAAAAAAAATTGTAAACCTTAATTAATATTTTCTCTTTGCCACTTTTCCAGATCTTGTATTTATCTTATATTACCATAACCACAATGTTACTTTTCCCTTCTCATAAATATTTTTGAAAATTAAAAAAAAGTTAGGAATCTTCTGACAATTAGTGGCAGAAACTAAACAAAATAGTACTATAGACAATAAGGGTAAAGTATTGACTTATATTGTAGAGGTAAATCAAGGATAATGATGAAATTCATGAGTGCACAGAAATAGAGACTCTAATAGAATCAATATTTTTCTCCTTTCTTTCATCTCCTTTTCTGAGATCTGCTTATTTTTAGGATTGTTATACTAAGAGAATATATGATTAATATGGAAATATTGACTTCTGGTTTTATTTCTTAAAAGTTGATATAGTGCTTGCTTTGGCAGTACGTATACTAAAATTGGAATGATTCAGAGAAGATAAGCACAGCCCCTGTGCAAGGATGTTACACAAATTTGTGAAGCATTCAATATTAAAAAAAAAAAAAAGGTTGGTATTACAGGTGTTGGTTGTGAATTCAAGTATAATGGAATTGTTGATAACTTCAGGCTTCACTGCATCTATCATGATGTTGCCTATTATAAGGATTTTTGTTTATTTGATGCTATGATAGAATTAATATTGAAGGCTGGAACTTTTGTATTCTCTAATAAGGCTTCAAGTCTTCACTTGTTTGCAAACATAGTTGCACTATGTGCATAACGAGGGTTATTGATGAGTCATTATCAGATGTGACATTGACCTTCATATATAGTTTTGTGCATTATTTATTTGGCATATAGGTTGAATATGTATGGAAAAAGGATAAGACACTGACCCATATCTTTCCAGATTTTATATGCAGTACTGCTTTGTTCTGCTCAAATGACTATTATTTGGTCTGTGTACAGGTTTCTTGTAAGCACAATTTAATGGTCTGGAATTTCTGTCCTCCTTAATATTATCTATAATGTATTATGGTTCACACAAAAAGAAGCAAACATATTTCTGGTATTTTGTATGCAGCTAAGAACTGTCTGACTTGAGGAATGATAGCCCTGGTTCTATAGCCTCCCTGAATCTATATGAGATTTTTGGTAGTTCCTTACCAATGTACTGTTTCAGCCATTTTTAAAAAGAAAATCTTCAGTAACATTTTACTTTCATGTAGTATTAATCATGTGGTTGTATGATTATCACACTCTGTTGGACCACCATTTTTGGAGTGGGAACATATACATCTCTTCCAGTCTATCTTCTAAATTTTTTGTTGTGGACTATTGAGTACATCTGAGATTACATGTGTTTGTTGAAGCTCCTCAATTGGTATATTCCAACAATTCTTATGTTTTTGCCCATGTGTTCAGTGAAGCCTGGGCTTTTTCCTTCAATACTTTAGATTCCTGAAAATGCATTACATCCCAAAATGTTTCTGTGTTGATACATTTTTTTGGTACAACAACTCCTTGGATTCCTTCCATCTTCTTTTGATGCTTCTTGCATCATTCAATCTTTAGCACATGGATATTTTAAAGTATTATAACTTAAAGTTCGACTTTGTAATCTCTTTCTGCTTGAGAAATGCTGAGTTTGTCTCTTTTTTTTATTTTTGTCCAGCTCTTTGTATGAGTTGTTTTCCAATCTTGATATGACATCTTTATATAATGCAGTTCCATACATTATTTTGCTACAATACTTCACATTATATTTAGCTGCCCTTTAAATTCTTCTGTTTAATGTTCTTACTCTGGTATGTTTTTCCTTTTTATTTCTCTATTTTGGTAAGCAAATTTCAGAGTCTTTCTGACATCCATTTTGGTATGGTATGTTTTTCCTTTTTATTTCTCTATTTTGGTAAGCAAATTTCAGAGTCTTTCTGACATCCATTTTGGTATTTTCTTTGTCTCATGGCTAATTTACTTGACTCCATTGCACAACATATCGGATCTTAAGTCTTACAGTTCAGTGCATCATATCTATTTTTGAGATTTCTTAACAGTTGCTCCTCAATAATTGAGAGATGTCCCTGATTACACACTTTCCTAGTGAGGTGCATCTTCTGATTTCCTGACTGCTGGTACCAAGTGTATTGATTGTGGATCAAAGTAAGATGAAGTTGTTGACAGTTTCAATCATTTCTTCATGAATCAAGATATGGTCTGTTAGTCCAGTTGGAAAGATTGTTCTTGATATTAAGATATAATCCACATTGGAAACTGCAATGTTAATTTTCTGCAGCAAGTGCTTTAAGTCCTCCTGACATATGCAAGTAGGGTCAATCCATATTGAAGACTGCAGTGTTTAGCCTTCTGCATCAAGTGTTTCAAGTCCTCCTGACTTTCAGCAAGGAAGGTTGTGTCATCTGTATAGGTTATTGATGAATCTCCCTCCAGTCTTGATGCTACATTCTTTTTAATGTAGTCTGGCTTCCTGAATACTTTGCTTCACTAGAGATTTGTCTAAATTGTATCTCTAACTTATTATTGTTTATGTGTAGTTGCCATTCTAAAACTCAACATGAACACACTGTGCTAAGATGGCAAAGAAGGAACATCTGTGTGTGTGTGTGTGTGTGTGTGTGTGTGTGTGTGTGTGTAATTTTTTTTTGTTCTCTATTTGTGAATCTTGGTTCCAGACAGACCTTAGGATGGCCTCTTGCATATTGAGGAGGGACACATAGGAAACACTCGGGTGTCTTATAGCTTTCTTTTCGTCCCAAGTGAGTGTCAGCAGAGGGGATTAGCCAGATGAAATGGGGATTTCTGGCCTAGAGTCCACCAGCATTTGGGCTTGCTGGCGGCAGAGGGCTGAGGACTAGTGTGTTGTGAATCTTGGTTTCAGCTGCACCTTAGGATGGCCTCTTGTGTCTTGAGAAGGGACACATATGAAGCACTTGGAACTCTTATGGCTTTCTTTTCATCCCAGGTGGATGTCAGCAGAGGGGACTCGCCAGATGAATTGGGGGTCTCTGGACTAGAGTCTGCTAGCTTTTGAGTGTGCCTAAATTATAAACTACTCATATGTTTAGCCATGCCTATAGGCTGAAGGTTGAGGACTAGTGTGATGTGAATCTCGGTTCTAGCTGGACCTTAGGTGAGTGACTTCAATCCGCAACCCTCAGGCCTATTTTTAATTGTGTTTGGTCAAATATTCCTTGGGGTCCTATAGCCCTGGTCTATCTACCTGCTGTACAGAGGTAACTCGTGATTGCTGTGAAGTTGAACACTATGACACTGATGTGTCAAATGTGGTAATAGTTACTCATTGTGGACAGTGTTTGGTGGGGCTCCCTGATTAAAACAAGCTTAGAAGCAGGAGTGGTATCCACTTCAGAAACAGCATGCCTCTGGAAACCCTACGAACCTGGAGAAAGGATGAAAGTTATACAGATGTTCAGGTCTTTTGTTCATAAAGTTGCTATGAGTTGCCTACAACTCAACAACACTTAACGACAACAACATTCTCTATTTTATTGTTTCTTTTTTCCCATTAGTGTTTCCTTCCCCCCTCCCCTTTATTTTAGAGCTCAGTGTACAGTATTATTATTTGTATTTCTTTCTTAACTCTGTTTTAGAAGGAAATCTTGATGTGTCTAGCTAGTTTTTCTATTTTAAATATATCCCCAGTTCTTTTATATTTTATAAAGCATGTGAACTTGACCTATCAGAGACATTCACTGCAGGCATTCACTTGAACATCTAACCCCAGGTGTTACATTTGATATTTCATTTATGAAAATATAAATTTTTGAGTAAATTTTGTGGTTATTGTGTACCATTGGGTCAGAACTAAACCATAGCTAACCCTCCAGTGGGTTTTCAGAGGTAGTAAATCACATAAGAGTTATTGCCCATCTTTCTCCCATGAAGTACCTGGTGGATTTGAACCACTTACCTTTGCATTGAGGGAGCTCTAGTGGCCCCTCGTGATAAGAAACTGTGTTGCAATCTGAAGGCTTTGTGAGCATTTAAGGCCACCATGGGAGAAACATGGGCAGCCAGCCCCTAGTGATTAATTGTCTCTGAAAACCAACTGCAGGGTCGGTCATGAGTCAATTCTGACTATGATAGTCAACAACAAACTTGGCATTGGCAGCACATATCTTTACCAACAGGTCACCAGAGCGCAAACTAGGAAAGTTAAAAATACAATATAAATCAATGAGAAAATGAAATTTAAAAAATCATCATCTCAGAATCATAAATTCGAATTTTATGACCTGGGAGAAGTTCTTAGCTTTGCTCCTTCAAATATGGGCATATGCAATTCTGACAAAGAATAAATACTTGATAACAAACTTTGCAAGTAAATAAATGATAAATGATATGAAAAATAAAATTTTAATAATAAGTTATAATTAACCAATGGAAGCAGGTTGTTAAAAAGAACATATGGTATGCTGAATGATTTCATTATTCATGTATACAAAAATAGGTCTTAAATATCTCAGTGAATTTGTAAGTTTTGAGGCCTATTAGGTGTAAAAATATACAAATCACTTTCATAGTTAAAAAACCCAAAAATCTTTCTGCCACATCAAGGTATCTCTTAAATGTAATCTTTCTTCAAACATGCTTATAAAGATGTTGACCCCCTGTAGTGAGGTAGGTATTTACAAGAAATGATGAAGATAGTTATTACAGGACTTTGTTGTGCCTGGTGGCCTAGTCATAAGTAGTTATGATGTGAGTCCAAAGGCATATGCTTCAAATACGCTATCTGCTTTATAGGAGAAAGGTGCATAATCTTCTCCCATATAACTTACTACTCTGAAAACCCACTAGAGAGTGAGCTGTGCATCAGTTTTGACTCAATTATACATAACATAATTTGTTGAGAGGAAGATATTAAATTTGTATACCCACAGAGCAGAGCAGCATGTAGTGGTTATGGTAGCCAAGAGATGACAGATTCAAATATTTTATAAGAAAATTTGCTAAAATGGAGCTTGTTAACTGATTACCTGAGCTGTAATATTTGCACTAAAGCTATGGTCCTTAGCTAAGCATGAAGTAGGCACTGAAGTAATTTACGAACAAAGCAGGACTCACTGTTTTTCTTATTATACACCATTGAGTTGGAACTGACTCAGGTGAAACTTTAGTCAGTTTTCAGAGACAATAAATCACACAAGGGGAAACTGCCTACCTTTCTCCCACAAAGCAGATGCTGGCTTTCAACTCTGTGCCTTGAGGTTAGCAATGGAGCTCCTTGCCAGGAGGCCATGACTAGTGGGCATATTTTGCTCTTGGTCATACCTTTCACAGAAGATAAGGATTTTCACACTCAGTTCTGATTTCACTTTCTTTTTTTTTTTTTTTTCATAGAAGTCAAAGTTAACGGATGGATCCTCCTGCCTCCTTTTGCTCCTTTCTAACTTATTGACCACTGTTGTTTCCACAAATCTCTTGTGTGGTTAATTTGACCTCACTTTCTTCTTCTTGTAGGAAATCCACAGATAGAATGTCTAAATAACTACAAAAATCATTGACTCCAAGATTGGAATCCTAATTACATGGCAATTCTAAAATCAGAATGTGTGCATCTAATTCTATTCAAAGAACATTTATAAACCATGAACTTATATTTTGTCTTATTAAAGACATTATCTTGGCTTATTCCAACTCCTAGTGACTTGATGAACAGCAAAAGGAAATTCTCCACAATCTTGAATTATCCTTGCAATCTCTGCTGTGCTTTGTTGTTGTTGTTGTTGTTAAGTCCATCAAGTTAGCTATGGCTTATAATGATCTCATGAACAAAAGATTTGCACCCTGCTCTATCTTGTGCCATCCTCATACTTCCTGACACACAAGAACCCACTGCAGTAGTCACTGCATCACTCCACCTGGTTGAGGGTCTTTCTCTCCTTCACTGACCCTCCACCCTTCCCAGCATCATGTCCTTCTCCAAGGATTAGTTTCTCATAGCAACATGTCCAGAGTATGTGCTTTAACCTACAATAAGAGTTGCCATGGTAAGCCATTCCATTGAGGCTTCCTCACTTTTAACTGACCTGCTGTTTCAACCACAATGTTTCCCTAGGGACTGACTCTACCTGATGACATGACTAAAGTATGTGAGAAGTTTCACCATCTTTTCTTCTGAGGAGCACTCTGGTTGCTCTTCCTCCAATTTACATTTGTTTTTCTTCTGGCAGTTCATGGAATATTCAGTACTACTCTCCTATTCCTTGATCCAAAGACATCCGTTCTTCTTGGGTATTTCTTATTCATTGTTCAATTTTTATATGCATAGGAAGCCATTGAAAATATTTTGGTCTCAGGCCCACCCTACTCTTTGAACTGAAATCCTTGCCTTTTCACACTTTAAAGAGATTCTTATAGCAGACTTACCCAATGTGATATATGATTTGATTTATTGACTGCTGCACCCGTGGATGTTGAGTATAATCCAAGTAATAATATCAATCTTCTTATCATCGTGAAATTCTTTATTGGTTGAGTTATGGGGATTTAGGTTTTCTTGATTTTGGGGTAAAAATCCACATTGATGGCACAACATTTGATTATAAATGAGTGCTTGAAATCCTCCTCATACTTCTGTAAAATCTATCTAGCAAAAGTTGCTGATAAGTCTGTCTTTATTGTAACTTAAGTTGTCCTATATAACAAAATCAAACTGCTATGATGTTTGTTAGATTGAAAATGGAAAAGTGAGCAGTTTGAATCCACTGGCTGCTTCATGGCCGAAAGATATGCTATCTCCGTCCATAAAGATATATAGCTTTGGAAACTGGATAGAATTTTACTTATAAGTTGAAACTAAAGTGACAGCAGTGGGCAATATTTATGAGAGCAGATAATTAGGCCATTTCTCCTGAAAAACTGGTACTAGGTTTGAACCTCTGATTTTTCAGTTAATAACTAAGTTTTTAACTGTTCAGTCACCAAAGATCTTTTTATCCTTACTAAAAACAAAACCAAACCAAACCACCCAAATCTATTTATGTTGAGTTGATTTTGACTCCTAGCTATCATATAGTACAAAGTACAGACTACTCTTTGTGTTCTTCAAGACTGAAAATCTTTACAGAATTAGTTTGCCACATTTTCCTCCTGATATGATGGAACTGCTGACATGTCTGTACCACATGATTTCCTATTCAATAAATATTTATTAAATATTTGCTGTGAGATAGGAACTCCTGAAGTCTATGGAAATAAAAGAGTTAGAACAAATACTATAAAAATTTCTACACTTATTGATTTTTTATTCCAGGGATAAAGGCAAATAATAATTTAACATTTGTTCTAGATGCAGAGTTATTAAAGCAAATAGAATATATGACCAGTCAGAGATAGTGAGATTGGTTCAGGATAGGGCAGGATTTAGAACTTTTGTACATGGGGTTGTTGTGCATAGTAGGCAACTTGAAGGCATATAACAGCAACATAAGAAATATGAACAATAAAATTTCAAATAATGACTCAAGAAATTAAATATAAGACTTTTGAGTTAGAAAATCAAAAAAGAAGAGCAGACTTGGAATTTCTCAAGCTACAAGAATTGAAAAAATTCAAATCTCAAGATGAAATACTAGAAGGTTACATGAGGAAAGTATTTAATGATATGGGAAACCAAGCAAAAAATTAAATACATTACTAAAACCCCAACAAAACCTGACATAATTTTAAAGAGACACTGTAATAAAAACAACTGGTTAATGTGCAACCATTTCAGTGAGCTCTGGTAGCTTAAGGGTAAGGAAGTGGGCGGCCTACACATAGGTATACATATTGAAATCTACCCACTTCTCTTCTTAGGGAAAAAAGAATAAAGATGAGCAATCTCCTTCTGAGTGATTTACCATCTTTGAAAACCCACTGGAGGATCAGCTATGAATCAGTTCTGACTCAATGAAACATAACAGCAGCAATAGCACAAGATAAAGTCATTCAATTGTGTGGATTAAAACACATTTTGGATACATAAGAGAAGAATGGGAATTACAGAATACATAATTTTGTTCATGTGAAATCTGTACATAGACCAAAAAAATAGCCCTTAGAACAAAACAAGGAAATATTACCAGATATAAAATCAGAAAAGTTGAATGTCAGAATAGAATTATTTCATCAAATTTATTCAATCTGTATGATTCTCATCACTGGGCCAATTGGCAGCACCATGGTGGATGGAGAAAAGATTGAGATTGTCAACAGTTACAGCTTGCTTGGCTCCACAATCAACACTCTCAGCACCAGCAGTCAGGAAAACAAACGTTGAATTGCATTAGGTAAATCTGGTGTCAGTGACCTCTCCAGAGAACTGAGAAGCAATGATGCCAGTTTAAAAATTAAAGTGCACCTCATCTAGGCCATGAGCTCCTCAATTATTTGCTATGAATCAGAGAACTGGACAATGATTAAGGATGGCAGAAGAATTGGTGCCCTTGAGTTGTGGTGCTGGAGAAGTCTTGAACATACCACGGACTGCCAAGGAAGCAATTGGTCTTGGAGAAAGAGAAACCAAATTTCTCCTCAAAGGCTAGGATTGTGAAGCTCTGTGTCACATACTTTAGGTGCATGGAGAGGAGGGACCAATCCTTGGAGAAGAATATCATGCTAAGAAGGATGGAGGGACATCCCAGGAGAGGAAGACCCAGATGAGATGATTGATACAGTAACTGGGGCAATGTGGGTAAATGTGTCAGAATTAGAGAGACTGGCTCAGGCTAGGGCAGGCTCCAAAGTTGTTGTGCACAGGTTCATCATGAGTCACAGGAGACTCGATAACACATAACAACAATGACAACAACAATAAGATGTTATTTTATACCATTGAGTCAAGTATTACTCATAGTGACCCTATGAATATACCTCAACCCTGTCCAATCCTGTGTTATCCTCATCAACTCTGACATACTTGAATCCATTACTGCAGTCATAGTGTCTATCCATCTCATTAAAGAATCTATATCTCCTTTGCCAACACTTCATTTTTCCAAGCTGATGTTGATGATGGCAAAATTGGAAAAGTATCTGCAAAAGACTCAAGCAAGATCCACACCTCACCCCATATACAAAAACCAACTCAAAGTTGATCATGGACCTTGGACTAAAACCAAGGACTATAAACTTCATTAAAGAAAAGCTAAGAACAATGCTAGAAGTCCTAATCCACAACATAAACAGTCTTCCAAGTACCCTAAAAAACCTACAACCAGGAGAAGATAAAGTATATGAATGGGATCTTTTAAGAATTAAATCCCTAAGCACATCCAAAAACTTCTCCACCAGGGTAAAAAGGGAAGCCACCGACCGGGAAAAAGTATTTGGTAATGACATATCATATAAGGGGCTTATATTCAGAATTTATAAAATACTTGAGCACCACAAGATAAAGGTAAATGATCCAATAGAAAAATGGCCACAGGATATGAACAGACACTTCACCGAAGAAGATATTCAGATGGCTAACAAGCACATGAAGAAATGTTCAAAATCGCTAGTTCTAAGAGAGATGCAAATTAAAACAACTATGAGATATCATCTCACACCAGTCAGAATAGCAAAATTTAACAGAACAGCAAGCAACAAATGCTGGCAAGATTGTGGAGAAACTGGAACCCTTAGTCACTGTTGGTGGGAGTGTAAAATGGTGCAACCACTGTGGAAAGTGGTATGGTGCTTTCTTAAAAAGTTGGAAGTAGAAATACTATTTGACCCACCAGTTCTAGTACTGGGAATATACCCCAAAGAGACCATAACTGCCTCCCATGCAGATAAATGAACACCCATGTTTATCATTGCCTGGTTCACAATAGCAAGGAGTTGGAAATAACCTAGGTGCCCATCAACAAACAAATGAATAGAGAAGCTGTGGTATATTCACACATGGAATACTACGCTCCATTGAAAAACAAGGAACTCATGCATTACTATTCAAAATATGTGACTCTAGAGGACATTATGCTGAGTGAAGTACCTCAGTCACAGAAGGACAAATACTGCATGGTGCAACTATTGTAGAATGGGACTGACATCAGGGTTGAGGTAAGACTGAGAAAGATGGGTTCAATAATGTATACTGCACTGAAACAGATGAGGGAGAAAACTTTAAAAGGGATATGTGTTTAGGTATTTTTGTCATGACAGGAGTCTAGAGCAAAGGCTACATGGTGGAGTGGACCTGGGTGAGGGTTTGTAAAACAATGAAAGAATTTGTCTTTTACTTTTCCAAGAGGGTAGTGTACTAGTGGGGAGGGTTGGGAGGGGAAAATGGTGCAACAATGAGTGAATGGAAACCCAAAGTCTCTAACGTTTTACTGAGATGAATAATAAATTTTTTAAAGAAGAAAATAAATATCTTCACAATAGGACCAGTGAACGTTATGATAAACAAAAGAAAAGTTGAAGTTGTCAAGGATTTAATTTTACTTAGTTCCTCAGGCACAAACATGGAAGTAGTAGCAGTCAAAGATCAAATGATTTTTTTCACTAGGTAGATCTTCTGACAAGGAAATATTTTTGGTAGAAATAATTTTTAATTTCTAAAAATATTTTGACATTTCCTTGTAACCACTTTAAAATTGTTACCAATTATATATATACAATATTTGATGTGTAAAAAAACCCTGGACATTAGGAAAAAAGAGATAATTAAATCCTTCATAATCCCATCACACAGTATAACTAGTTTACTTTTTTGGTTCATTCACTTACTGACTTATCTTACACTAAATAGATAACTTACATACAAACATTACATATACATATCAAGAAAGAAGACCATCTCCCCCCTTTTATTGATTTTTATACAATAATTTGTTTATACTGTTTTTCATTGTATTCACTGAGTTTTTTACAATTTTTCATTTACATTGTGTTTAATATAATCATTCATATACATTGTATTTTATATAACTAATTACTATTGATCTATGCCTACTATAACCTCATTTTTCAAGTTCCCATTGAATCTTCCCTCTGTTTTCACATCCCCCACCCCCATTGCCCTCTAATCCGTGTTATTCTAGTGATTTTTACCCTTCTCCATTTTACCCCCTTTCTTCTTTTCCGTTGCCCTTTTGGTCATTTATACACATCTAACTAGTTATCTTTCTATTTTTTTTTATTGATGATAGTGAGTTTTCCATTATTTCTTTTTATTTTATTCTTCTAAGTGCTCTTTATTATTTTGTATACAATAATTGATGTATATTGTGTTTTGTTCATGTACATATTTTATACAATCTTTCATTTGCATTGTGTTTCATACACTCATTCTTATGCAATGTCTTTTATATAATTAATTACTATTGATCTATACCTATTATAATACCATATTTTTTTAACTTTAAAAAAATGTTATATTAGGTTGCTTGCAAAATTTATATACATTGTGTTTCACACATTCCTTCATTACATTGTGTTTTATATGGCCATTCCTATACTTCATGTTTTATAAAATTATCCATTTTGATATATAGCTGTTATTACCCTATCTTTTCAAGTCCTTATTGGATCTTCCTAATTCCATAACCCCTTCTCTTCATCCACCACACTCTGCCTATCCCAGTGATTTCTCCCCAATCCATACTCTGCACTTATCACCTTCTCTCTTCGGATATTTTACAATAATAGTCTTATGTAGTATTTGTCCTTATGAGACTGAGTTAGTTCACTCAGCATAATGGTATCTAGTATATAGTATTTATTAAATCAGTGGCCTTAGTGCTAAATAGTATTCATTTCATTTGTGTGAATGTACCACACTTGCTCAATCCTTTCATTTATTGATGTACTTTTGGGCTGTTTCCATTTTCTTGCTATTGTGAATAGCACAGCTATGAATATAGATTAATTTCTTGATTTTTTTTTCTTCATTTTTTTATGCTGGTTTATTTACAAAGTTCGTATACATTGTTTTTCATATCAAATCTTTCTCATTTCCTTCACCCTCCCCATCAAATTGTGTGACCCTATGATTAACAACCCACTCATCTTCCTCCCTCTGCTTCTGCACCCCCTGGCTCCCTGTGGATCCTCATACTTACTCTACAATGATGTTCTTATACAATATTTGTCTCTGTGGGACTGAGTTCACTTAGCATAATGCTCTCTAGTCTCTCCCAAGTTAGGTATTGTTTTACAAATTTATTACTTCTGTATGCTGCAGTATTCCATCAAGTGGTTGTACTATAATTTTTCAATCCATTTAATTGTATTTGGATATTTGGGCTGTTTACATGTTCTTGCAATGGTGAATCACGCTGCTATGAACATTTGTGTACTAGTCTCTGTTTATGTCTCAGTTCTCACTCTCTCATGTTATATTCCAAGCAGTGGACTAGCTAAGTCATATAGAATTTCTATGCTCAACTTTTTGAGGAAGTGCCAAACTGCCTTCCAGAGTGGTTGGACCACTTTGCAATCTCACCAAGAGTATATAAGTGTTCCTGTCTCTCCAAATCCTTTCCAACATTCATTACTTGCTGTCCTGTTAAACTTTGCGCTGCTACTGAAGTGAGGTGGTATCTCATTGTGGTTTTGATCTGCATCTCTCTTATTGCCTGTGATTTGGAACGTTTCTTCATGTTTCTGTTGGCCATCTGAGTATCTTTCTATGTCAAAATTCTTTCCATGTATTTTGCCCATTTTATAATTGTGTTATCAGTCTTTTTCTTGTGGAGGCCCTGTAGGATTCTGTAAACTTTTGATATGAGACCCTTGTCTGAAATAGTATTGCCAAATGTTTTTCCCCTAATAAGTAAGTTTCTTTTCACTTTGTTGAAAAATAATTTTGATGTGCACATGGATTTAATCTTTAGAAGGTCCCATTCATTAATTTTGTTCTCTCCAGATTGTTCATTTCTGGCTGTATTTGGTAGTCTATCATAGACTAGGCTAAGCTTGATCCCAGTTTGGCTCTTAAGAACTTTCTGGTTTTAGGCTGTACTCCTATGTCTCTAAGCCACCTTGAGTTGATTTTTTTAATTTTTTAAAAATTATTTTATATTGGTTTGCATATAAAATCCATATACATTGTTTTCACACTATTCTTCATTCACATTTTGTTTCATACAATCATTCCTATTCATTGCATTTTTTAATTCATTTTATTTTATAGAATTAATCACCATTGAACTATGCCCACCATTACTTCATATTTCCTGATCCTTGCTTGATCTTTCCCATTTCCTTTACCCCTCCACCTATTAATTTGTGACCACCCTCACCCCTTTTGTCCCACCCCTTCCCTCCTTGGATCTCCATACATATTTTACTAATTATCTGAGGGTTTTTAAAAAAATACTGGTTTGCTCACAAAGTTTATATACATTGTGTTTCATACAATCATTCCCATGCATTATGTTTTATAAAATCAGTCATCATTGGACCTTGTCCATCATTACCCAATCTTTTCATGTCCTTGCTGAATCCTTCCCCTTTCCTTCTACCTCTCCCTCCATGCACCAAAGTGTGAAACCCTGTGGTTTCACCCTTACCCATCCTCACCACTCTGCTCCCATCCCTTCCCCCCTTGTCCCCATATATGTTGTACCAGTTACCCTTATATTTTTACAATGATGGTCTTAATCAGTATTTGTCCTTATGAGACCAAGTTAGTTCACTCGGCATACTGCTCTCCATTCTCTCCCAAGTTACGTAGTATTTTTAAAAATTATTCTGTTTTATTCTGTATTATTCTGTTGTGTGTATTTACCACAATTTCTCAATCCATTCAGTTTAGTTGGACATCTCAGCTGTTTGCATGTTCTTAGGATAATGAACGCTGTTGTGAACACTGGTGTGCAAATCTCTGTTTGTGCCTCAGTTCTAATTTCCTCAGGGTATATCCCCAGCAGTGAAATAGCTAGGTCATCTCATATTTCTGTATTCAGTCATTTGAGGAAATGCCAAACTGCCTTCTAAAGTAGTTGTGCCATTTTACAATCTCACTAACAGCGTGTGAGAATTCCTATCTCTCTACCTTCTCTCCATATTTATTACTTGCTGTCCTGTTAACCTTTGTCATGGCTATTGGGGTGCAAT